>NC_057745.1:27350391-27357352 GCF_004010195.1 Chiloscyllium plagiosum | reverse complement strand
CCCTAACACAATTGATCTCTTGGAAGCCGACATACCCCTCGTTGCATTAGAGCCAGTCTCAATACCAGAAACTTGGCTGTTCATGCTACGTTCCCCTGAGAATCCATCACCCTCTACATTTTCCAAAACAGCATACCTGTTTGAAATGGGTATAGCCACAAAAGACTCCTGCACTAGCTGCCTATCTCTCTTAACCTTCCTGGAGTTAACCCATCTATGTGACTGTACCTATGACTTTCCCCCCTTCCTATAACTGCCATCCATCACATACTGTTGCTGTTGCAAATTCCTCATCGCTTCTATCTGTCTCTCCAACCGCTCCACTCGATCTGATAAGATTCACATCCAACAGCATTTATGGCAGATATAATCTGCAGTAACCCTTAAACTCTCTTTAAACTCCCTGATCTGACAAGAAGTACATATCACTGCAAAGGCCATTTTTGCTCCTTCACAATCTACAGACCCAGAAAATAACCGTCTTATTCCTCTACAAACACTGCCCCAGGTTAAATTAATAGCTATGGATTATATTTTATGTTTAATCAAGAGACTTATCTCCAAAAACATATAATCAAGAAATAACCCACTATACTGACTAATACAGCCTTTCTCTTGGACAGACTTAAAACAACAATTAACTTATCTGATTCTGTGCTGTGAACTTCGCCAACAGTTCCTCCAAGATTAGTTGTGAATTTCACTGTTTGTTAATTTTCCCAGATGCACCCCGATGTCTAGCGATACATGAATTCAAACAGCAAAGGCGGTAACTGTGCAGGTTCTCTCTCTCTCTCTCTCTCTGTCTCTCTCCTGCACTGTCCTCACCATGTGCTTCCTTTGTCTGCTCTTCTCCCTGTTGACTTCTCAATGTTGACTTGCCTGGTTTGAAGTTAATCAGTTAAGTAAGACTGACAATAGGTTCCTGCCTAGATGAGCCAATATACACTCTGATCTCATGCTGAATAAATTGTTAGTTATTGAGTCGATGAGTCACAGATGTACAGCACAGAAACAGACCCTTGGATCCAACTCATCCATGCCGACTAGATACCCTAAATTAATCGAGTGCCATTTGCCAGCACTTGATCCATATCCCTCGAAACCCTTTTATTCACATACCCATCCAAATGCCTTTTAAATGTTGTGATTGTACCAGCCTCCATCACTTTTCTCTGGCAGCTCATTTCACATACTCACCATCCTCTGCATGAAAAAGCCGGCCCTTGGGTCCATTTTAAATCTTTCCCTTGTCACCTTAAACATATGCCTTATAGTTCTGGACTCCCCCATCCCAAGGAAAAGACCTTATATATTTACCCTATCCATGCCCCTCATGATTTTATAAACATCTATAAGATCACCCCTCAACCTCCGATGCTCCAGGGAAAACAGCCCCAGCCTATTCAGCCTCTCCCTATAACTCAAATCCTCCAACTCCAGAAACATTCTTGTAAATCTTTTCTGAATCATTTCAGGTTTCACAACATCCTTCCTATGGCACGGAGACCAGAATTGCACGCAATATTCCAAAAGTGGCCTAACCAATGTCCTGTACAGCCAGAAGGTGACCTCATAACTCCTATACTCAGTGCTCTGACCAATAAAGGAAAGCATACCAAACACCTTCTACCCGCGACACCACTTGCTTTATAAACATGGCTTTCTTGAGTTTCAATCCTGATCTGTGCAAGACAAAAGGTTTGACTTCATGTCTCCTTTTAACAATGTTTGAGTTTTGTCCCACCAAGCAGTTGTTGATATGGGGAATAGAACAGGCAGTGAGGTAGAAAATCAGCCATGAAGTAATAAAATGGTGAAGCAGATTTGAGGGGCTGAGTGGCCTCCTCCAGTTTCCTCTGTTCCCTGTTTCTGTACCATTAGTTGAAAGTGCACAGTGCAGTATATCCCTCACCTCAAGAGTTATTGAGTGGAGTATGAGAGGAAACTGATAATACATTTAGCTTCTAATGGATTGGAGGAACTTAATCATTAATGAATGAAATGGAGCCAAACCGACCAGGAGCTTTTTATTCTTGTTCAATTAAGGGATATTAAATGAAGCTAATTGTGGTGAACTGCTGAACTCCATGTTATTTACTGTAATAATGTGCTTGATTGGCCTACAGTGCTGGGTATATCAGTGACTATATTAAATGGCTATAGTATTAACCTCTGTTACATTTGAGTCTAGACTGGTCAGCTCTGGTTGGACATATTCCTGAAGGTTCCATTACATACCTCCGAACACCCCACCCCAACAAAACACCATCCACCATCTCCAATACCATAAAGGGTTTAAAATATGGGGGAGAAAAGTAAGCCACTTTTTCAATATCTCCAAGATATTTCTGACAGGAGATTAATCTTTGATATCAAGAAATTTCAGCCAATCTTCTGCTGAATATTTTCTTTGATTACATTGCACAGAAGGAGGCTTTTGGCGTATTGTGCCTGAACTGACCCTTGGAGAGTCTGATTAATCCCACCCCATTGCTCTTTCCGCATTACCCTCCAATTTCTTTCTCCTTTCAAATTTCTTACAGCAAGAAAACAGCAGAAGTATTTTACACCAAGTGATTTTAATTACAACTCACCTGTTTCCCCAGATCTTTTTTTAGATTACATTACAGTGTGGAAACAGGCCCTTCGGCCCAACAAGTCCACACCGACCCGCCGAAGCGCAACCCACCCAGACTCCTACATTTACCCCTTATCTAACACCATGGGCAATTTAGCATGGCCAATTCACCTGACCTGCACATCTTTGGACTGTGGGAGGAAACCCACGCAGACAGGGGGAGAACGTGCAAACTCCACACAGTCAGTTGCCTGAGGCGGGAATTGAACCCGGGTCTCTGGCGCTGTGAGGCAGCAGTGCTAACCACTGTGCCACCGTGCCGCCAACTAATCTTTACATTGCATTTAGAGCATTAGAGTCGTAGAGATGTACAGCATGGAAACAGACAGTTTGATCCAACTCATTCATGCCAACCAGATAACCTAAACTAATCTAGTCCCAATTGCCAGCATTTGGCCCATATCCCTCTAAACCCTTCCTATTCATATACCCATCCAGATGCCTTTAAAATGTTGTATTTGTACCCTCCTCCACCACTTCCTCTAGTAGCCCACTCCATACATGCACCACCCTTTGTGTGATAAAGCTGCTCCTTAGGTCCCTTTTATATCTTTCCCCTCTCACCCTAAACCTAAGCCCTCTAGTTCTGGACTCCCCCAACCTGGGGAAAATAATTTGTCTATTCATCCTATCCATGCCCCTTATGATTTTATAAACCTCTATCAGGTCACCCCTCAGCCTCTGGCACTCCAGGGAAAACAGCCCCAGCCAATTCAGCCTCTCCCTGTAGCTCAAACCCTCCTTGTAACATCCTTGTTAGTCTTTTCTGGATGCTTTCAAGTTTTGCAATATCCTTCTTATAGCAGGGAGACTAGGATTGAACATAGTATTCCAATAGTGGCCTAACCAATGCTCTGTGCAGTCACAATATGGCCCCCAATTCCTATACTCAATGCACTGACCAATAGCGACAAGCATACCAAATGCCTCCTTCCCTCTCTTTGTCTATCTGTGACTCCACTTTCAAGGAACTGTGAATCTGTACCCCAAGGTCTCTTTGTCTTGAGTCCTGATGACATCTTTGATTGCTGAGCAGGTGACAGTCTGACTTTCATATTTTCATCTATATATCCAAATCGCTCACTGACCTTTCCTTTCCTATTTCTGTGACCGCTTTGAGCACCATAACTCAATGTTCTGCCGACTCCGGACACCTGTATACCCATCCCTTTGCTACCTCATTGGCAGCCATTGTTCCAGTTGCCATGGCTACCATCAATGGAATTGTCTCCTTATGAACTCTCGTTGTTTCAACCTTATGTTAAAGTCACCTCTCTACCCAAACCTTCCAAACCTGCTCATATTTGCTTCACTCTGCTGATGATTTTTGCTTCTGGATCAGTGGTGCTGGAAGAGCACAGCAATTCAGGCAGCATCCGAAGACAGGCAAAATCTCAGGGCTGAGGAAATGACCTGGGAGTTGCAGTGAGAGAGAGACTCCCTGAGATTCTTGTAGAGATGAACTCTCGTTGTTTCAACCTTATGTTAAAGTCACCTCTCTACCCAAACCTTCCAAACCTGCTCATATTTGCTTCACTCTGCTGATGATTTTTGCTTGACTACTTTCTTATGAAGTGCTGTGGGAGATTTGCCTATGGTGAGAGTATGGAGATATTATGGAGATAGTTGGTGAAGCTTGGGGTGGTGCTGGTGACCGTGCTTGTCCCTAAATATTTCACAGCACCCCTATTTAACTCTGCCTCCCCCCTGTCTCTCCTTCTTCATAGCATTAGTTGCACACCCCTCCAGTCTTCTGGTTCTGTTTCTGTTCTTCCAGTCTCTACAATTCCTGCAGTGCCTTATGTCTGCTTGGCCTCTCACCTTGGGCCCTGGCTTTCTGGCCTTGGACTCCCCAGCCCATGCATTTTTATCCTTTCAGTATCAAGAGAGAGGACAGCAAAGGCAGAAATAGGATAATCATTAAAAGACATTTCAGAGCTGAGATTGATAGATTTTTGTTTGGCAAGGATTTTAAGGGCAATGGATTAAGTTGCAGATCAGCCACGGTTTATTTGAATGATAGATCAGGCTGGAAAGGTGAAATGTTCCTCTGACCGACTCCATTAGGTGTGTGTGTGTGTGTTTATAAATTATATCTGGCTTCCTATAAAAACAGACCCCTATAAAGTGCTCTCCATTGGCCATGTTTCCTGCATACTTAGAATGACTCATTTTAATTCAATCATCTCAGGAGGAGCTAATGCTTATGTTCTAATTTTCCTTTCGATGCTCTGTGTTGAGGTTGTTGGCATCTTAAGATCTTTCACTACCCTCTGGGATTTCAGAATCGCAGTCACTACAAAAATGTTTATTTAATGAGCACTGACCTGTTTACAGTCTGCTATTTGTCTGTTCCTAACGTTGTGTCTCCGAGCGCTACATCTCCCAATTAGCGTTCTGAACTTTCCCTTAATGTCTGTGGGAGGAGAGTAAATTGTATTTAATCTGTCAGTAAAAATGATCGTTGCTCTGAAAGGAAAGAACTTATTCCTTTGAACAATGTGAAAGAAATAAGGAGAGTCACTTCAGGAGAGCATTGCAGACAGCTGCAGAAATGTGCATGCTCTGGAAAATGTCGAGTTGGTTCTTCTTGCTGATTGCTTTCTTTAGTGATCTGGTGAAGGTAATCCATTATCAATAGCTGTGAGCATCAGGGTTCAAAATGGGATTTCTGTGACTAAAATGGACAAAGCTTCAACAGTTTTTGATCTTCTGTCAGATCAATAAGGTAGTTAAAACAGGTGAGGCTTGAAATGTGTTCAGAGAGGAAGGAGGATGGGACAGTAAATATGGCTGGGGGACAACTGACAAAAATGGTGGCATTTGAGTCCCATACCTCAGGAAGGATATACTGGCCCTGGAGCATGTTCAGAGGAGGTTCACGAGAATAGTCCCAGGGACGAGGAACGTTTGAGGACTCTGTGTCCATACCCGATGGAGTTTAGAAGGATGAAAGGAGGGGGATCTAATTGAAACTTTCAGAATACTGAATGGCCTGGACAGAGTAGATGCTGGGAATATGTTTCTATTGGTAGGAAAGTTGAGGACCCAAGTGCACAGCCTTAGAGTAAAAGGAAGACCTTTTAGAATGGAGGTAAGGAGAAATGTCTTCAGCTAGAGAATGGTGAATCTATGGAATTCACCGTCACAGAAAGCTATGGAGGCCAGGCCATTGAGTATATTTAGGACTGAGATAGATAGATTCTTGATTGTAAAGAGGATCAAGGGCTACAGGGAGAAAGCGGGAGAATGGGGTTGAGAAACTTATCAGGCATGATAGAACGGTGGAGCAGACTTGATGGGCTGAATGGTCAGTTTCTGCTCCTTTGCCTTATGGTCCTATGGTCATATCTGTGGCCTGATAGAACAGCCTGACAGACAACTTGTGATCATTACATCGTAAACAGTTAAACTGCTGTGTACACTCTACACTGTATGTTGTAAACTGAACTGTACACAAGCAGTTCAACTGTTGACAATGTGGTGGTCACAAGTTGTCCAACAAGCAGTCCCGATTGGCCACAGATATGGAAACAATGCCACAAGTTTTGGCACATCCTGAACTTTAGTGCACTCAGCCAACCTCCTCCACAACACACACACACACACACACACAGATTCACTTAGCTGCGTTGAGGGCGGAGGAGCGGGAAGCGGTGGAGGGCATCGTTGACCACTTCTGGGGGACTGTATCGGTGCTGCCCAAGTTGTCCAACAAGCAGTCCCGATTGGCCACAGATATGGAAACAATGCCACAAGTTTTGGCACATCCTGAACTTTAGTGCACTCAGCCAACCTCCTCCACAACAAACACACACAGATTCACTTAGCTGCGTTGAGGGCGGAGGAGCGGGAAGTGGAGGAGATGCGGTGGAGGGCATCATCGACCAATTCTGGGGGACTGTATCGGTGCTGCCTCGTGCTCCCACGAGTAGGTTGAACAGTTCATCCACTTTACCAACACCTTCCACCCCGACCTCAAATTCACCTGGACCGTCTCAAACTCCTCCCTCCCCTTCCTAGACCTTTCCATTTCTATCTCGGGCGACCGAATCAACACGGACATTTACTATAAACCTACCGACTCCCACAGCTACCTAGACTACACCTCCTCCCACCCTGCCCCCTGTAAAAACGCCATCCCATATTCCTAATTCCATCATCTCCGTCGCATCTGCTCCCAGGAGGACCAGCTCCAATACCGTACAACCCAGATGGCCTCCTTTTTCAAGACCGCAATTTCCCACCAGACGTGGTCGACGATGCCCTCCACCGCATCTCCTCCACTTCCCGCTCCTCCACCCTTGACCCCCGCCTCTC
>NC_057745.1:27288518-27350114 GCF_004010195.1 Chiloscyllium plagiosum | reverse complement strand
GCCTCATCTTCCGTCTAGGAACCCTCCAACCACAAGGGATGAACTCGGATTTCACCAGTTTCCTCATTTCCCCTCCCCCCACCTCGTCTCAGTCAAATCCCCCCAACTCAGCACCGCCTTCCTAACCTGCAATCTTCTTCCTGACCTCTCCGCCCCCACCCCACTCCGGCCTATCACCCTCACCTTGACCTCCTTCCACCTATCGCATTTCCAATGCCTCTCCCCCAAGTCCCTCCTCCCTACCTTTTATCTTAGCCTGCTGGACACACTTTCCTCATTCCTGAAGAAGGGCTTATACCCGAAACGTCGATTCTCCTGTTCCTTGGATGCTGCCTGACCTGCTGCGCTTTTCCAGCAACACATTTTCAGATTGATGTGATGGGGCAGGTATGCTTCACAATGGCAGTGAATGCAAAGCTTGATATTGTCCACATGTCGGGGTTGTTCTCACTTTACGCTGCAGTTGATTGATTTGCATTTGGCTGAATTCCTCACCATAGCAACAGGGAGTCAGTAGGTCATACACCATTATTGCCGCAGTTTGAAACCCCAGGGGTAATGATCCCCATTCATATCTGTTATTCAGCCATGCGTTCACATTAATGGCTTGGGCAGATCATACTCTTCACTGTAATGTATGTGCTGGCTGGGATTCGTGTGTCTGTATCAAAAGATTTGAATGTATGATTTTGCAAGCACAACAGTGTTCTTGTTCATCTCTACAAAAGGAAGGAAACCATCCTCCATACTCTCTCAACAAAATCTTTCCTCATTTTAAACACCTCAGTTAGGGAACCCCTCATCATCAATGTTTTGAGAGAAAAGAGACTACAGCCTGTCAATCCTTTTCTCAGGAATACAGAATTGTTTTGGTTCAGAAAGAGGGCATTCTGTCCATCCTACCTGCACCGGCTCGCTGAGTGTTTTGGCCAAGTGTGTCTCTTGCCTTTTCCCATTAATTCTGCACATTGTTTCAGTTTAAATGATTTCAGTTTAAATGATCATCAAATGCCCTCTTGAATGCCTTTCCTGATATGTATGCCCACACATTGCTGGCGCATCCATATAAATATGTTCTGCACACCCTCCAGTGCCAAGGAGTTGTAACCAATGTCAACTTAACTTTAAAAAGGGATCATGATATGTTTATCAAAATCTTCTCCAGTTTGGACTTGTTGGTGATGTAATGTTAAAAGTGTGTTACAATTGTAGTGTACCTGCAGGATCTGTCCGACAAGATGTTGTCTAATGTTTAACCATGAGGGCTGACACAATAGCTGTTGCACTGATAATGTCTCACAACAGATTGAGTCAGGTTCTGCAAAATGTGTTTTTAACCTTTTGTGACTGACAAAAACTTCAAGCCAAAGTCTGAACAAAACCCCGTTGAGAAGCTTTGTGCTGCAGTAGAGTGCTGTCATGTTGGTTTCCAGCAGTGTTCAAATTTACAGCTCTGTGGGTGGGGGTGATTTCCAAGCTAAGTGCTGATCCTTATGAAAGAATGTGGAAACGGTGTCTTTTTAAATAAAAACCCAGGGCTTGCTTTAACCACGAATAAACCTTCCGTTGTCCTGCATTAAATTAAAAACTGCACTTACACCTTCTTTGTATCTGCTCCGTTAACTGCTTTTCAACCTGAGTGTCATCTGTGTTCCTTCTGCCACTTAGCAGCTCATTGTCTCCTGCAATATTCCTGAACCCTATGTAAGTGCTGAGTTGCGGCCAAAGTAACGAGTGAAGGCTGAGGCATATTAAATGAGCAGTGTTGGTCAAAAAGAGTGTGTGAGTAAGGAATGCCAATGTGCAGCCTGGTGTAGAGCCAATATACAGCCTGGTGTCGAGCACAGTGACCATACTCTCTGAATTAAAGTTACTGGGCCACTTCACAGAAATTGAAACTGGTTTCTTATTTCTACAGCAGAAAAGGAATGATTGAAAAGTAGAATATGGCAGGTGTTGGAAAGCTGAAACACAAAAATAAAACCTGCATTTATAATTGTTTATTTCACAAGTTAAGGTCATCCCAACGCACTTTACAGCCAATGAAATACTCTTGAGATGCAGCCACTGATGTCATATAGCAGCCAAAATCCCACAAACAGCATTGTGGCTAATAACCAAATCATCTGTTTTAATGATGTTGCTTGAGGGATAAATATTGGCCAGCATTCAGTGGCAAACTTCCCTGTTTTCCTTCGATACAGTCTCATGAAATGTTTAACCTTTCTGGCTCTGTCTGTCTAATAGACAGCACCTGAGCATCTGAAATCCCTGCTGAAATACAGGGATGGGGGGGAGGGAATCGATCTTCACACATCCTCAACTGAAAGAAGGAAAATACACCAGTGAATCTCTGAGACATTGTTACTGTGACTATCTTCAAGAAAGGAGATAAAATGGATTACAGTAGCTACAGGGGAGTCTCCCTGCTGTCTGCCCCATGGAATATCATTCCAATAATCCTCCTCAACTGTGCCTTCCCTGTGACTGAAAGAGTTCCTACCAGGATCACAATGTGGATTCCATCCATCATGAGGCACAGTGAACCAAACCCTCACAGCAAGACAAATCCAACAGAAATCCAGAGAGCAGCAATGACCTGTGACTTGACTTTCTTTGATCTCGCAAAGACAGTTGACTTTGTTATCCAGGAGGGATTGTGGAATGCCCCTCTCAAATTTGACTGCCACAGAAATTCCTCACCATCCTCTATGTGTTGCATGACAGCATGCAAGCATTGAATCTTGCCAATGGATCCAAAACAGATTCAATATGTCCACAAACCGGGGCCAACGGAAGGTGTGTTATCGCACCAACACTGTTCTCCATCTTTCACGCAGCAAACCTTCACCCCATTTTCATGGCGCTTTCATCAGAAGTTGAGGTTCTCCATAGGATAAGTGGACAACTGTTCAATCTCTGTTGGTTCCAGTCCAGAACCAAGACCATGCCAACCTCCAACTGCAATAGTAGATGAAGAATATGCGTGTGCACATTCAGAGCTGAGCTCCAAACCATTGCTGATGCTTTCATGAGGCATATGAAAGAACGGGCGACTAATGACAAAGGTTCTGTAAAGACCCGCTCCCACCATGCAACACTGCCCTTCAACCATCAGGATCCTTGGCAAGCCACTGGACAATGTGGATCAATTTTCCTATCTCAGGAGCATCCTTTTCAGAAAGGGTAGACAGCGTCAGTGAAAGACAATATTGTCGCCAGTGAGCCAACATCAACTGGGGAGCAGAGAGTGCTCTAACAAACACCTCTAAAGCAGCACCAAGCTCATGGTCTACATAGCAGTACAGTCACCAGCACTGCTTCCACAAAACCCTGCAAACCCAGTGGCAGGCTATAGGCTCCAATATCTCTATGTTCTCTCTCAGGCCAGCATCTTCAGTATTGAGCCTTGAGTTACTGTCGACATGCCTGCCGCATTACCTGACTCAAGACTCCAAGCAGTCCCTGAGCAGAGGAAATGCTTGCAGGATGTCCTCGAAGACTCCATGAAAATGTGCACAGCCCCACGGTCTCCTGGGAAGCCCTTGCCTACAACCTGCCCAAACTGGAGAAGAAGCATTCCCGGAGGTGCCAATCATCTTCAAGAGGCCTATGAGGTGGCCAAGTGCAAGCAGCAGAGGGAGCGTGCAGAAACCCAAGCTGCAGGCCGAGCTGCAGTAGGCTGGCTGGATCCAGCATTGAATCCTTTTATCACCTCAGAGACCACAAGACTGAAGCAAAGGTGAGTCATCCTCGATCTTGAAGAAGAAGGAGCAGCCTCAGGAGAATGAAGGGGACTTTGGCAATGATAACAGTGAAGAGAATTCATGGACAGGAAAAACTGGAAGATGTGGTTGGGAAATTATCTGTGGGGCTCTGGGTAATTTGTGGGGACACTGTGAACCAGGCAATCGGGGGTTAGTTTAATATCTAACCTGAAAAAAAACAGCACCACCAACAGGGTAGCATTCCATCTGCACTGCACTAGACCTTTAGTCTAGACCATGTGCTGAAATGTTAGGAGTGGAACGTGCTACCAACTGCACAACAGTTGACACGAATGGATCATAAGCAGCAATGTAGCGATGATGTGTGCCTTCTTGGAAAGGATTCAACATTCCTTTCCCTCCTTAAATTTTAACGAGTGTAGGGAGAACTGTCTCTGTTTCTGTGAGCTGTAAAGAAAGGAGCTCAATTTGCATTTAGATTGAATATTTGGAATGTAAATTGCAACTTTTTAGCTATCCTCTGGGTTAAGTTGAATTCATCCAGTACATAATTCATCTTTCCAGGCAGTCCTACAGTTCAGCATGAACAACATAAGTGCTGCTGTCTTGTGATGAATCCTGATAGTGGGTCTGGGATTGCTAACCATAGTAACCACCCTCCCAGGCATCTGGAGAGCCAGCTCACCAGTTCATTCAGGGAGGTGTGCATTGAAAAGCCAGTGTACTGTGCAGATTGTAACAGCGTCAATCGAAGGTGGTGACAGCAACTGCACCCATCAGTGGAATTGTGCTGAGCTATGGAGCAGCTGGCTCTCATCCACTGTACATCACCAGATCAGCAAATACTTGCTTTTCTAACACAAGTCGTTTGGCCAGTAAATATAGCTTTAAACTATGTCTTCATTTTCTGTCATTGCTTCTCATTTCAGGTAGGCTGTCACCACATCTCCAGAACAAAGCACATGTCAACATTAATGGTACAGTGAAGGTAGCAGTAATGTGAGGATATAGTGAAGACAGCTCTCGCGATCTGAATTGTTCTTTGTATGTGTTTTACTGTGGATAGCTAATGCTTTTATATTCCACTTTATCATTACAGAACTATGTTTCTGCTTTAAATAAAGATTCCATTTGCAATGAAGTAGGTCACACCTGTTCACACGTGTTTGACAAGTTTTAACTTAATGGCATATTCTTCATCCTAATTAAGTTCCAACAACTGACTGCAAGCCAAAAGTGTGTTATACATTGCAAAATTAGAGAAACCTTCTGCACAGTAATGAGAATCAGATCTGTAAGATTATAGAAATATAGTACATCACAGCACAGCATCATCCCATGGAATCTGTGCTGGATAGATGAAAGGGAATAAAGTCAGAATTATTAGCTTCACTTAAGTAGATTTGTTCAAATCTGTTTCTAATTTGGACTTCACTCCCAACTTTCTTTCTGTTCAAAAGGGCAGTCAGCTGCCTGTACCGGGTATCTGGCGAGAGTTGAAAACCATCTGACAAACCACTTTGGTGTACAAAGTCACAAGAATATTTTTAAACTTTATTCACTCACAGGACATGGGTGTTGTTGGCTGAGCCAGCATTTATTACCTGTCCCTAGTTGCCCTTGAGAAGGTGGTGGTGAGCTGTCTTCTTGAACTCCTGCACTCCATGTCCTGTAGGTTGACCCACAGTGCCCTTAGGGAGGGAATTCCAGGATTTTGACCCAGTGACAGTGAAGGAATGTTGATATATTTCCAAGTCAGGAAGGTGAGTGACTTTGGGGGGGATCTTGAAGGGGATGGTATTCCCATATATCTGATGCCCTGTCCTTCTAGATAAAAGTGGTTATAGGTTTGGAAAGCTGTCTGCAGATCTTTGGTGAATTTCTGCAGTGCGTCTTGTAGCTAGCACACACTACTGCAACTGAGCGTCAGTGGTGGAAGGGGTGGATGTTTATGGATGTGGTGCCAATCAAGTGGGCTGCTTTGTCCTGGATAGTGTCAATCTTCTTGAGGGGTGTTGGAGCTGCACCCATCCAGGCAGGTGGGGAGTATTCCATCACACTCCTTGTGTGTTGTAGATGGTGGACAGGGTTTCCAGTCTGTTTTCAACTCCTGCCGCACTTAAGCATTGGGACATCCTGACATCATCCAAAACACTATATAAATGAAAGTCATTACTTTTCTCTCATTTTCACATTTTCCTCCACCTTGAGCCACCATCTGGGCAATGGCACTAGCCCAATGGGTAACACTCCCTGTCAGTGTCAGAAGGTTGTAGATTCAAGGTTCATTGTGTCTGTGCCTTTATTGCAAAACTGGTCTGACATTCCTGTAGAGTATGGAGGGAGTTGCTACACTATTGGCTGTGCCATCTCTTAGTTAGTTGTAAAACCCAGATTCTCTCAGAAAGATGACAACTATTTGAAGACCAGCAGGAGTTTAGCCTAGTGTCCAACGCAATATTTATCCCCAACAAACATCACCAAAATAGACTATCTGATCATTCTAACAGTGCATGATTGTGGGAATTAGCTTTGTACAAATTAACCAACCTGACTTATACATCTGACATCTCTTGTGTGTCACTTGGTCAAAATCCTGGAATTCCCTCCATAACAGCGTTGTGGATCTACCTACAGCACGCGGACGGCATCAGTTCATGTAGGTGGCTCACCACCACCTTCTCATGGGGCAATTAGGGATGGGGCACTAAATGCTGGCTCAGTCAGCAACGTCCAAATCCGAAGTATGAATAAAAATGGCGTATTAATTTAATTACCAACTCCAATATAATAGTTACTGTAGGTCAAATGCAATTAGTTAGATTAAAGTGCTTCAGGAGGTCCTGAGTTTGTCATTGCTCTATTTAAAGGAAGACTTTTTCCTTTAGCTATGAGATGATCTGAGGGTGAATGCTGCGTCCTCTCCTGCTGTGTTGCTTTATCTAAATATTTCCTTTTGTATGTGAATTTAGACTGGGTCTGTAGCCTAAAGAAGTGCAGAACATCTTACCCTCCTGCCTCATGCATTGATGCTCCATCCAGCAAGAATATCGATCTGCTCAGAGAACTACTGCGGTCTTCCCATCTTATTCCAGAGTCTTGGAAAGTAATAAACTGTCTCTAATCACAGTGTAGTTCAAACCAGTGTAGTTCCAGTGATTATCCTTTTGATATAATTTATATATTCTGAGTACTTTAATTCAGCTGAGTCTTGGGCAAGCTGCCATAAAGAATCATTAAATACCTGTCAGCCCTGATGGCATAGATGATTAAATTCTCAACGTCTCCCTTACAAAACCAAACTCTTCTGTGATTTATCCATTTCAACCAACCTTGTCAAGCACAATGTGCCAGACAGAATGGAAAAGCAGAGATGCTGTCTGGTCTCAAAAGGAAATGGAAAAGCAGAGTTAGTATAGTTTCACGAAAGGAAC
Source organism: Chiloscyllium plagiosum (assembly GCF_004010195.1). Taxonomy (NCBI): domain Eukaryota; kingdom Metazoa; phylum Chordata; class Chondrichthyes; order Orectolobiformes; family Hemiscylliidae; genus Chiloscyllium; species Chiloscyllium plagiosum. The sequence continues at coordinate 27,342,952 of NC_057745.1, read as the reverse complement.
ATTAAAAAAAAAGATGAGAGTGAAACTTGTGACCAGCTACTTGATTGCCAATTTAGTTTCAGCACAATTCAATAATTTCAGATGGTTTCAGTCTCACAGTTCTGAACCAGAATGGCCTCTTCAAAGTCCAATATGGAGATAAAAATCACACCACACCAGGTTATAGTTCAACAGGGGTATTTGGAATCACTCACCTTCAGAGTGCTGCTCCTTACCTGATGAAGGAGCAGTGCTCCAAATAAACCTGTTGGACTATGACCTGGGCTTGTGTGATTTTTAACTTTATCCACCCCAGGCCAACACCGGCACCTCATGAAGATAGAGTAACCTGTCTTAAAACTTCCATAATATTCACTCAAATAGAGTAAGTCACAGCAGATGAAGAGTTTTTGAGATTTCTGACGGTCACTAGCATGTGGGACTGGGTAGGACTCCTGGTGCCAATCTGTGGGTAGGATTATTGGCAGGAGATGAAGATTTATTTTTAGCCTCTCAGAGGCTTATGAATCAATGGATTCTTGAAAATGTGGGTGTAAACAGAGCCCTTGACTTGCTTTTAAGGCAGAGATATATAGATCATTGTAATCAGTGTTATAGCCTCAATTACTCACATTATTTATTAATGACTTGGATAATGGCTTGAAAGTCATATGTCCAAATTTGCTGATGATACAAAGTTAGGCAGCATTGTAAGGAATGTAGATGACAAAAGAGTATTGTTACACAAGGTGAATAGGCAATACAGTGGCAGATGGAGTTCAATGTAAGCAAGTTTGAGGTTATCCATTTTGGACCGAAAAAGGATTAATCAGGGTATTTTCTGAAGAAAGAAATTAATTCAGAATAGTTAGGAAATAGGTTATCTCAATGTAAAGGTTTTAGTTTGAAATTCCAGACCAGAAGTGCTTAGTTAGAACTCTGAATGGGTAATTTAAAACCGAAAAAGTCCAAGCTCAGTTGAGTCTATTATGAAAGGGAAGAGTCAGTCAAACAGAAAGAAACTGTTAAGTCAAACCTATAGATACTATAGGGGAGGGAACTCTTACTTGAGTATTGTAAGGTAATGGCGTTGGGATAAAAGGGATTGTATTTTTACCATATATTTTGAAGCCCTACAAATTGTGTTACAGGTAAATTGGTTAGAATATTCTATTTTATCCTCATTTCTTTTGCATAATAAATTCCTATTTTATTAAAATAGAAAACCAAACCTGCAATATTATGTACTTGTTTCAATGAGAGACCACCTCATTAATAAGATCTATCAAAGCAGATTTCAATCTGGGATCTGATTTGTCAGTAGTAATATTAGCTGGGATCGTAAAATGTCGGGTTGTGTACTTGGTCCTTTTCCTGTGATATTCTTGGTCTTGTTGTGCTTTCAAGGAATATTTACAGAATTTGCTGAGGTAAAGAAAACATGCACTTTATTTAAAGGACATCTTACTGTGACTTCACCTTGCCACCAGACTGCAAGAGAAAGCAAGATCATGTGACATTGCATCACATCCTGTGATGTATTGTGTCTTATCAACATATCACACAGTCAGACTTAACACCTTTTACAGGACGTCCTTTCTCAGAATTAATTGTCAGAGGTTTCCCCATGACGTGCAGACTGACAAACAGCCTTCTGTGCAATTTGGTGGTCTTGGCTTCTCTTCGTGGTGGGTCGATTAAATTCTTTCCGATGTTTGGATTCCAATGTGTGGCAAACACTGGAACACTACATATGTAGATGCCTCTGAGTTGGTTTACCGTAAAACAGAAGCTTAAACCAGGAAATAATTGTGACCCCTTGGTAACCTAGTTTTTTAACCAGTTCACAGAGACTTAGTTGAAGGAAGGGCATGGTTGGCAACTAAATGTTCCAAGATATAAATGCTTCAGACAGGACAGGGAGGGAAGTAAAAGGGGGAAAGGAGTTGCATTGCTGGTCAGGGATGATATCACAGTTGTGCTAAAGGAGGGGACAATGGAGGGCTTGAGTAGTGAGGCATTATGGGTGGAGCTGAGAAATAAGAAGAGTGCAGTTACACCATTGGGGCTGTGTTACAGGCCTCCCAACAGTGAGCGTGAGGTAGAAGAACAAATAGGTAAACAGATTATGGAAAAGTATTGAGATTTTAATTTTCCCAACATTGCCTGGGATACACTGAGTGTCAGAGGTCTGGATGGGGCAGAATTTGTAAGGAGATCCAGGAAAGTTTTCTAGAGCAGTATGTCAATAGTCCAACTAGGGAAGGGGCCATATTGGACCGGCCAGACCGTAGAAGTTGCAGTGGGGGATTTCTTTGGGAATAGTGACCACAATTCTATGAGTTTTAGAATACTCGTAGACAAAGATGAGAGTGGCCCTAAGGGAAGAGTACTAAACGGGGGCAAGGCAAATCAAATCAAAATTCGGCAGGAACTGGGAAATCTGGATTGTGGGCAGTTATTTGAAGGGAAGTCCATATTTGATATGTGGGAGGCTTTCAAAGATAGGTTGAAGATAGTGCAGGATAGGCATGTCCCTTTGAAAATGAGGAATAGGAAAGGCAAGATTTGTGAACCGTGGATGACAGGAGAATTTGTGTGACGAATGAAGAGGAAAAGGGAAGTATACATAAGGTCCAGGCAGCTAAGAACAGAACAGGCATTGGAGGAATATTGGGAGAGTAGGACCAGTCTTAAATGAGGAATCAAGCGGGCTAAAAGGGGTCATGAAATAACTTCAGGGAGCAGAATTAAAGAGAATCCCAAGGCCTTTTATTCATATATAAGAAGCAAGAGGGTAACTAGAGACAGGGTTGGTCCACTAATGGATAAGGAAGGAAAGTTGTGTTTCAAACCTGAGAAAATGGGTGAGATTCTCAGTGATTACTTTGCATCAGTGTTCGCTGAGGAGAGGGACATGATGAACGTTGAGATTAGGGATAGAAGTTTGTTTACTCTGGATCACGTTGACATAGGGAGGGAGGATGTGTTGGGTAGGCTAAAGGATATTAAGGTGAACAAATCCCCAGGACTGGATGGGATCTATCCCAGGTTGCTGAGGGAGGTGAGGGAGGAAGTAACTGGGGCATTGACAGATATCCTAGTAGCATCCTTAAACACAGGTGAAGTGCCGGAGAACTGGAGAGTTGTTAATGTTGTTCTCCCTGTTCAAGAAGAGGAGTAGGGATAATCCAGGTAATTACAGACCAGTGAGCCTGATGTCAGTGGTGGGAAAGTTGCTGGAGAAGGCACTGAGGAATAGAATCCATTTATATTTGGACGAGAATGGGCTTATCAGGGAGAGATAACATGGTTTTGTGCGGGGGAGATCATGCCTTACCAACTTAATAGAGTTCTTTGAGGAAGTGACCAAGTTGATAGATGAAAGAAGGTCTGTAGATGTCATATACATGGACTTTAATAAAGCATTTGACAAGGTTCCCCATGGTAAACTAATGGAGAAAGTGAAGTCACATGATGTGCAGGCTGTTCTAGTCAGGTGGATAAAGAACTGGTTGAGCAACAGGAGACAGAGAGTAGTAGCTGAAGGGAGCTTCTCGAAATGGAGAAAGGTGATCAGTGGTGTTCCACAGGGGTCAGTGTTGGGGCCACTGTTGTTTGTGATATACATACATGATTTGGAAGAGGGCATTGGCTGTCTGAACAGTAAGTTTGCAAATGACACGAAGATTGGTGGAGTAGCAGAAAGCATAAGGGACTATCAAAGAGTATAGGAGAATATGGACAGACTGGAGAGTTGGGCGGACAAGTGGCAGATGAAGTTCATTCTGGACAAATGTGAGATGATGCATTTTGGAAGATCTAATTCTAGAGCAAACTATACTGTAAACAGAAGAGCCTTAGGAAACATTGATGAGCAGAGACATCTGGGAGTTCAGGTCCATTGTACCTTGAAGGTTGCTGCACAGGTGGATAGAGTGGTCAAGAAGGCATATAGTTTGCTTGCATTCATCGGACGGGGTATTGAGGATAAGAGCTGGCAGGTCATGTTAAAGTTGTACAAGACTTTGGTTCGGCTGCATTTAGAGTACTGTGTACAGTTCTGGTCGCCACATTACCAAAAGGATGTGGACGCTTTGGAGCGGATGCAAAGAAGGTTTACAAGGATGTTGCCTGGTATCGAAGCTGCTAGCTATGAAGAAAGGTTGAGTAGGTTAGGATTGTTTTCATAAGCAAAAGGGAGATTGGTGGGGGGACCTGATTGAGGGCTACAACATCTTGAAGGATATAGACAAGGTGGATAGAGATAAGCTTTTTTCCCAGGGTGATGGATTCAGTAACGAGACATCACATGTTCAAGGTGAGAGGAGAAGAGTTTAAGGGAGATACATGCGGATAGTACTTTACACAGAGGGTGGTAGGTGCCTGGAAGGTGTTGCCTGCGGAGGTAGTAAAGGCAGACATGGTAGGCTGATTTAAGGTGCGTCTGGACAGATGCATGAGTAGTGGGGAGCAGAGGGATACGGATCCTTATGAATTGGGCGATAGTATTAGACAGTGTATTTGGATTGGCACAGGCTTGGAGGGCCAAAGGACCTGTTCCTGGGCTGTAGATATTTTTTGTTTTCTTCGTTCTTTATTCAGGCAAATGATATGTTGCCATTTATTGCTGAAGGAATAGACTTTAAAAGTAGGGAAGTGTTACTGCAACTGTACGTGGCATTAGTGAGACCGCCCCTGGAGTATTGCATGTACGTTTAGTCCCTTTACTTGAGGAGGGCTGCAGTTGCATTGAAGACAGTTCAGAGGAGCGTCACTAGATTGAGTCCAGAGATGAGGGTTTGTCATCAAGTAACTAACTAGTAACAATCTAGGACTTTTTAAGACTGAACAGCAATCTCAGTTTGTTCAATATATCTTTTTAATTGCATGACACTGTGATCTTTGCTTTCAATTCTGTGTCTTATGATCCCGCTCCACTAGTTACGAAGGAGCAGTGCTCTGAAAGCTAATGCTTCCAAATAAACCTGTTGGACTATAACCTGGTGTTGTGTGATTTTTTTTTTACTTTGTCAGCCGCAGTCCAACACCAGCTCCTCCACATCATGCCCAAATCTTACGTTCTGATTGGGCCATGTTTTTTAATTGTCTGTCACGTAAACAGCAGATCCAGGCTGACTCACATTTCACCATCTTCACTTTGTGGTGTCTAATCTTGCTGTGGAGAAAATCTGATCCATCACCTGAATCTATATGTGATTCATGTGAATGCCAGTTCTCTGGAACAAATGAGTCAATGGGACTTGCTGATGTTAACTGTTCAAGTCCAGAGGTTGTTGTGAATAACTATGATTCATTTCGAATTCAGCTGACAGTGAGCAGAAACTCAATGCAGAGTATTTAAAGCAAATTGTTACCTTCTATTTGTTTAAAATATATCCCCAAGCAGAATTAAAGATTATTTCAACTTGATTCATTTTCTGTATTTCTCTTTTACATTTGAGCAATGTGTTTTTTTTAACACTAATCTATATTGGTGCCTGGTCAAACAACATCTTGATTTTCCAATTTCATCTGTTGTGATTGTAATGAGGTCAACCGGGTGGACCTCATAGAATATTAGGACTGTTAACCTGGTCCGATCAGGGACCCCTGGCTGACAGATATAAACAGGAGTGTCAGAGTTGTTGTCCAGTCTGAGAGCTGGCTCTGAGGTAAGCAGACCAGTGTCAAGTACTATGCATGTGTAAATATAAGGTTACTTAGTGACGGGATACCGACCTCTATGGGGTTATTTCATTATCCTTATTTTCAAATCCCTCCATGGCCTCACCCTCCCTATCTCTCTCATCTCCAACTCCACAATCCTCAGTTATCTGCCTTCCTTCAATCCTAACTTCTTGTGCATCTCCAGTTTTTTTTAAATCTCCAGCTCCACAATTCCCATCTCACACCTTTCCACCTCCCTGCCTCACTTTCCTCCCTTAAGTCTCTCCTTAAAACATAACCCTTTAACCAAGTTTTTGATCATCTGACCCAACATCCTAATATGGTTTGGTGCCATACTTTATTCTGGATTTTTTCTGGGAGGCATCTTGAGGCATTTTGTTATGTAAAAGCTAATCATAGAATCCCCACAGTGCAGAAGCAGGTCCTTCAGCCCATACTGACCCTATGAAGAACATTCCGCCCAGACCGGTAACTCTGCATTTCCCCTGGCTAACCCATCTAGCTTGCACATCCCTGGGCAATTTAGCATGGCCAATCCATCTAACCTGCATATCTTTGGACTGTGGGAGGAAACCCACACAGACAATGCGCAAACTCCAGACAGTTACTCAAGGGTAGAATCAAACCCAGCCAGCACTGTGAGGTAGCAAGGCTAACCACTGACCCACCCTGTTGCGTTATGCAATGCTATACAGGTAAGAGTTATTGTTGTTAGTTATTGCCCTGTGATACGGGCGATCATTTTGCTAAAATAAGTAATTGTTTCACAGTGATGCAACTAAATATGAACATTGCTTGAATTGAGACTAATTGATATGAGATCTGTACAACCAGAGATGAGTGAGGAATTAAACCAACATATGGCAATAAAGTCAGTTTGACCTTGTTCCTGTTTCAGAACTTGAGAACATAATCAAGGCTGAGACTTGAATGCAGTATATGGTGAGAGCTGCATACTGTACTCACATCTCCCATTGTTAAGATGAGACATTAAAACAAGGCCTGTTTGATTCCCGACAGATTTGCATGTACGTTAATGTTTCCCAGACATTACATAAAGAGAAGAATGCCTCTCTACAGCCTATCTCTTACTCATCACCAGCAAGATATGGGATCATCATCATCTTTAATATTTGTGGGTGCTGGCTTTGTCTCACATGACTATCAATGGTCTTTATAATAATTAATTGTAACTGCTTTTGAGATTAGTTTAGATTACTTACAGTATGGAAACAGGCCCTTCAGCCCAACAAGTCCACACCGACCCTCCGAAGAGCAACACACCCAGACCCATTCTGCTACATTTACCCCTCCATCTAACACCACGGGCAATTTAGCATGGCCAATTCACCTAACCTGCAGATCCTTGTGCTGTGGGAGGAAACCCAGGCAGACACGGGGAGAATGTGCAAACTCCACACAGACAGTTGCCCGAGGCAGGAATTGAACTCGTGTCCCTGGCGCTGTGAGGCAGCACTGCTAACTGCTGAGCCACCATGCCGCCCCAATGTTGTTTCTTTACAATGTTGTTGATTGTTTCAGAATGTAGCATTGAAATAGCTGATGTTGTGGAGTTTGCCATCTCTGTCAAACTGTGAGTAGAATTTTCAGAGCAGATTGTTGGATGCGATTCACCTGAGGTCTCCCCAGTAATTAAAAACAAAGTTAATTTTTAAATTGCATTTAGAGAGCAGACATCTTGGAGCTCCTGGAGGAAAGCCCCCACAGACACATGGAGAACGTGCGAACTGCACACAGACAGCCACCCAAAGTTGGAATCAGTTGAATTCCTGGCACTGTGAGGCAGCAGTACTATTACTGAGCTGCCGTGTTTGATGTGAAGTGACACTTCGCAAGCTAATATCTTTGGTAACCTGCTCCTGTAAATACAACTGGCTCTGGAACCAGACATGTTTCATCTGTGCATTTGTAATCACAGGACTGGACGTGGGAAGAGAATCACGAAGTAAATAAGCATCATCAACCAGCTCACGGGAAAAGCCTCACGGGAGGACTCTGTAAATGCAGCAAGTGAATATAGGTCTGCATTTTACTGGCTACCCTCTTCACTTTTCGCCATTTACTCAGGCCATGCATACCAGATCGAAATAACTGGTTGAGTTCAAAACAGCTTTCCTCATTTCCATCTGGCTTTTGGCCCAATTACCATAAATGTGAAGGATGCTATTTAAAATCACTGGGCTTTATCGCAAAGAACCACAACAGTTTGTATTTATTTAGTTCCGTTAAAGTGGGCAATTTCTCAAGGCACTTTACAAAGAAGAAAGAATCCCATGTGGGAGAGCAGAGAAGATGAACCAAGCCAGGATCGGACCATTGACCAAACCCTAACCCGGTGATGGATTTTTAAAGATACGAGGAGCAGAAGAAATTGAGGATTTTAGAGAAATATTGGACACAACTTACATTTATTATTAACATAACGAAACATTTCAAGTTATTTCACAGGTACACCGTATATGCCACTGAGCCACATGGCGGCACGGTGGCACAGTGGTTAGCACTGCTGCCTCACAGCGCCAGAGACCCGGGTTCAATTCCAGCCTCAGGTGACTGACTGTGTGGAGTTTGCACATTCTCCCCGTGTCTGCGTGGGTTTCCTCTGGGTGCTCCGGTTTCCTCCCACAGTCCAAAGATGTGCAGGTAAGGTGAATTGGCCATGGGAAATTGCCCGTAGTGTTAGGTGAAGTGTAGGGGAATGGGTCTGGGTGGGTTGCTCTTCGGAGGATCGGTGTGGACTTGTTGGGCAAAAAGGTCTGTTTCCACAGTGTAAGTAATCTAATCTAAATGTCAGACAGGTCAGTTTTATGAAGTATCTTAAAGGAGGAAAATTGTAGAATTGTGCAGAACGGAAACAGACCCTTCAGTCCAACTCATCCATGCTGACCAGATACCCGAAATTAATTCAGTCCCATTTGCCAGCATTTGGCCCATATAACCTTCCTATTCATGTACCCATCCAGCTATCTTTTAAATGTCATAATTATACTAGCCTCCACCACTTCCTCTGGCAATTCATTCCATACACACACCACCCTCTGTGTGAAAAAGTTGCTCCTTAGGCCCCTTATATCTGTCCCCTCTCACCTAAACCTCTGCCCTCTAGTTTTGGACTCCCCTACCCTGGGAAAAAGACCTTGGCTCTTCATCCTATCCATGCCCCTCATGATTTTATAAACCTCTACAAGCTCACCCGTCAGCCTTCAACGCTCCAGGGAAAACAGCCCCAGCCTATTCAGTTTCTCCTATAGCTCAAATCCTCCAACCCTGGCAGCATACTTGCAAATCTTTTCTGAATCCTATCAAGTTTGACGGACTTTTGTGTCTTGTTAACTAAAGGTGCAGCCATTCAGTGATGAAGCAATTAAAACTGAGGATGCACAAGAGACCAAAACTAGCAAAGTGTGGATATTTTGAAGGTTTGAGGGGCTGGAGGTCATGACAGAGATAGGGTGATTTGAGAAAATGTGAAACTGTTAAAATGAAGGTTTTGCTAACTGAGGGATAATGTAGGTCAGTGAGCACACGGGTGATGAGGCTTGTTGTGCTTTGAGACACAGGCAGCAGAGTTTTGGATGACTTGGAGTTCAGAGGATAGACTCTGGGAGACCAGCCAGAAGTGCCAAATCCCAACTGGTTTTAAGAAATATCAAGGAAGGCAACAGGAACACATATTTGCTGTAATGAGATCATCAACTGAACTGAGATGAATGACCAAAACATTTGCTTCTATCGAGCTACATCTCATCATTAGGATGTGTGGCAAGGACCAAATGTCATGTGGATTGGATATTATTGGATTAAGTGTAGCTTTGATTAAAAACAGCAGCAAATGGTGTGACAAATGGTGAAGTGTGTGACTATGTTCCCTAGTTGCTGCAGCCTGTCACAGGCACTGTCGCTCTGAGGTATGTCCACACGTTGTTTTGTTTCTGAGTCCTTCGGTAAAGAAATGTCAGCACAGCAGAAGAAAAGCAGCCTGTGTTGAACACTGACGGACGACTTGAACCATTTTGGATGAATACACGAAATAATTGAGATTGGAGTGCAGGAGGGTGATGTTTTTGGTAATTCACAGGGGTGAGACGAAAGTGTGCATTTATGTAGCAATGCCAGTGTGCAGCAAGTGTATAAGTGGCTTCAAATCTGGGACTCTCTGCCATATGATGATTTGTGTTCCATCTCAGTGGTTATATTGGAGTGAGAAATCTCCCCCAGCCAGATGAGGAAAGCAGAAGAGAAAAATCCAAGCCAAAGTAACTCCATACTGCATATAGCTGGAAAGAATTTACATTTATGCAGCACCTTTCATAACTCGCTGTGAGTTCCAAAGTGTACATTGCTACTGAAGCATTATCATGTTTTAAATAGAGTGAAACACAGAGGTCAAATTGTGCACAGCATGCTCCCACACACAACTATGCTAACAGTGCCCTTCTGTCAATCATAGGTGAGATGTTCATTGATGATCGCATACAGCTTAGTCCCATTTATTAGGTAATAAAGAAATCCATGCCTGAATTTTGCAACACATGGACTGCATTTAGGGAGTGCGATGGAAATCTTTCCACTTGCCTGGAAGGGTGCAGCTTTAACAACACTCAAGAGGCTCAACATTATCAGGAAAAAGGAGCTTGTTTCTTTGACGCCCTACCCACCAGCTTAAACGTTTACCCCCTTCACCGCAGATGCACAATGGCAGCATGGGTATAATCTCCAAGGTGCTCTGCAGTAACAACACCTTACAGCCTATAATCACTACAACTAGAAGGACAGGAGCTGCAAATTTGCACCACATGCAAATTTCCCTTCAAGCCACTCACTGTCTCCTCGTAGAAACATGTTGCCGTTCCTTCAGTGTTACTAGATCAAACTCCTGGAATTCCCTTCCATAAGACCATAAGACATCAGAGTGGAAGCAAGGCCATTCGGCCTATTGGGTCCACTCTGCCATTCAATCATGGCTGATGGCTATTTCAACTCCACTTACCCGCACTCTCCCCGAAGCCCTTAATTCCTTGCGAGATCAAGAATTTTATCAATCTCTGCCTTGAAGACATTTAACATTCTGGCCTCCACTGCGCTCCTTGGCAATGAATTCCACGGGCCCACCACTCTCTGGCAGAAGAAATATCTCCTCATTTCCGTTCTAAATTGACCCCCTCTAATTCTAAGGCTGTGCCCACGGATCCTAGTCTCCCCACCTAACGGAAACAACTTCCCAGCGTCCACTCTCAAAGCCATGCATTATCTTGTAAATTTCTTTTAGGTCTTCCCTCAACCTCCTAAACTCTAATGAGTACAATCCAAGGATCCTCAGCTGTTCATTGTATGTTAGGCCTACCATTCCAGGGATCATCTAAGTGAATCTCCACTGGAATCTTCCTAACAACATTGTGGGTCAACTCACAGAGGTGGAGTGCAGCGGTTCAAGAAGGCAGCTCACCACTACCTTCTCAAGGGTCAACTAGGGATGGGCAATAAATGCTGGCCCAGCGAGCATTGCCAATGTCCCATGAGATAATAAAAGAATTCCTATGAGTCTATATCCCAGGATTGCTGCAGCAATGAGAAGGCAGGAATTCTGCTGGCTCTCTCTTTCATGAAACTTCCTTTTACTTCTGTTTTTGATGTCCTCTCATGCTAGCAATTCCGTGTCACCAGCCAGGGAGAAGGCAGGAGTTGGCCCAACCTTAGATTCTCTCCCAGTGCCACAATGAAACTAGACCCTGGGACATCAACATTGGCTGAAGGTTGGGAGTGCCAATCCTCCTCAGAGATTTGAACACACAGTCTAGGCTGGGTTGGGATATCTGGTCGGCATGGGCGGGTTGGACCGAAGGGTCTGTTTCCATGCTGTACATCTCCATGACTCTATGACTCTATGAAGGGTGGCAAGCAATTAAAGTGTAAGTGGGAGGACAGGAGGACAGCAGTCTTTACAGCTTTGGAAACAGCCCATTGTCAGCCTTTTGCAAAGGCTGAAATGACTGAAGGCGATGATGATGTGAGAGGAAGGTATGATACACAGGTATAGGCATTCAGGACAAGAGCAATATAACAGGGACAAGAGGTCAGCACCAGACTCCAGTCATAAGCTGCCAAGGTGGAGATGGTGCTGCATGAAGTGGTCATGGTTTGGGACTGAAGCGTTGGCTTAGTCCTTTTTGTCCAATCAGGTTGGCAGCCCAGCCTTTGGTAGATATTGGCTACAACTGCCAGTGTGGCAGAAGTCCCCGCTCCTATAGCCACCGTTCTCCTGACCTGGACTGCGAGAGTATGGCTCTCTTAACATTGCTGCCTATCAGGGTTAACCAATCTGCAGCAGTTTGCATCCTGATAGACTTAGAACATAGAACATAGAACATAGAAGAATACAGCGCAGTACAGGCCCTTCGGTCCTCGATCTGCATCATGACCTCAGGACTCCGGAACTCAATTCCTCTACCAATAAAAGCCAGTACGCCATATGCCTTCCTCACCGCAGTATTTACCTGGGTGGCAACTTTCAGAGGTCTGTGTACATGGACACCAAGATCCCTCTGCTCATCCACACTACCAAGTATCCGACCATTAGCCCAGTACCCCATCTTTTTGTTATTCTTCCCAAAGTGAATCACCTCACACTTAGCTACATTGTATTCCATTTGCCACCTTTCTGCCCAGCTCTGCAGCTTCTCTATATCCTGCTGTAACCTGCCACATCCTTCCTCACTGTCTACCACTCCTCTGACTTTCGTATCATCCGCAAACTTGCTTACCCAACCTTCTAACCCCTCTTCCAGGTCATTTATAAAAATGACAAACAGCAATGGTCCCAAAACAGATCCTTGCGGAACACCGCTAGTGACGGCACTCCATGAAGAAACTTTGCCATCAACTACTACCCTCTGTCTTCTTCCATCCAGCCAATTCCTAATCCAAACCTCCAACTCACCCTCAATGCCATATCTCCGTATTTTCTGCAGTAGCCTACCATGGGGAACCTTATCAAACGCCTTACTAAAATCCATATATACCACATCTACCGCTTTCCCCTCATCAACCTCCTTCGTCACCTTTTCAAAGAATTCAATAAGGTTTGTGAGGCACGACTTGCCCTTCACAAAACCATGCTGACTATCCTTGATCACATTATTCCTATCCAGATGTTCATAAATCCTATCCCTTACAATTCTCTCTTAAGATTTTGCCCACAACAGAAGTGAGACTCACTGGCCTATAGTTACTAGGGTTATCCCTACTCCCTTTCTTGAACAAGGGAACCACATTTGCTATTCTCCAGTCTTCTGGCACTACTCCTGTAGACATCGAGGACATAAAAATCAAGGCCAATGGCTCTGCAATCTCTTCCCTTGCTTCCCAGAGAATCCTAGGATAAATGCCATCAGGCCCAGGGGACTTATCTATTTTCACCCTTTCCAGAATTTCCAACACCTCTTCTCTACATACCTCAAAGCCATCCATTCTACTTAATTGTGACTCAGTACTCACATTGACAACAATGTCCTGTTCCTGATTGAATACTGACGAAAAGTATTCATTCAGTGTCTCCCCAATCTCTTCCGCCTCCACACGCAACTTCCCACTACTATCCTTGGCTGGACCTATTCCTACCCTAGTCATTCTTTTATTCCTGTCATACCTATAGAAAGCCTTAGGGTTTTCCCTAATCCTACCAACTAAGGCCCTTTCATGTCCCCTCCTTGCTGCTCTTAGCTCTCTCTTCAGGTCCTTCCTGGCTACCTTATAACTCTCAATCGCCCCAATTGAACCTTCACACCTCATCTTTACATCGGCCGCCCTCTTCCATTTAACAAGGGAAACCAATTCTTTATTAAACCACGGCTCCCTCACACGACCCTTTCCTCCCTGCCTGACGGGTACATACTTATCAAGGACACTCAATAGTTGCTCCTTGAACAAGCTTGATCCAGGTGAGATCTGATTTCAACAGCCTGGTCCCAGTCCTGCCTGCACCCCACCTTCAGTCGATGGGTGTACAAATGATCAGGAACTGGTCCCCTCTCAATCTTGTCTTCCAGCCAATTCCAGCTCCTTTCGTGTTGCCCTGCCTGAAATCAGTCGCTTCAACATTCACCAGGCAATCTGTGCCTTTGCAGTCTGGATATTTCAGCTGTCACCAGCTAACCTTATCCCAACATCGCGACAACCTTTATCTATGAAAACCAGAACATTCGCCATGCAGCAAAAGCAATTCAGTGCAACAAAGTGCTTGGAGGCACTTTGACTTGATTAAAAACGGCATGTATTATTGCACTATTTTCTAATCTTATACACTCACATCTTATTAGTTTATTTTGACTGCCAGTGTACTGTAGGCTGCACCTACACAAATAACCAGGCTTCCAAAGATGTCACGCTAGCAATGGTTTGGGTAGCCTGTTTAAATTTTCCACTCCCTGCAGAAACAGGGATTTGATACGATGATAAATGCAAAAACACAATGAGACATTAAAACGTATTTCACAATATGATTACACTTTTGGGAAATAAGCAAATGATTTGAACCCATTCCATGGGATTTAATATAAGGCAAATGAACTGAAACCCAAATTTTCACTGATAAGAGTCATTGAGTCAGTCATAGAGTCATATAAGAAACAGCCTCTTCTCTCTAACCAGACCACATTGACCATATCCCAAACTAAGCTGGCCCATCTGCCTGTGCTTGGTCCATATCCATCCAAATAATACTTATTTGTGTACTTAGCAAATGTCTTTTAAACATTCAAACTGTACCTGCATCCACCACTTCCTCTGGAAGTTCATTCCACACTCGAACCACTCTCATTGTAAAAAAATCACCTCTCATGTCTTTTTAAAATCTTTCTCCTCTCACCTTAAAAATATGTCCTTTAGTTTTGAACTCCCACATCGTGGGGTAAAGACCCTTACTATTCACCTGATCTATGCCCCGCATGATTTTTGTAAACCTCTATAAGGTCAACCTTCAACCTTCTATGCTGTAGTGAAAAAGGTGTCAACTTATCCAGTCTATTTTTTAAAATCAAACCCTCCATTCCTGGGAACATCCTGAAACTGCTCCAGCTTAATAATAGCCTTCCTATAACAGGATGACCAGGACCGGACACAGTATTCCAGAAGAGGTTTCACCAATATCCTGTACAACTCAACATGACGTCCCAACTCCTGTACTCAAAGGACTGAGAAGTGAAGCAAGTGTGCTAAATACCTTCTTAACCACCCTGTCTACATGTGACACAAGCTTCATAGAACTATGTACCTGAAACCAAGGTCGCTCTGTTCTACATTATGCAAGGCCCTACTTTTAATTGTGTAAATCCTGTCTTATTTGTTTTACCAAAATGCAGATTGTGTTACTAACACTGTTTACTGGTAGTATTGGGTTCCTCATCTATGCTGGTATGAGGCCAATGGGTCCATTTGAAGTTGTTGCCATGTTCATTTAATTCTCTTCACTGGGCATCCTGTCTCACAGCCCACGTCTTGGCTCAAGATTCAGGGCCTCTTTGAGCTGCTCATAGATTGCAATTCTTCAAAAAGAAAATCTATCACATTCCTGCATTATTGGTGTTCCTGGAGCGATGGAAGAGATGAGCCAAATGCTTACCTATCCGTGCCATGGAGATGGATTTAAATGTGTTTGAAAATATCCACAAGGGCACACATTATGGTGCTGAATAAACCAAAGCTACTACTGATAAAGTACTGGATCGCATTTGGTGTCAACACAGTAATAATCCAGTTAATCTGTACCCCCAGTGAGTTGAAATAGTGCCATGTGGTTTGGATTAAGAATGTTTTAACTGTTTACATGGCATTTTTCCGTCTGAGTAGAAATAACATGTTAACCAATTCACCAGAAGCAGGCTACTCTGATCTAACAGCTGAAAAGACGGAACCTCTTGCATATATCAAGCAGAAGGGCAGCGATGTCATGGGAACCCTAGCACTTCCAACCTCTTTACCAAGTTGCACAGCAGCCTGACGTGCACATTTTTAT
Organism: Chiloscyllium plagiosum; assembly: GCF_004010195.1. Classification (NCBI taxonomy): domain Eukaryota; kingdom Metazoa; phylum Chordata; class Chondrichthyes; order Orectolobiformes; family Hemiscylliidae; genus Chiloscyllium; species Chiloscyllium plagiosum. Next base: position 27,327,252 of record NC_057745.1, on the reverse strand, counting down.
GTCATTACTTCATGGGCTCTGTCAAAATCCTGGAACTCCCTTTCTTGATCCCACTATGGGAGCACAGAGACCGCAGTGGGAACGAAGAAAACCCAACAATAGTATTTTCAGGGCAGATAGAGCTGAGTAATCCATTTCAATGCTGCCAGTGATACCCACATCCTAAGAACAAATTTGCAAAAATAAATTAACACTTTGCTTGCTTTGCCCCTCAGTTCTGTGATCTACAGTTTTTTTTTGTCATTAAATGTGTGAGTGAGCTCACTTTCTGGTGGGACTCATGACTCATGTCAGAGTTCCTCACTTGTAGACACTTCCTTTTCTCGCACAAATCTCTGAAGGAAGATAATGATCAGCTAGTTTAAGAGCCCCTCTCTGACCCCATCATGACAATCAGATAATTCCATGGAAATCTCAAATCAACATATCACTGGTGTTTACTTCCAAAAATATCTCATTACCGCACCGACACTTCACAGCATGAATGTAAAGGGAAAACAAAATTTCAAAATTATGCGTAAGGCTCAGGATCCAACTATCAAGCAACAGTTTAACAGATCATATCCTGGTTACCTGGCTAAGGGATCAGATAGCTCAGTTGGTTGGAAGACTGGTTTGTGATGTTGAGTGATGTCAACAACACTGGTTCAATTTCAGTACTGGCTGAGGTTACCATAAAGGGCTATCCTCATCACCCAAGGACTGGTGACCCAGTCATCTCTATCTAGCGCAGAGTGGGCTATGATGACTTGCTTCTTCACCTTCCATAGAAAAAAGTGCGATAGTTACAACTAAATCAGCAATGGAACATTTGTTCAGCTCAGTCCATGAGAAAGACATGATTCTGCTCATCAGACACCTAGGTATATTAACTCAAACCAAGTCACTCCTTGCAAAGTTTATAACAACACTGGAACCTCAAACATTTTCCCAAAAGTCAAATACCTCATTGAAGTCAATTAAATGTGAGCTTCTTGACTTTTCATCATTAATTGTCACAAGTGACCTAAAAACAAGTAAGACTGCAAAACGTATTTTATTAAATAGGTTCCACTAGTACCAGCTTTCAGCTTCAGGAGTGAATAAAGTGTCTGCCTGATTTTGATCAATTTAGTCTCAGAACTGTTCATTTGTGTAAATTTTCTGAATGGAGATTGGTGTTAACTGACATGGAAATCTGTGAGTGAATTGTGAGTAACTTCAACTGGAGATCTTCGTGCAAACTGGAGTTTTCTGTTGTGCCATAATAAGAACTTTTATTTTCTCACTAATGTGCTGGTGTTACTTTAGTGCCAATTAAGGACTGGTTGATAGCTTCTAATGTAGACTGGTGTGATTTTCTCAGTGGATGGAATGGTTTCTATCCCTGTTGGTTGTTGAAGTAAATGTTGCTTTTCTGTGATTGTGTAAAAAACAGCAACAGCCACATCAGATTAACCTGGCTTCCCCTTTCCAGTCACAATGAATTCGGTCAAAATCAAAATCAGGAAACGTGTAAGGCAGCCTGCTGACCTGCTACTGTGTGTTTTATGTTAACGTACAAAGTCATGTTGTGATTTGGAGATGCCGGTCTTGGACTGGGGTGGACAAAGTTAAAAATCACACAACACCGGGTTATAGTCCAACGGGTTTAATTGGAAGCACTAGTTTTCGGAGCGACGCTCCTTCATCAGGTGGTTGTGCTCAGAAGGAGCGTCGCTCCGAAAGCTAGTGCTTCCAATTAAACCTGTTCGTCTGTAACCTGGTGTTGTGTGATTTTTAACTAAAGTCATGCTGGGAATCCAGAGGAGCTGATCTGCTTGGTTGTGGGAACTGCAGGTTGGGAGTGCAACACCAAAGTGCTTATGCTTCCCAGTGAAGGGGACTGAGGAGCAGCATCCTTCTGGAAGACCCCTGACCACTGAAAACAGCATTGACTAGGTCTGTATCATGTCTGGCATGGGGAAAGCTTTAAATAATTTAAGATAGTGGGTACTAACCTGTCATCTACCCTAAAGGAGCAGCAGCACTGAACCACCGTTCCGACATCCAGTCCGTATATTTGAGCTATCCTCCCATGCTAAGAGTTTCACCACAGTGAATTGGCAAAGGGTGTGAAAATCATTGCCACTTCGGGGAATATGACATCACCACTCACAACAAAAACAGAAATTGCTGAAGAAACTCAGCAATGGGAAACTAACTGCTTTTTCTCCATGAGGCGAGTCAGTGACACTTTTGCCATTCATGCACATACTGTGAATAGTGAGAAATTCAAACACGGCTGTCAATCATGCAGTACCAGACATGGTGTTACACTGGACGGCAATGCCTTCCTCTCAGTTTCCGGAAAGTCACATGCCTTCATTAGGATGGTTTTACAAGTATGAATAGACAAGTAGATTGAGTTTTCCCCAGGACATCTGTCCATGGTTTGTAGCTAATTTGGACTTTAATTACATCTGTCATAATTTCTAGCCTAGGTGATAGCAGCAGGAAATTCTCATGAGCATAGGTATCTGCGGTATAGTAATCTTACAACACAGAAAGAGAACCTGCTAGCCCATTGTATCTTTGAAAGACTAGTCCAATATAATCCCACTTTCCTGGGCTGTCCTGTAATATGTTGAAAGTGCAATGACCTTCAATTGGGAAGCAACACAGGAAGGGACATTCATAGCTTCTTTAAAATGTTACTGAAATCTGCAATTATTTTCAACAATGTTTGAAAGGGACTTTTAAGAATTTTCTTACAGTGATCAATTATATCTTTCTTGAGTAATAAGAAGTACTGGTGCATGAGAACAAGTTCCCCTCCAAGCCACTCACCATCCTGACTTGGAAATATATCGCCATTCCTTCAGTGTCGCTGGCTCAAAATCCTGCAATTTGCTCCCTCATGTAGGTCCACCTACAGCACATAGATCAGACAATTCAAGATCGTAACTCACCATCAGCTTCCCAGGAGAAAGTGAGGACTGCAGATGCTGGAGATCAGAGCAAGGAATGTAAATGCTGGCCAGCTAGTAATGCCCATGTCACATGAGTGAATTTTAAACAAAGTGATCTTGCAACTCTTGATTCAGTAGAGAGGAAGTTTCCATTGTCAGATGAAACTAGGACAAGAGGGCATAGCCTCAAAATTAGGGCGAGCAGATTTAGGACTGAATTGAGAAGGAACTTTTTCACCCGAAGGATTGTGAATCTGTGGAATTCCCTGCCCAGTGAAGTAGCTACTTCAGTAAGCATTTTAAAGCTAAGATAGATATTGTTCTAGTTGACAACAAACTGCCATTCCTAGATGTCACAGTCGAGCAAACAGCCAATGGGGAACTTCAAACCAGCATCTACAGGAAAACAACACATACAGACCAAATATTGAACTACAGAAGCAATCATCCCAACATCCACAAACGAAGCTACACCAGAACATTATTCCAATGAACCACCACACACTGCAGCACAGAGGACCTACAGAAGCAATCATCCCAACATCCACAAACGAAGCTACAGCAGAACATTATTCCTGAGACACCACACACTGCAGCACAGAGGAACTGCACAGAGCAGAGAAAAATCACTTATACAGTCTATTCAAAAAGAATGGGTTCCCAATGAACACAGTCCGTAGATTTCTCAGCAACAAATCCAAACAAGTAGACAAAACGCATCCAGAAACCTTAGCCACTCTCCCCTACATCAAAGACATCTCGGAAATGACTGCCAGAATACTCAGACCCCTTGGCATCATGATAGCCCATAAACCCATCAACACACTAAAACAGCAGCTAATGAACTTGAAAGACCCTATACAGACAACAAGCAAAACTAATGTCATTTACAAAATACCTTTCAAGAGCTGTAACAAACACTACATTGGACAGGGAGAAAACTAGCCACTAGGATACATGAACATCAACCAGCCACAAAACGACATAACCCTTTCTCACTAGTATCCTTACATACAAAGGAGGAAGGACACCACTTTGACTGGGACAAGGCAGAAAACTAGCCACTAGGATACATGAATATCAACTAGCCACAAAACGACATAACCCTTTCTCACTAGTATCCTTACATACAAAGGAGGAAGGACACCACTTTGACTGGGACAACACATCCATTCTAGGACAAGCCAAACAGAGACACACATGAGAATTCCTAGAAGCATGGCATTCCAACCGGAACTCTATCAACAAACATATCAAGTTAGACCCCATCTACCACTCCCTGAGGAAAATAACAGGAAATGACATCACCATTGGAAATGGCATCACCACAGGAAAGACATCACCAACCCAAAGAACCCCAAACATATAAATAGAAAGCAGGAATCATTAGCAGTGCTTCGTCCGGAGGCTCACTGAACATGTTACCTTGTATGTTGGCGAAATGTCTGAAAATGATCCTTCCAGCTCAGCGAGCAATCCTACATCCATAACCTCAATCTGAGCTACAAATCCTTTCAAAACCAGTGAATACGAACTGCAGCTGAGGTGAGAGTAAGGAAGACATGTTTACAAAGATCTTTGTGCGTATGCTATAAGTAAACAGGACAGAAAGCCAAAAATATGGATAGAACAAGAATTAGAAATTGGACAATTTTACTTTAGTTTTGTGAGAGCTGACCAGAGCATTCCATAGGGTTTATTAAAGAAGGCAGAGACAGGAATTTCTGGGTAATATGTGTCTTCAATATGTGAATCTAACTACAGAGGTTCTGCAAGAGTAACCCTTTCAGTTGAGTACCATCTCTGAAGATGTTGAATATGAATTCTGGTGAATGGACTCAAGGTGTATCAAGTAAGTGGGAAAGTATGCATTTCCAGAAACCAGAAATTGAGTGAGAGAACTTTGGACTTACACATAATGCTACAAGTGTCCAAGGTGTGATCTTGTAGTTGTTTTTTTTTAGATTACATTACAGTGTGGAAACAGGCCCTTCGGCCCAATAAGTCCACACCGACCCGCCGAAGCGCAACCCACCCATTCCCCTACATTTACCCCTTACCTAACACTACGGGCAATTTAGCATGGTCAATTCACCTGGCCTGCACATCTTTGGATTGTGGGAGGAAACCGGAGCACCCGGAGGAAACCCACGCAGACACGGGGAGAATGTGCAAACTCCACACAGTCAGTCGCCTGAGGCGGGGATTGAACCCGGGTCTCAGGCGCTGTGGGGCAGCAGTGCTAGTAAGACGCATTCTCATTATACTATTTCATTGAAATTAATCTTTTTTTTTTACTTGAAGTACCATTCATAGTATGAGTCTACCTTCTACGCATGGATTTCCAAGGTTCATGACAGCAGCTCACCGCCACCTTCTCAGGCTAAACTAGGGACAGGCGATAAATGTTGGCCCAGCTAGTGACACCCACATCCCACAATTGCATAAAACCCAAATTGCCTGTTAGTACATATATAGTTTGTGTTGATTCTGATTTCTTACATGAGATCAGATGTTATTAGGCATTTCTTAATTTGGGGAAGATTTGGTAAATTTGGTTATTTTGGCTCATGGCTCTCCCATGAGAATCATAACAAAAAAAAATTGAATCTACTTTCATTGCCATTTTAGGTGTCCCAGATCCGATTAGTGAGTTAAATGAAAAAAAAAATTTCCTACTTACCCTCCTGACGGTTGAGTTTTCACTTCATTATTATTATTGGTTGATGCATTTCCCAGAGTTCAGTGAGGGAAGGAAGCTCTTGTTGAGCTGTGTGGGTGTTGAATTTTGCTGGAATGAGCTGTGCGTTCAGGCAGAGTCCTGTCAGCCTATTCAGAGGGCATGGTTGACCAGCTCTTGGCCAACAATTGTGAACTCTGCAGCTGCTGCTATTCACTGCCTCAGTAAACAGCCACATCAAAAGAGTTAACTTGCATTACCAAGAGTTATATTGGAATTAATCTGTTTTCTGTCATTAACACTTAGATACAAAGGGATGCAAGATTCTGGAGAGTCACACAAAAGCACAAATATTAATAAAACTAAAACAGTGATATTAATTCTTTTAATATCAAATTAATGCACTATATTCATATGTGTGGATCTGGTGTCTTTTAAATTCACTCATAGGGTGTGAGCATCGCTGGCTGGCCAGCACTATTTATTACCCGTTCCTAGTTGCACTTGATCATTTGGTGGTGCTGCAGTCCAATGTGCTGTGGGTTGACCCACAATGCCTTAGGGAGGGACTTCCAGGATTTTGACTCAGCCAACATTGAAGGAACAGTGACATATTTCCAAGTCAGGATGGTGAGTGGCTTGGAGACGAGCATGAAAGTGGTGGTGTTCCCATGTATCTGCTCCCTTGTCTTTCTAGATGGAAGTGGTCATGAGTTTGCAAGGTGCTCTCTGAGGATCTTTGGTGAATTTCTGCAGTGCATCTTGTAGATCACACACACTGCTGCTACCGAGCATCGGTGGTGGAGGGAGTGGTTGCTTGTGGATGTGGTGCCAGTCAAGTGGGCTGCTTTGTCCAAGATAGTGATTAACCATTTGAGTATTGTTGGAGCTGCACACATTCAGGCAAGTGGTGAGTATTCCACCACACTTCTGATTTGTGCCTTGTAGATAGTAGACATGCTTTGGGGAAACTAGAAGTGGGTGACTTACTGTAGAATTCTTAGTCTCTGACCTGCTCTTGTAGCCACAGTATTTATATGGCTGGTCTAGTTCTTTTTTCTTTTTAATGGAAACCTCCAGGATATGGATGGTGGGAGATCAATTGTATTAATCCCATTCAGTGTCAAGCGGCAGTTGCTAGATTCTCTCTTGTTGAACATTAGGTCAAAGTAGATTTGAAAGAAGGTTTTCAAAGCAAAAGGAGAGGCAAATGAGAATTAGGAAAGAGTTCTAAAATTTAGGGTTTGGCAGCTGAGAGTGGTTATCACAAAGGATGTGGCAGGTGGACAAGAGACCAGACTTAAAGGAAGATTGGGACTTTAGAAGGTTGTTAAAAGTCAACTGCTTTGAATGTACATGCTTGCACATTGAAGGTGACATTCCCAATTCATTACCAAGGTTTGCAACTGGTCAGTGGTTGGTTAAGCATCCAGTTGAAACCCTGGCTGTCACCACATCATCTGTAAGACAGCACGTCAGTGGGGAGGAGACAGCATAGATGACCAGAACAAGAAGTTGGAAGAAAATGAGAGCATTTTGTGTCAGTTTGCATCAGTGGCAATATCAGTGCAATATGAAAAAATAACAAGCATAGCGTTGGTGATGTGCTTTATCAAAACTGCTGTAAATTAATTTGAGAAAAAGGAAATTTAACCTGTGTAACATTCAGGTAGAATGTCTCAGTTCGCACTGAATGGTTTCAAACAGGCGCTGAGTCCACTCAATGGGAAATGCCTGTCATGCTGTTTCCATACAATTTTTCAAAGTTATCCAAGAGACATCATTGTGCATTGCCATCTGCAGGTTTGGATGCTTGCAGTGGTGCATGTTGGGAAAGTGCTTTGTTTCTGTGGACTTTAGAATTAGAAGAATTAGAGTTGTGTTTGTTATCACATGGGCACAAATATTGGGATACAAGGGTACAGCGAAAAGTGTACAAAGTCGCTAATTCCAGGCGCCATCTTAGGTATAAAGATACTTCGGTACAAAATCTCAGGTATAAATTAGAAAAATAAAGAAATAAAGGTAAAAGTTCAGCAGTATAGTCTTAAAGATGTAAAGAAGAGAGTTCATGCTGGGCATCCCACCTTGAGGCCAGGGGTCCATTGAGTCTTACTGAGGAATGGAATAAGTAGAGAGAAAAACAGGAAAAGAAAAACAAACGTGAAGAGAGGAAAAAGAAGAAAAGACGCAGATGGAGTGGACAAGCTCCAGCAAAGTGATCAGGGTGACTAACATCTAAAAGGAGAGTTTACTGAACAGAATACAACAGTCTAAAGCTGCAGGGAAATGGTGAACTGTCCTATTTGTAACTAACGTCCTGTTTGATGGCTCCTGGTGACGGTAGTTTTTTTTTAGAAATGAGAATTTAACCTTAGTCACTCCAGTGTAGCCTTGTTCCAGGTCACTATTCGAACATAAGAACTTGCATTTATATGGCACCTTCTACAACTTTGGGCCAATCGCAAAGCACTTTACAACCAATCAAGTACTTCTTTCAAAGAGTGTTGTCACTATTGTGAAGCTACAAAGGCAGTAAAAAAATTTCACACAGTAAGCTCTCACAAACAGCACTCCGATTATAGTCAGAATATCCACTTTGTATGTATTATCCAAGAGATAACTATTAACCAGGGCACCAGGGAATACTCCCCTTCTCTTTGTATAGGGCTATATCAATATTTGTGATGCATACCAAAGATATGGTGAAAGACTCTCTATCCACCTTTTCAACAAGCGAGCTTGATTTACTGGGCAGTGTCAATGGTAAAATATCCTGTTGTATCCTGTTGAATCTCTCCTATCTGGGCAGCCTTGAATTTAAGAAAGTGCCCCTTTATTTCCTGGCTTTTTAATGCAAGAACAATTTGCATTTATGCTTTTAACGTAGTGAAATACCCCATTGTGCTTCATAGAAGTGTTACCAAATTGACCCTGAGCCACACAAGCAAATATAATGCTCAGGGAACTAAGTTTAACAAGCATCTGCAAGAGTAGAAAGAGGCAGAGAGTTTGAGGAATCAATTTCATAACCTTGTGCTGGGACCCCATTGAAATATTAAGATCGGGGAACCACAAGAGGGCAGAATTGGTGGAGCACAGATACCTCAGAGGGTTGTAGAACTGGAGGAGACTACAGAGTTGAGGAGCGGTGAGGGCCATGGAAGAACTTCACAATAAAGACGAATATTTTAACGATGTAATAAAGCAAAGAACTGCAGATGCTGGAAATCTAAAACAAAGTCAGAAATTGCTGGAGATGCTCAGCAGCTCTGGCAGCATCTGTGGAAAGAAAGCCGAGTTAATGTCTCGCGTCCAGTGACCCTTCTTCAGAATTACTAGTAACTGAAGATGGGGGCACAGGGGGAAAAGGAGTGAGCAGATAGGCAGAGAGGAAGCTCAGAAAGGGAAATAATGACAGTTGGGGGGGACAAAGGGATGGATGATAGAATGCCAAGGTGAAATGAAAGCTGCTAATGGAAACCTTAACTAAGTGAAAATGAGTAGACTGTGCTGAAAGCAGCTCAAGTGATGACAGGGTGTGGGGATTGGGGAAAGGACAGAGTGGAAGGTGTTCAGGCTCTACAAAATTATGGAACTTGATTTTACGAACTGAGGGCTGCAGGGTCCCCAAATGGAAAATGAGATGCTGTTCTTCTCTTGTGCTGAACCTTTTTAAAATGTAGGTGTTACTGGACTGGGAGCAGCCATAGGACAGCAGTCACCCAATGGCGCTTGTCTTTGTGTTATGCCAGTGATGGTCAATTTACCCACCAAAACTGCAAGAAAGATTTCATTTGAAAGTAAACCGAAAGAGGTATTGCTATGGATTAGGCCAGACCACTCAAAACTTTCTCAAGCAGGCAGCCCTGATAATAACTTTGCAATTTGTTTCGGTAAGTGTGCAGTAAACATTACCCGAAGTAATGTTGACTACTAGATTTTAAAACAGACAAAATGTTATTCACAAAATTACACAATGAAACACAAAGAACAGAATAAAGAACCCGTACAGGACTCAGTCTATCCAAACCAGACTTAATTATGCTGTTCTCAATATACACAACAGTCCCAACAAGAAAACCCCTGAGAAACCATGCTTACAGGTTGACATTAGAAAAAGAGAGAGAGAGTTTATTTTCACACAGCTCACTGTTGAACTCCCAACCAGTTTTGGACTGGATTAAACTGCTCTGCTCAGCTAGAGAGCTGACCACTCTCCTTTCATTATACAGGTCACTTCTAAAACATGACCACTTTGGCCTGAGTCTCATCTGTTTACATATAAACAAAATCCTTTTCATCTATGTACCAAACCAGACTGATCGGAGCCCGGCCTGGTTTATTGCCCCTCTGAAAAAATCATGGACAGAGTATTCTTCAACCAAGGAACAGCTTTTAGAAAATAAAGGGCCTAGCTTTGTGACAGCATGATTGAAAAAACAAATTGGTGGACTGCGAGAAGCATGAATATTGTAGTTGCTCCTATGTTGCGGACATTCTTGTATAATTTTTATGGGTTTTGCATTTCATAATCATAAGATTTTTATTTTGGAATTATTTCAAAACTCTTGTAGTCCAAAAAACGCAAAGAAGTAGAGTTTTTTAAAAGTGAAGTTTGTATAGGAGAGACCTCAAGCAATAATTGCATAAGCTCATGAATAGTAAAGGTTTGACAAAATACGGGCCAAGCGCAGGCAGGTTGGACTAGTTTACTTTGGGAACATGGTCAGCATGGACCTGTTGGACTGAAGGGTCTGTTTCAGTGTTGTATGACTCTATGATGTGGCTGTAAGAGATGAACATGTACACGAAGCAGAGTTAGTGTCAGGAACGTTGCAGGGGGAGCAACTGGCATTACTTTGGTTTCCTTCACATGTTGTCAAGAGGACGATTGTGGCTTTTATCTACAAATTTGCTTTATCCAGTTGCAGCTCGGAACATGCTGAGGTAATTGCAGCTGTGCGTATATTGTGACAAACAGCTGAAATGGTAGAATTTGTTCCCCCTATTTCCAACAACCGCACCTCCCTCCCCCGATCACAACCAATATTTTCAGGAAACAGGTATCATTCAGTAATTAAAATGGAAAATGAAGGAGCCAGTTACTGAGATTTTCTTGAATAAAGGGAAGAGGAATTTTATTGCCTATTAATTCTAACGGAAAAACAACATTATAATCAAACTGCACCAGAGGTAATGAATATAGAAGAGAGTATTAGTACAGGCAAGAGAATAATGGTTTTGCAGTTTAAACGGTCTCAAAGATTTTGAGTTGTTATAATCTGAGACCACAGTTTTATTTATTCACTCATAGGATGTAGGTGTCCCTGGCTGGGCCAGAATTTATTGCTGAGCCCTAACTGGCCCTTGATCTGAATGACTTACCACGGCCATTTCAAAGAGCAGCTTAGAGTCAACCACATTGGGGCTTTGGGACTTCAAGCCAGATTGACTAAGGATGACAGATTTCCTTCCCTAAAAGGCATTAGTGAATCAGGTGACCTTTACAACCATTGACAATGCTTGCGTGATTGCCGTTAGGGCAGAATTTACTTCTGAATTCTTTAATTGACTTCAATTTGACCATCGCTCATGGCAGGATTTGAAATCCTGTCCCCAGAAGGATTGTTGGATAACTAGACCATTGACATTATCATGATAAAGGATTCCTGCCCGAAATGTCGACTCTCCTGCTCCACGGATGCTGCATGACCTGCTATGTTTTTCCTTTACCACGCACTCTTGAATATTATGACACCACTGCTTCCCCCAGCTCATGGCTTATTGAATGGTATCCTCAGTAGTGGAAACATTTACAGACATCGCTGTGTTCTTCAGTAAATGATTGTTTCATCAATTGGGTTCTTCACTTGCTGTTTTTCAAGATGATTAGAGAAATTGGCAGTGAAAAAGAGAGAGAGAGAACTCCAGTTCCTGCTTGCAAATCTATATTTTCTTTTCTGTACTGTTAAAAGCAGTTTTGAAATATAGTTCAGTGTTATCATGAAGCTAGGATATGTAATTGAATGTCATTTGGCATAGATTTGAGTTCTTGGAGACCTGGGTTGAATGTGTGGGTTTGGAGTTGACACTTGGCACTTGAGGGAAAGAAAATGCAATACCATAATTCAACATGAGAGGGATTTACCCAGAATTTCTAGGGAATTACCCAGAGGGCTCAGGGAAAGAACGTTCCAGATTCAGTGAGTCTCCTGGGGAGTCATTCAAGAGAGAAGTGTGTATCAAGCTCCAAAATGCTGCCAAGACTTTCAATAGACTAACATGATCAGCACCTTTCCTGAGAAAAGGAGTTTAATGAAATGATCTGAAAATAAATTATTAGAAGTCCCGGACCAAAGTGGGGGAACACAGTCTGTGGAAGAGAAGTTTTTTTTAAGTTTAAATGGAAAGAGAAAAATGAACTCAAGTGGCAATAGAGCACGGGAAGGAAACTTAATCAGGAATATCATAATAATTAAGAAAAGAGTTATCTGCAGTTCCTCCAGCATATGAGTTGAACTTTTAATCATTTCAATCCCATCAAACAAACAGAAAAAACCTCTCTCTTCTTGGAAATGAGCTGGGCTGAGTCTTGCTAGATGTGCAGTACACAGTGTACTTAGAATTACAGCAATGAGTCTCTCCAGTAGAGATTCACACAGATGATCCCTGGAATGGTAGGCCTAACATGCGATGAATGGCTGAGGATCCTGGAATTGTATTCATTTGACTTTAGAAGGTTGAATGGAGATCTGATAGAAACTTACAAGATAATGCATTGCTTAGAAAGGGTGGACACTGGTAAGTTGCAAAAACAATGACTGCAGATGCTGGAAACCAGATTCTGGATCAGTGGTGCTGGAAGAGCACAGCAGTTCAGGCAGCATCCAACGAGCAGCAAAATCGACAGCAGCAAAAGCCCTTTTTATTCCTGATGAAGGGCTTTTGCCCGAAACGTCGATTTTGCTGCTCGTCGGATGCTGCCTGAATTGCTGTGCTCTTCCAGCACCACTGATCCAGAAACTGGTAAGTTGTTTCCATTAGGTGGAGAGACTAGGACCAGTGGGCACAGCCTCAAAATTAGAGGGGGTCAATTTAGAATGGAAATGAGGAGACATTTCTTCAGCCAGAGAGTGGTGGGCCTGTGGAATTCATTGTCATGGAGAGCAGTGGAGGCCGGAACTTTAAATGTCTCCAAGGCAAAGATTGATAAATTCTTGATCTCGCAAGGAATTAAGGGGTATGGGGGAGAGTGTGGGTAAGTGAAGTTGAAATGGCTATCAGCCATGATTAAATGGTGGAGTAGATTCAATGGGCCGTGGAAGCTGTACCAGGGTAGATTGATTCATAATACAGGTTTGCTTCCTGTGTGACCAGGTTTTAGATTCATGTTTGCTCAAAAAACATTTCAATCTATGAAATGTCCTGGGTATAAGAATCGGATAATGGTAAATTACCAGGTTTTACTATTGGCTATCACTGGTGATTTATGACACATAAATTCAGGATCACTTTAGATGCCCCAAGTATATCACCCTTTGCTGCAGATGTGCAGGAGGTTGAGTAGTTATAGCATTGTTTTCATTAGAAAAAAGGAGATTGAGGGGGGGACCTGATTGAGGTCTACAAAATCATGAAGGGTATAGACAGGGTCGATAGAGATAAGCTTTTTCCCAGGGTGAAGGATTCAATAATGAGAGGTCATGTTTTCAAGGTGAAGAGGGTGGTAGGTGCCTGGAACGTGTTTCCAGCAGAGGTGGTAGAGGCAGGCATGGTTGAATCATTTAAGATGCGCCTGGACAGATACATGAGTAGGTGGGGAGCAGAGAGATACAGATCCTAGGAATTGGGCGACGGGTTTAGACAGTAGATTTGGATCGGCTCAGGCTTGGAGGGCCGAAGGGCCTGTTCCAGGGCTGTAAATTTTTTTTGTTCTTCTTTGTTTGAACAATTTGCAAAGAAAAAGAAAGTGACTCTTCATTCTTTGTGTTGCCAATTTTCCAGGATTGCCCGGAAGCCTCCAGGAATCAGCAATAAACAGGCAAACAAAACTGCAGCATTCCAAAACGTGTTTCCTTTAAATACTTGGACCTTCAGAGTTGAAGTGTGAACCGATGTCAGCAGCAAAGGATGTATCCATGATGTTTTCCAGATGAATGTGTATTCTAAGTGATTGCAGTTATTAGGAAAGCATAATGAAGCTTCAGCCCTTCCGGCCAGAAAAGAGAAGATTGAGGGGTGACCTGGTAGACGTCTGAAAATTATGTAATGAGTCGCTGTGCGTTAGACAGTCCAAAATCAAATTAAATTCAACAGCAAAATTGGGAAAAAATTCTTTACCCAGAGGATGGTTAGCATCACAGAATTGTTACAATGCAGGGGAAACCGTTCAATCACTGTATCTATACTCGATCTCTTGGGTTTTTCGACTTAGCGCCATTCTCCTGCCGTTTTCCCATAACCCCATAACATTGTTTATGTTTAAATAACCATCCAATGCCCTTTTGAATGCCTCAGTTTAAACTTCCTCCACCACATATCCAGGCACTGCATTCCAAACCCTAACTCCTTGCTGTGTGAAAAAATATTTTCTCATGTCACATTTGCTACGTTTGCAAACCACTTTAAATCTGTGGCTTCTTGTTTTTGTACCTTTCATGAATGGTAACAGCTTCTCCCTATCTGCTCGGTTCAGACCCTTGTGATTTTGAAAACTTCTACCGAATCTCTTTCTAGCCTTCCCAGCAAGGAAAAGCGCCCTGACTTCTCCAATCTTTCCTCATTGCTGAAGATGCTCACCTCTGGAACCATTCCTGAAACCCTTTTCTAAATTTGCTGTCCTGAACATTCATATCCTTCCAAAGGGTGGCACCCATAACTATACACTACCACAAGGAATCATTGGGGAAATGACATTGATACCTTTAAAGGGAAGCTAAACAAGTACATGGGGGAGAAGGAAAAAGAAAGATTCGTTAGTGGGAATAAATAAAATAGGTTGAGAGGAGACTTGTGTGGTACATGAACACCAGTGTGGACCGGCTGGGCTGAATGGCCTCTTCCAGTGCTGTAAATGCTGTGTAATTCAGCAATAAGCTGTAGAAATTATTAGTGAGTGATGTTTTTACAATTATTTATCTGGCAGTCCTGGGAAAGTGCTCACCCACCAAGAGATTGCCAGATGCACAGAGCTTGTAGGTGAAACATACTGACAATACGGTTGGAAACTCCCTCCCTCTGAGTGCATCTGACGACTCAGCATACAAAAGAGCACTGCAGCAAAGTATGTTTGGTCTGTTGAGAGAACGCTTTCAGTCTCCATTGTATAACTTCATTGGTACAGAGCTACCTATTATGACTGACGTCAGCACTGGCTTAGAGCTAGCATTTCCATCTCCGAGTCAGATAGTCATGGGTTCAAGCCACATTCCAGAGAACTGTTTAGGCTGACAGTTTATTACAGTACATTCAGAAGTTAAGGACAAGAAAACTGCAGATGCTGGAATCCCAAGGAGACAGGCAGGAGGCTGGAAGAATATAGCAAGCCAGGTAGCATCAGGGGAAGGAGAAGTCGACGTTTCGGGTGTAACCTTTCTTCAGGACTAAAGAAGGGTTACTCCCAAAACATTAACTTCTCCACCTCCTAATGCTGCCTGGCTTGCTGTATTCTTCCAGCCTCCTGCCTGTCTACTGTACATTCAGAGGTACCATCCTTCAGATGAGATGCCAAATCAAGCCCTCAGCTTCATTCTGAGATGATCCCACAGCACCATACAAAGGAATGGATGCTGGATCTTCCCGATGTCCTGGTCAATACTTACTCTTCATCTGTATCATTGAACGCATTAACTGATCATGTATCTCATCAATGTTCTTGAGAGTTAACTGTGCATTAACTGACTGCCTTGATTTCCTATATTTGGCAGTGATTATCCCTCAAATGTACTTCATCAGCTATGCTCTGCTTTGTGTCATGTATGGTACAAGATAAATGTAGTCCTGATCTTTGCCTAAAACCGTAAAGCATTTAGCTTTTCTTATCTTCACTCACCACCCTTTTATGGCATGATATTTAACATATGGCCCTCACACGGGCGAGGATTCTAAAATCCTGCTCCCTGAAAACATCATTTGGTGCTCTGGTCGTTAGCAATTCCATAATCATTGGGAAAGATTGTTTCATTGAAGCTTTGAAATTTGAAGGTTGAATCTTTATACCATCAGCAAACTCTTGGCCTCAGCTGGCTTAAGGAACTTAAATGTTTTGCTGAGGCACAGAGAAAAGGCAATGTGTAATGCACACTCACACAGCATGAGAAAGCAGAAAGTAATTATAACTGTCTGGTTAACCAATTGTTCTAAAAATTGCAACTTTTTCATCTTTGCTTAGACTTTTCCCTGTGTGCAACAGCATGAGGATCTGCAGAAAGTCAATCTTGGGAGCCATGTAATTCAAGATAGGAAGAAATACAGAGCTGTCCAGGAAAGGTTAGTAACAGGAAATATTTCCTACTATTGCTCTTGCACTGCATCGTTTCTCATTGGTTTCACTGATGGTTGTAAATGGAACTGTGTGTTAGTTTCTGCATGCTTGCCTAGAACAGGGTGTTTAATCTGATCTCAAAGCTTATGCTATATCCCCTAACAAAACCTGGGTATGGTGTTGAAGAATCCAATTTATTACAACTAACTATTATGCAAAAAAAAATTACATTCTTCAGACACATAAGTGTCTGGGCTAAAACAACTCTTCCAGGTTACAACATGGCAACATACTTCCAATAGAGTGTCACGCTTCAAGTGATCCCTGGGTAACATGGAGTGTGAGATCTTTATACCTACCCTCACTTCATATGCTTTGCTGCAGTGGTGATATCATGAATATCTATCATAGAATTCAGGCAGACACGAGGAGGAAGTGGAAACTACACACAGACAGTCACCCAAGGCAGGAATCGAACCTGGGTCCCTGGTGTTGTGAGGCAGCAGTGCCAACCATTGAGCCACTGTGCCACTCTTAATGCCCCCTAAAAGCATACTGATTAAGAGATGTAACATAATATGTACACTTGCATCTGCACATCACCATTCCTCTGGTCACTGTTAATAGCAACAGCCTAGAAATTGATACTGTTGAGCAAAAGGAGGCATAGCACTCTCATATATCTGTCATTTTTGTGGGGATGGTATCTCAATTAAAGTAAGTGGGTTAACATGAGAATTAAGCCCCTTATGGTATTAGTAATGATTTCTGTGTTAAATTACATTCGTTGAAACAAGAAATGCAGCAATTTATCAGTCAGCACACTGGGTTAGAACCACAAAGCACAGCACCATTTCTGGGCTAGGAGTAAAATCTCTTGCGGCGCCAAATTAACAAGTTCACTGATGCTGCTCAGGACAAAGGCATTTAGGAGTGATCAAAGGCTGCAAATCTTAGATGAAAATGGGACTGCAGGCCCCCCTCACCTCACTCCTGCATGGTGGCTGACCGAAGAACAAAATCAATCAATCAGTAAATCAAGACATGTTTTTCAATGAGCTCTGCGCGTTGAGAGGGAAGGAAGAAATGTGAAGCGAGATTTACCTGTAGCTGGCACGAAGATTCCTGACTCTCTACCCATCTTAATCGTTTCAAAGAGCAGCTTGACTGGTTGTGGATGGGGCAGAGAATGATACGATGCTTTCGACTCATTTCGGGGAGGCGTTGCTGCTGGGTGGGCGCTAGGGGGTTGGGGGTTGAGGGGTGAAGAGAGTGGAATTACCCACAGTATTTTTTTTTATCCCTTCCCAACTTTGCTCTTTAAAACCTCCCAAGGGTTTGCGAAGCTAAAAATCGTCGCGTCGCCAACAAAGTGGGGCGGACTTGATGGACTATCTCACAGGAGGCATTTAGTTAAGCCTCATTTGTGTGCTCGACTCTTAGCCAACCTAAACCTATCATTATCTGATTGGATTCATACAAGCAGAAACAGCCTGGTTAATAGACTCTAAAAAGCAACAAGTTCCAATCTGTATTTTTTGCTGTAAACCAACAATGGAGTGCATTGACACTGGTTTGTTTATTTTTGATTTCTAGAAGACACAGTTTATTCTTTCTACTGGATCTGACACGAGGACATGGGAATGAATCCCAGTTTTGGATCCCTTCCAGTGCATCATTGCTGGTCTCCGCTCGTCCCCAAAATCAGCTTTTTTTTGCACACAAAACCACACTTCATTGTTTCTGAGGGCCGTGACAATTCCATTTTTGTCTTCAAGTTGACATTTTCCCTTGTGAAAATGAAAAGGCTAATGACGCAGAAAATGCCTCAAAATTGGCACAAGCTGGGAAGTTGCGTGACCTTTTCCCCAGTGTCACGATGTGCGTTTGTTTTTAATCAGAAAACGAACTGGAGCAGCAAGGGATTGTGGCAAAATTCTGGGATGCTGTATCGACAGCAAATCATTTTAATTGTCCAAATAAGGCATTCAATTTTCCCCATCAATCCACAATAGTACAGAAAGCCAAGGGCTGCTTGAAAAAGCCAGTGAATGGGTTGGGTTATCCCCCTGCCCCCCCCCACCACCCGAGGCAATAGTCAAATAAAACCCATTAAATAGACTTGGCCACCCAGGAAGCTAAGTCTTCCAGGACTCAAAAGCTTGCAGTATAGCAATACAGGCCAGGAAATTGTCAGCAATTGCACCATGTTCCCATCTAATGGATTGTGATTTTCTATGTATGTTATATATACACTTAAAATATTTCATGGGTAATATTTCTGCTCTTACAACATACAAAATAGGACTCTCCCCAAAATGTGACCACTCCCCACCCCCCCAACCACATCTGTGTAGGAAAAGAAGCTGCATTCATGTAGCGCCCTGCACAACCTCAGGCCATTCCAAAGCTGCTCATAACAAATGAAATAATTCTTTGAAGGGTGGACATTGTTTTAATGCAGGAAACATGGCAGCTAAGATCCACTCAGCAAACATCCAGAGTCACCAGTCTCGACAATGACCAGATCATCTTTGGCACTGATGATCGAGGGCTAAGTATTGGAGAGGACTGCAGCAATAACTCTTCTTTGAAACAATGCCCCATGTGATCTTCCATATCCACAGAAGCAGGTCGATGTAGCACCAGTTTAATGTCTTACTTGTGCGACACACCTCTGACATGTCAGACTTAGCTGCTGTGCTGGAATGAGTCTTGGTGATCCAGTCTAGTAACTCAAAGGCACAAGTATTGTCCGCTGAGCCACCGCTAGCACTAACTACCAGAAACAGCCCTCTGGATTTGTCCTTGTATCTTCAGAAATTAAAGTTTAACCGCAACTTTGCTGGGAGAGGCACCCAGAAGAAACAACATGTGGGCCAATGTAAACAAATAATGGTGTGTAAGATCATTGCTGTTTTCAGTACCAAAACACATGTTTAGGCCTATTCCTGGGATGTAAATCGACATCGCTTTCTTTAGCTAATGAATACAAGCACTAGAATGAGGGATTGTTCAACTTCTCAGCTCAGAAAAATATGTTTCGGGTTATTCTTGCCTCTGAGGTCAGCGCGAGCAGCATACCCTGGGTTCAAGACAGTGATATGGGCCACATTACCAAGAAGATGTATGAGACTTTCAGATCCACAAGGGCCCCACCTGGTGACTGACAAACAGAAAGGTTTGCACATTTCAAAATGAGAATATCCTATGCTACCACATTCCTTACTTGACACATAAGCCAAACCCATTTTTCAAAACATCAAATATTGATTGAAATCCAGAATGTAAGTGTTTTGTTTTATATTTCCTTTTGCGTGCACACACTCACATGCACTCACACACATACGCACACACTCTCACATGCATACACGCATGCACATGTGCACACACACACAAACACACATGCACACATACACGTGCACACAACACACATGCACTCACACATACACACACTCTCACATGCATACACACATGCACATGTACATACACACACACACACATGCACGTGTACATAGACACACACGCACACACATACCCACACCACGAATGCACAGGGCATTTTGAGAGAAGATGTTTTGTGATTAATTCTGCAGGAATATTCTCAAATCCAAGTTGGCAGTCCGAATCAAGACACTGAAACAAGGCAGTACACTGATGAACATTGTCTCAATATTTATTTACTTGATACTTTTATTAATCTCTCCAGTTGTTCAACATCCTTTAGAACCATTATGGCTGTACGTAAATAAAACCTCTTCTAATTTTCATGGATACCATCAGTTTGTCCTTGGCTTTAAATATAGTGGCCTGGATCACAAAGAAAAATGAAGGTATGTTAAAGCTTTATAAATAACTGGTTAGGCCTCACTTGGGTTTTTGCATCCAATTCTGGGTACCATCCTTTGGGAAAGATGTTAAATCCTGGGACAAAGGCTGCAGAGGATCATACCTTGGATCAGGGACTTAGAGTCATAGAGATGTACAGCATGGAAACAGACCCTTCAGTCCAATCCGTCCATGCCGACCAGATATCCCAACCCAATCTAGTCCCACCTGCTAGCATCTGGCCCACATCCCTCCAAACCCTTCTTAGTCATAAACCCATCCAGATGCCTTTTAAACATTGTAATTGTACCAGCCTCCACCACTTCCTCTGGCAGCTCTTTCAATACACGTACCACCCTCTGTGTAAAAAGCTTGCCCCTTAGTTTCCTTTTAAATTGTTCCCCTTTCACCTTAAACCTATGCCTGCTGGTTTTGGAATCCCCTACCCTGGGGAAAAGATCTTGTTTATTCATCGTGACCACACCCCTCATGATTTTATGAACCTCTATAAGGTCACCCCTCAGCCTGCGACTCTCCAGGGGAAATAGCCCCAGCCTATTTGGCCTCTCCCTACATCTCAAACCTTCCAGCCCCCGCAATATCCTTGTAAATCTTTTTTGAACCTTTTCAAGTTTCACCACATCTTTCCTGTAGCAGGGAGACCAGAATTGGACTCACTATTCCAAAACAGTCTCACCAATGTCCTGTATAACGAAAAATGACCTCCCAACAACTCTGCTCAATGCACTGATGAATAAAGGCAAGTGTACCAAACACCTCCTTCACTGCCCACCTCCCTGACACACACACAAATACACAAACGCAAGCACACGCACACCACACACAAATATACAAGCACACACATACAAACATACAAACAAACACACAACATACAAATGTACAAATGCACATACATAAATACATACAACAGACAAACGGAACATACACACAAACACACACACAAATGCGCACACGTATACACACACACACATGCAAACACGCACACGCATGCACACACACAATGCAAGAGGATCCATGAGCCAACATTGGGAAAACGGCTTCCCTGGGCAAATTGGTTGTGGGCACTCCCCAGGACAGAGAAAGCCCTTTGGAAAAGCACAGCCAGGAAGCAGATGAATGCTCGGGGTTGTCTGGCGCTGATTCCAGGTCAGGGGTTTCCAAGTGGGAGGACTTAACAAGTGTGTAGTCTCCATTGGAGTGGAGGCTGGGGTTGAACAGACTTGTTGTTGAAATAGAGGTCCTATGGGAAACTTCAGTACAGAGATTGAAGAAGCTGGGTTTGCTCTCCATGGAGCAGGGAAGCTTAAGCAAAAATGAGGAGAGGGACTTCGGCTGATTAAAGGAGGAGAAAATGTTTTTATTGGCAAGAGGCTGACAAACACTGACATAGGTTTATGATATAAACCAGCAAGAAGTGAAGGAGATAATTTTACTCAGCGAGTTATTACGATTGGGAATAGTGGAGGTCAGTTAGCTCAGTTGGCTGGACAGATGGTTGCAGTGCAGGAGCTCTCCTTCTCAATCTCCCCCCCCTCCCCCCACCCCACCTGTGGTGTGGTGACCCTCAGATTAAACCACCACCCCTTATGAGGGATCAGCCCTGTGGTCTGGTAGGACTGCAGTGACTTTACCTTTATGACCTAAAATGCACTGTCTGAATGGATGATGGAAACAGACTCAACAGTAACTTTCAAAAGGGAAAGGTGTTTGGAAAACAAATGTTTACAGAGCTACTGAGAAAGAACTAATTGGAAAAATAAACCCAAGAACTGCAGATGCTGGGAATCAAAAACAGAAATTGCTGGAAAAACTCAGCTGGTCTAGCAGCATTAGTGGAGAGAAATCTAAGTTAACTTTTTTGGTCCACTGACCCTTCTTCAGCACTGAATGCTTTTCAGTTAGTTCAGTTGTGAAGAAGGGTCACTGGATTAATTTGATAGCTCTTTCAAAAGGTTGGCACGATGACCGTGGGCCAAATGGCCTCTCTGTATGCTGTAAGATTTGACAAGTTGTCCCTTTATTTCAATGGCCATCTGGTAGGAATTGGAACATGCACTTTATGAACTTAATTCCCAAAGTAAGATTCCTGCTTAACGGACTCCAGTTGATGTGAGATGCGACCAGATTACTTCTGAATCAATGCTCACTGTTTCTTATGGCAATAATTTGGTTGAGCTGATGCCGTCTCATAAAATGCTCTTGAGCGTCTCTCTGTTTAATGGGTGTCTGTATAGAGGTAAAACCACAATTTGTACAAGTTCTTCACCAGGCTTGGGGTTAGATGTTAACAGAGTCTAGATTCTAATCTAGACTCTGGTTTCCAGCATCTGCAGTCCTTGTTTTTAACCTAGTTAGATGTTAACAGTTAGCCTCCCAGGAGCAGGGTATTATGGTGTTGGAGCATGTATGCAGATTTGTTTGAGTTGTAAGCAGTCTCTTGTCTTTCACCCTCCATTAATGTGTGTGATTATCTGAAGGTTTGTCTGTGTAACATCATCTTCACCCATTGCCACTCCTGCTCCCCTACCCCACCCCGACCATATTGACTGCTTTTAAACTTCCTTATTCTTATTTTCAAATCCATCTGTCATCTCAATCCTACTCCTGTAACCTTCTCCAGCTCTGCAACACTGTCATTTCTGTGCAGCTCCGATTCTAGCCCTTTTGCGCACCCCTATTTTTCAGCCTTTCACCATGAGCAGTTTGGGGCTTTTTACATTATTAAACATGCCATGTTAATAGAAGATGTTGTTGTTGAGCCTTGCACATGATCTGCTTGAGATTGATGTTTGCATATAGATATCCCCTTGGGTGAAATTTTGAGCCGTTTACCCCCGTTTCTTCCCCTAATTCCTTGTGATATGGTTTTCTTTCTGGATAGGGTCCCATGCTGAACCTGAAATGTTAAGATTCATCCCGTTGAAAACTTTGACACAAAACTGTGGAGATGCAGAAAACAGCATGTTTGATTGATTGGATTTGATTTATTCTTGTCCCATGTACTGAAATACAATGAAAAGTATTGTTTTGCATGCTAACCAGACAAATCATACCTTAAATAAGTACATCAGGGTAATCGAACAGCATATAGAATATAGCATTACAGCTACAGAGAAGGTGCAGAGAAAAATCAGCTCTAATATATGAGAGATTCCATTAATAAGTCCAATAAGAGCGGGGGAGAAGCTGTTCTTGAATCTGTTGGTATGTGTTTTCAAAGTTTTATATCTTCTGCTTGTTTGAAGAGGGTGGAAGAGAGTATAACTGGAGTGGGAAGGGATCTTTAATTATATTGGCTACTTTCCTGAGGCAGCAGGAAGTGTAGACAGAATCAATGGAAGGGAGGCTGGTTTTTGTGATGGACTGAGCAGCATTCACAATTCTCTGTAATTTCTTGCAGTCTTGCGCAGAGCAGTTGCATCTAGATAGGATGGTATCTGTAAAAATTGCTATGAGTCCTTGTGTCATGACCCTATGTTGCAGATCTTCCTGGGAAAGTTATCAACAGGGAATGCCAAGGTCCCTTTAATTCTGCAGATCTCTTCACATGCGAGCTCAGCCTACTGAAGTTTTGGTTAATAAAAGGTTGTTTTGACTTTGTTTAAATGTTTCAACTTGTTCCAGCTTGTTTTCCTGTGCTATGCTGATAATCAGGGCAAAGAACAGACACACCCGACTAAAAATTACGTTGTGTAATATTGAAGATTTCATGATCTGCTGCTCAAAAAGTGATGTTTACCCAGGTAAATGGTAGTGATGAGAACGTGCTTGCTGGAAGACAGTGTGACATATAATTTGCTAGGAAGAATAGGTGGATGAATTCTCACAGCTGTAGGTCAATAAGAATTAAGCGCAAGAATATAACGTTAACCACAAAATAAACTGAAGACATTTGGGTCTACCTCTGTGGAGTTTTGATGTTGCCAGTGCAGCTTGATGTGCGAGAGAACAACATGATGGTTTTTTAGTATTCTCATACTCTTAAGACTGTGCAACCTGATGTCTTTTGGGCTTTTGTGGTACGTTGGTAGTCTCCCTACCTCTAGGCAAAATGTCCCAAGTTCAAGGTCCCACTTGCTCAAGAGGTCTGTTATAACATCCCTGAACAGGTTGATTAGAAAATACTGTTAGCTATGTCTTTGCTTTCACAGCCAAATGCTGAGATCAGTATTTTGTCGTCTTCCATGTTTATTTAGAGATTTTGTCAAAGAGTTTCCAAGTTAAATGAATTAATTAAATAATAACTAACTGATGCTTAGCTGGAATTAATTTAGATGCGACCAGATGGTCATTGGATGATTAATTAGACAACAATTAACTGATATTCCTAGTTACCACAAGAGTTCCATATAATAAATTGTTCAGATCATAATTTATCTAATAACATGCCATTAGCAGTGCTTCACAGAAACAGTTGCTTGTTAAGGTACACACCACTGCAGCAGTAAACAAGCTTGAAAGCTAATTATCCGTCGGATCTATTTACATTTTACAGGCCGAGAGGGTTCTGAACGATTGTTGCTCCCTCAGTGAAGCTGTGGGGTCTGGTGGTATTAGCAACCTGAGATTATCTGCATGCTTATGGGAGATGTTTCCAGCTTCATTTGTTACTCCTGATGATCCATTGCAAGTTCCCATGAGCTCAGGAAGGCGGAACTTGGGGTGCAGCTACCACATTAGAACATTTTATTTTATAAATTGAGGAGCTGCAAAGTTTGAGCATTGTTAAAATGCATAGCCACGGTTAGAAATCCAAAACAGGTCACAAGAGATCATTTAACCTTTCCACATTTTCACCTCACCTCAAATGTAAATTTCTTTTCAAAATGTGGGTGTGACCTGGAGGGGAAATTGGTGGTGTCTGCTTTTGTTGCCCTTGTCTTCTTAGTCAACGTAGAATCCATGTCAGGAATGTGGTGTGAAGTGGATTATCACAGAAGCATCTCCAGGTTGTCTCTTGCCATTATCTGTAATCACAATTGGAAGGCTCCCAAAACTGGAAGGAAAGCAGACTTTCTTCGTTTACACTTTCCACAGGATGTGGGCATCACTGACAAAGCCAGTATTTGTCATCCATCACTAATTGCTCTTGAACTGAATGCCTTGCTGGGGCATTTCAGAGGGCGGTGAAGAGTCTCTCACATTGCATGTACTCCAACAGGACAACAGGTTTCCTTCCCTCAACAGTTTTAATGAACCAGATGGGTTTTGATTAAATTCCCTACAGTGTGGAAACAGGCCCTTCAGCCCAACCAGTCCACACAGACCCTCCGAATAGTAACCCACCCGGACCCATTTACCTCTGGCTAAGGCACCTTTCATTATGGGCAATTTAGTTCATGGCTTGCATTACAAAAGGTGGGTTTGATCCCAGATTTAATTATCGAATGTTAATTCCACCAATTGCTATGGTGGTATTTAAACCCACTTTGGCCTTTGGAGTGCTAGTCCAGTGACATTATCATTACACCATCTCCTTTCTCTCTGGGTTTGCTGCACCAAGGTATCTGAATATTTGTGTGCGCGTGCTGCCCCGATCTCCCCAGATAGTAAGGACCCAGGTTTAGTTTGGGTGGTGTGGCTACAGAAGATGCATTGACAAGTTGCTATGGTCCATTCTGTCGCTCATATACACTGCAGATTCACTGTGAAGGGACAGCGTGCTTAAAGTGATAGAGAATACAAAATTTACAAAAGTTGAAAGATAAAATCGGTGATATATCTAAGACCAGGCAGGAAGCCTTGTTTGGTTGAAGGTGGGACTGTTAATCTGGTGTGAACTACATTCCTTTAACCAGTGGATCAGTCAATCTCTCACAGGTTAAGATGTAGACATTCTGTGGCACATTTTCATTTCTGTTTGTCTTGCCTGCTCTGATGTCTACTTGTTGTAGCAATTTGGCCAAAATTGTTGATATGGACAATATGTATACACCCTACTGACCTAACTTTGTTCAGACATCTATTCTGCTGCCATACCCTGTTGTTACTCTAATCAAACTGCAGAGGAACCAAATTCATGACAACTGATTTGCAGGTCTGAAAATAGGGCAACCAATCCTTCACTTACACCAATGGATGGACCGTCTTTTGCGTAAGAACCTGGACAATGTGTCGTCGTCATTCCTGGCAGTTACTCTGAGCCATGTGAATTGAGTGAGGATCAGCAAAGGGTCCTCAACGATGGGTGCTTTAAATATGAGTGACATCATGAGATTCTGAACATCCATGGGAACAGGAGTATGAGGCTTCAGTCAAATAAATGAAGGCAGACTGATTCCAGTGGCTGAAATGTCAATGACTACATATTTAAACTGATTGGCAAAAGAGCCAGAGGTGACATGACGACAATCTTCTTTGTTCAGGTGGTGAGGATTTGGAATGCACTGCCTGATTAAATAGTGGACACCAATTCAATATTAACTTTTGAAAGGAAGTTGGATAGATTCTTGAAGGAAAAAGACATTTCAGAGACATGGCAGAAGGAAGCCCACAAGTTTGAATGAACCAATGCAGGCTTGTTGGGCCAAATGGCCTCATTCTGTGTTTTCCTATTTTCCTCTGGCAATGAGCATTCACACATCTTTCACCTAGATTACTAACTCAGGTGAAGCTGGAGTCCATAATCTCGAACTTGCAGGTGTGAACAGTACATGGTGAGCATATCCTGCAGTGAATGAGTTGCGAAGCTCTCGAGGTCACTGTTAGTCCCTTTGATGTAGATTATTTATTATCGTGAGCCTCGCTGATGTGGATTTGCCATGACCAGAGTTAAAGCAGACTTGTATTTCTGATGGCCCTTGGAGCTGGCACAGTGCAACTTTCCAGCACGGACATGGTTTATGAAGAAATCTATGATACAAATGCAAATGGCAAGTTACGAAACATTGTTATCTTTATGGTGCCAGAGCAGGTTAACAACTGCATCAACAGACAGATTTCATAACCTCAGTCTCTCTCACTCTTCCTACAAGGCTCCTGGATTTAACTGGAAATATTCCAAGACATGTATGGTGCTTTTACGCTCACTGAGAAATCAAATCAGTCACTTCCATCTCTCATTGTTATTTCAGTACGCTGTAACAGATAACAATAACAAGCCATCTTCTTTATTTTATGTGCATTCTCTCACACTCTCACTCCCATCCGTAGCAAGAAAAACATAATCTTGGCACTGGGGACACTCCCACCCTACTTCCCTCTTATATGTTAATCATCAATTCACTTCAAATTCTGGCTTGCTTAATCCACTGCACTTAAAATCCTAATTAACTCAAACAAGGAATACAAGCCAGACTCCAGACTTATAAAGAACAATCTGTGAAAGGAAAATGTGCAAGGCAACAGGGAAGGAGAGGGGCCTAGAACTAATTGGAGAGGTCCTTTGAGGAACAGTCACAGGCACAATGAGGTGAATGGCTCCTTCCGCACAGCAGGATACTATGATTCACCAAACATTGGATAACATTGATGAATAGCAATGAACGCGAGATATCTTTAAGAACACACTAAATAATTGTTTGGTTGTGCAGAGCTTAAACTTTGCTGAAAAGAGGTTTCTCATCTTGCACATGTCAGAACTGACAATGAAGGAGTCACACTTGGAAGGGAACACTAATTTAAACAGCATCACAAGTGTGTGCTGATTGATTGGCATAGTGGTGAGTGTAGTGAGAACAGTTAACTGTCAATTGTAGTTAGCTGACAAACTCAGACCAGACAGATAGACTCTGGTTGGTCAGGTTGTTGCCATGGGGAATTTCGGCAGGGGTTATCGTCTCCATGACCCTTTTCTCAATGGAAACAGAGCAATGCATTGTTGAATTCTTTTCAGCTAAATAAAACAGTATTAATGTGCTCAGTTTCCAGCACACACAAAGTTTTAAGGTGGTTTCATTGTAATTCATACACTGAAGGTTATTTAATCATGTTGCCCGATAGTGAGGTCATATCTAATCTTGGACATAGTGTTCTGAGGTTTGCAAACACATGCTGTTTCGGCACGATCAGTATATGTTAGCCATTACAAACAGTCAAAGCTGCTTAGTATGGTTGGCCAGTCATTGGAATGTATGGCATCATATCAGCACTGAAACTCATATACCACATTACTCATTTGCGTGGTAGACAAAAATGCCCTTTTTAGCTCAATGGCATCATTCTGTTAATGAAGAAAACTACTCATGTTTACTGTAAAGGAGTAGCATGAGACGGCTAGCTTCGTCTGTCTTTCAGACTTTTCCGGATAGCTTCACCTTCAAGATATTCTGGAGTAGACCGGGCATTGGTCAGAGCCAAAGATGGCGGAGTCTTTACAGTGTGGAAGCAGGCCATCAAGTCCAGATAACATCCCTGTAACCCATTCTCTCCCTGTAACCCCACATTTCCCATGACTAATCCACCTAGCCTGCAGATCCCTCTACACTATGGGGCAATTTAGCATGGCGAATCCACCTAACCTGCACATCTTTGGTCTGTGGGAGGAAACTGGAGCACCTGAAGGACACCCATACGGACACGGGGAGAATGTACAAACTTCACAGAGTTGCCCAAGGGTGGAATTTGAACCCATGCTGTGCTGTGAGCCACCATGCTGTTCCAATCATGATAGCAATGATAACCACAGTGAGTTTGTGAAATATAGCAAGAGATGATTCAACCAGGGTATCTATTGTGAAATAGGATAGCTTTGATTGCCAGCATCGAGCTTATATATTGAATCTATTACAACTATTAAACCTCCTCTTTAACTTGTCAAACTACTGTTGCAGCACCATATAATTATAGTATGTTTCTTTGTTGCTTTTTTTTTTGCTAATGACATATATTTTTAATCCTACAAGGATTACTGGAAATTTCAGGAAGAATATTGATCAATTCCACTCGACAAGATTAACATTTTATAAGCAAATGAGAAAGAAAGATCAGTGATTTTTAAAAGTATTTCCAACTTGGTGTTATTGAGCAGCATATGTGGTTGGCTGGTATAACAGGTGTCATTTTGAAATGTGCAATATGTTTGTCATTCTTAATTTCCTGCCTACGTCTACCATCTGCCTGAAAAGGACTTTTTAAAAAACTGTCTAAAAGTGTCCAATGTAGAAATTTGATTGGAAGAGGATTGAATAACAATTGAAAATGATGTAGTGAGATAAAGCTTACTACAATGCAAATTAGACCTGCCAATGTGGTTTATTCTAATTGAATCTGATTAGGATAAGTGACTGCCAGTCAGCTAATGGGATTTGGAAGAAAGATTGTGAAGAAATAATTTGCATTTATATAGTACCTTCTGGTGATTTCAAGATATTCCAAAGCACTTTACAAACAGCAAAGTACTTTGGAATCTTAGTTGTTAAAATTTAGCAAGAGGAGGCAACATGTTTACATAAGAACATAAGGAATAGGAGCGGGATTAGGCTGTGTGGCCTGTTGAGCCTATTCCACCATTCAATAAGATCCTTTCATAGACTCAGCTCCATGTACCTGCCCGCTCACTGTAACCCTTAATTTCTTTACTGTTCAACAATCTATCTCTTTGCCTTAAAAACATTCAACGAGGTAGCCTCAACTTCTTCACTGGACAGGAAATTCCACAAATTCACAACTCTTTGGGAGAAGAAATTCCCCCCTCAGCTCAGTCCTAAACCTGTTCCCCTTAATTTTGAGGCTCCGCCCACTAGTTCTAGTTTCACCCGTCAGTGGAAACAACCACCCTGCTTTTATCTTATTTATTCGCTTCATATTTTATGTTTCTATAAGACGCGCACCCCCCCCCCCCCCAATTCTTCTAAATTCCAAAGAGTATAATCCCAGTCTACTCAATTGCTCTTCATAAGCCAACCCCCCTCAATTCTGGAAACAACCTGCTGATCGTCCTCTGCACCCCTCCACTCTATCCTTTCTCAAGTAAGGAGATCAAAGCTGTACACATTACTCCAGGCGTGCCTTCACCAACACCCTATACCACTGCAGCATAATCTCCCGGTTTTTAAACTCCATTCCTCTTGACAAATTGCCTTCACGGAACTGCAATTTCATATTGTGCCCCTTTGAATAGAATTACTGACATGTATAATGATTTGACCTTCATGTTTCTGTCAGTTAAAGTTCTTGTCTCTGGGTCAGAAGCTTGTGGGTTCGGGCGACACACTGAATAAAACAATAAATTGGCATTTCTGAGCATTACTGAGGCAGTGCTGCAGGGTTAGAGGTGCCGTCATTCAGAAGAGAAGCCTCGTCTACTCTGTCTCAGATGAACAGGAGGATGTGGAGGTGCTGGTGTTGGACTGGGGTGGACAAAGTTAAAAATCACACAACACCAGGTTATAGTCCAACAGGTTTAATTGGAAGCACTATCTTTCAGAGCGCCACTCCTTCATCAGGTAGTTGTGGAACAAGACCATAAGACACAGAATTTATAGCAGAAGGGTTGCAATGTCATGGAGTTGTAGTGATATACAAGGACTACAACTCGACCACACTTCATTGGCTATAAAGCTCATGAGGCTGTCACAAAGGGTGTTGTAGTAAATGCTAATCTTCCTTTGTTGTCTCACCTCATGCGTTAGCTGGAAAAAAACTCAGCTATCATCTTTATTAAATTACAATTCCAAAAAGAATACTTAATTCACATGATTTATTGGAACAACTATTTTGACCCATTGTTGGAAAAAAAGTTTCTGGTTCTTGACTAATTTTTTTTCTCTCAGATGCTGGTGTCTGGAACTCACTACCTGAACGAATGGGAGAGATGACACAAGAGTATTTCAAATATAGATGAATATTTGAAAAGCTATAGCATATAAGGCTATGTGCTAAGTGCTGGGAAATTGGATTAGAATAGAATATGTGCAGTGTGGAAGCAGGCCATTCGGCCCATTGACCCTCCAAAGAGCATCTCACCCAAACCCCTATCCTATCCCTGCAGTCCCATGGTAAACCCATCTAGCCAGCACATCTCTGGATAGTATGAACCATTTAGCATGGCCTATCCATCTAACCTGCATGTCTTTGGACTGTGGGAGGAAACCAGAGCACTCGGTGGAAACCCACACAGACATGGGGAGAATGTGCAAACTCCACACAGACAGTCACTGAAGGATGGGATCAAATCCAGGTCCCTCTTACTGTGAGCCAGCAGTGCTAACCACGAGCCACTGTGTGACCCAATAGAATAGATAGGTTCTTGCTGGCTGGTGCAGACATGATGAGCTGAAGGGTCTCTGTGTTGAAATAACTCTAAGTTACCTTCGCA
This sequence comes from Chiloscyllium plagiosum, assembly GCF_004010195.1. Lineage (NCBI taxonomy): Eukaryota > Metazoa > Chordata > Chondrichthyes > Orectolobiformes > Hemiscylliidae > Chiloscyllium > Chiloscyllium plagiosum. The sequence goes on along the minus strand of NC_057745.1, from coordinate 27,296,050 downwards.
GAATTTAAAAAAATCAGAAACCTATTTAGCTCTACTTTATAACTCAAGTTAACAAATAATAATACATTGTAAACCTTCACCACAAAAACCTCATTACAGACCAATCAGGAGTAAGTTTACTTCGAATACCGTTGGGTTGGAATTAGGGATGATTTAATTTAGGGATGAATTCTGAATGCGATGGATTCTGAGAATTGCCATAACTTGCAGAGAACAGAGACACGAGGTTAAATCAACCAGTGCAATAGGTTTTCAAACATTGCTGTTTAATCACCACAAACGTTTGGGAAAGCTTTAGGTTGACGCAGGAATATCAAAACAATGCTTCAGCTTTGTATAGTGCTTCCAGTTTAAACTGACAATAATTACTGCCTTTTGTTTTTAGCTGCTTTGCTCAAGTTCATGCAGGACTTCCAACTCAAGAACTGGAAGTTTGAAATGATGATTTTCACTTGGCCGCTTATGACAAATAGTCCATTGTGAGGTTTTGACAGGTTTAAATGCATCCAGCTATAGGAATGTAAAATCAAAAATTTCTGGAGTAAATTCAATTACAGAATATACACACGAGGAGCAGTTCCAATTTTGGCGGTCTGTTCCCCTCATTAGACACGAGTAAGAACGTCCTGTCAGCAGTTTTTTTTAACAATTTTGTTAATCTGATTTATTACATATAGGTTACCATTGGAGCTAAAATAATACTGAGTAAAAGAAAATGCAGGTTGATCCACAATCATAATGGCTGAGGGCTGAATTTTTGCCCCTTTCATACCAGGTAACACCTTTCAAACAATTCACACCAGGTAACAGAAAACAAATCTCTTTCTAAAGATTTCACACTTCAACAAATGGCAGAGAAAAGAAAGAATTAATAATCGCAATTTAAACTATAACCCCTTTCAAACTTTCAAGTACACAGACATTCATTTATGGTTAAAATAGACAAAAGATAGATAGTTTGACACATATTATAGGTGGCAGAGAAAAAGGACAGACAGCAAAATACTGGAGGTCAAAAATCCATAATACAAGTATGGATCAAACTGTCTCTCATAGTTCCATTTGATCTCAGTGATGATGACACCCTGCTGTCTGTAAAGTGATGGTCGCTCTTCATTTTGATCGTTGATGTGGTGGCGATAGGGTCTTGTTAGAATTTCTTCTTTTAAGCTTTTTTCTTTATTTTTTTCCACACCCTCATGTCAGAAGGGGGAGTGAGTGATGTTTTCAGTTTGTCAGCTCCGGCAAGTCTCTGGTTGCTGTGCAGATTACCAACAAATTACCGCCCAACCAATTCAAGGGCTGTCGTCAGGCAGATTTCCCTCAGCTTCAGAACTCTTGGTATTGCTCAGTCTCAATTATCTCACTGAGCATCATTGGCTGAAATAGCTTGGTAGAAATTTCCAGGCTTTATGCAAAAACTCATATTTAACATAGCTTAGGAAATTACCGTATTATCATGTTAAAGCTGTTGTGACACTTGTAGAATGGAGAGGAGGGGAAGCCTTTGTAAAATGTCTTTCTTGTAGAGCCTGTACAACTCCAGGGCTGCTTTAGCCCATACAATTGGAATTAATATAGCAATGTTAGCATAAAAGGGTTGGGGAGATATGGGCCAAACGTAGGCAGGTGGGACTAGATTAGTTTGGGATTATGGTCGACATGGCCTGGTTGGGCTGAAGGGTCCCTCTGACTCTGATGAAATGTACCACACCATAGATGTATTCTAAAAGAATGTTGGAGGCAACATAGGGAGCCAGTGGCCTCCCCATGTTATCGCTGGACTGTTAATCCCAAGATCCAAATAATGTTCTGTGGACTCGCGTTTGAATCCTGCCACGGCAGATGGGAGAATTTGATTTCAACAAATATCTGGAATATAGGGTTCTAATGACAATGAGACTCATGTTGATTGTCAGGAAAAACCCATCTGGTTCACTGATGTCCTTTCGGGAAGGAAGCTGCCATCCTTACCCGGTCTGGCCTACATGTGACTCCAGACACAGCAGTGTAGTTGACTCTTAATTGCACTCTGGGTAATAAATGCTGACCTAGCCAGTAACACCCTCATCCCATGAATGAATAAAAAACATTTGGTACCAAGCCATGTATAGGTTGATATTAATCGCAGATGACCGAAATAATTTGGCCAAAGACTGAAGTATCAAATGGAGAGGATTAGGATGGGCTGTCCACAGCTGAAGGTATATTCACCAATGCTGGAGTAGTTAAAATCTATTAAATTTAATTGGGTTCATTTGGTTTATTCTATTTAAAATATACTGAAAAAATTTATTTTTGTAATTCAGCACATGTATCTCCTGGTTAATGTGTTGCTGGAAAAGCGCAGCAGGTCAGGCAGCATTCAGGGAACAGGAGAATCGACGTTTCGGGCATAAGCCCTTCTACATTCCAGATGCCTTTTAAATGTTCATCGGTGTTATTGCACACCTCTGATGCTGCCTGACCTGCTGCTCTTTTCCAGCAACACATTTTCAGCTCTGATCTCCAGCATCTGCAGACCTCACTTTCTCCTATCTCCTGGTTAAACATGGGTAATAAAACTGATAGCTTGCAGTGTTTATTAATAAAGTATGTGAGTGATAAACAAAGCCATGTTTTTTTGAAAATATATATTTTCTTGACTATATGCATCATTCTAACTTCAGGTCCCTTGTACCTCACTGTAAGTGCATTTGTGCAATCACAATGGGTAAATTAGTGCCCATTAACATTACAAACAAAAATAAGTTTCCAACTCTCATTTTGATAGTTATCTCCTGATGTTCAATGGTAATAATTCTCATTTTTAATAACTTGTGGGAGTTTCCTCTGGATATCTCATTATTTAATAAAAATTTCCCTGTGTGCTGACTTTGCAATAGAATTTATGGTAGAACCACTTTTATACCTCCCACGAGTGACACAAAGTCATCATTGATGAGGGAGTGTAATTGTTGAGGCCATTTTTCATCACCAGTTTCCAGTTTATATGTGGACATATAAATTTACAATGGGACTGCATAAACGCTAGGCTGTTTAAGATAAGCATGTTAGACAAGCAGGAGGCTGGGAGAACACAGCAAGCCAGGCAGCATCAGGTGGTGGAGAAGTCAACGTTTTGGATGTACTGTTCTTCAGGACTGGGAGTGGGTGTAAGGGGAGCTGCGGATAAAGGAGAGGGATGGGGGTTAGGTGGGGGATGGTTTTGCTGGGGTGCGGAGTGTTCAGGTAGGAATAAGTGAGCACGTCCATCTCTTGATGCTGCTTGTCTACCTTGGATTCCAGCATCTGCAGTTTTTTTGTCTCTAACTAAGATAAGCATGAGTTTGCACTGATGTGCTGTAAAACAGTTTTCCCCTATTTCCATTCTTTCACAGGATGTGGCCTTCACTGGCAAGGCAAATATATCTCTCTACTCATCCCTCATTGCTGGTCACCCAACTGATTCCTGGAAAGGCAGTACTGAGATATGAAGAGAGACTGGATCAGTTAAGATGATATTCACTCGACGAATGAGCAGGGAATCTCATAGACACTTTTAAAATTCTAAAAGGACTAGACAAGGTAGACACAGGAATGATGTTCCCGATGACCAGGTGTCACAGTCTAAGGACATAAGGTAGGCCATTTAGGTCTGAGATGAGGAGAAATGTCTTCACCCAGAAAGGGATGAGCCTGTGGAATTGCATAAAACAGTACAGTATAGGAACGGGCCCTTCGGCCCACATGTTGTGCTGATCATGATGCCAAATGAAACTAATCCCTTCTGCTTGCCCTAGGTCCATATCACTCCATTCCTTGCATATTCATGTGCTTATCTAAAAGTTTCTTAAACATCCCTATTGTAGCTGCCGCCACCACCACTCCTGGCAGCCCATTCCACTCTAGGTGTAAAAAAAACCCACCCATCTCCTTTGAACTTCCCCGTGTCACCTTAAATGCACATCCCCTAGTATCAGACATTCTCTGCCATAGAAAGTGGTTGAGACCAAAGCATCGAATGCTTTCAAAAAGGAATGAGATATAGTTCTTACGGCTAAAGGGATCAAAGGGTACAGGGAGACAGTGGGAGCAGGGGACTGAGTTGGATGATTATATTGAATGGTGGAGCAGGCTCAATGGGCTGAATGGCCAACTCCTGCTCCTGTTTGCAATGCTTCGACAGCTGAGTGGGCCTTGAAGGTAATTCAGAGGACAATGAAGAGTCAGCCTCGTTGTTGTGGGTCTGGAGGCACATGTAGGCCAGACCAAGTGGCTGTGTAGGATATACTTCTGAGTCCAGGGTGCACAGGTGTATTTCCTATATCCCTACCACCTCCACACTCTGAATAAGACCCACGCTCATTTCGGGCAACTGTTTTTTCCCCAAGGAGTAACACTGCATGTTCCAATCTGGTAACATTCAGGCAGTTCTGTGAACAAAGTTCGGTTTCACAGATTGTATGCAGCAGCACAGTCTCCCAATTTGGATTATTCTTACAACCATGCGAATTGGGAACAGGTGTAGGCCATTCAGCCCCTCAAGCCTTCTCCGTCATTTAGCATAGTCATGGCTGAGCTTATTATTCCAAACCAAAACTGTTGTGGCATCATGGTAGCATCCCTCCCTCTGAGCCAGGAGACCCAGGTTCAAACACCATCTGTTCCAGAGGTGTGCAATAACACCGATGAACATTTAAAAGGCATCTGGACGGGGATATAAATAGGAAAAGTTGAGTGGGACATAGGCCAAATGCTGGAAAATAGGACTAGTTAAGGTTGGCATGGATGAGTTGGACCAAAGGGTCTATTTCCTGTGTACATCTCTATGAGCCTTTAACAGGTTAATGAGAAAGTAGGTTTTTCTCTGCCTATCACTGATAACCTTTCACCCTCTGTCCTGCCTTGCTTATCAAGACTATATCCAACACTGCCTTAAAAATATTCAAAGACTTTTCTTTCACCACCTTTGAAGGAAGCAAGTCACAAAGATTCATGAGCCTTTTTTGAGAGAAAAAAATCTCTTCATCTCTATCTTAAATGGGCAATTGCTTTATTTTTAAGCAATGATCCCAGGAGAGCAAACACTCTCTCCATGTCCGCACTTCAAGACCCCTCAGGGTCTTGGATACTATAATAAATAAAATTTATAGATGAAGTAATGTTTTTTGACAATGTCTTGGAATAGCAACTTCCCCTCCTTTTGTTAAGCACAGGGAGATTTCACTGAAAAGTCCACTGTCAGCATTCAAGGGATGTTGTTGGAAGGACTAAATGATGTTAAAAAAGTGTCAGAAGCAAAAGGCAATCTACTCCCATCCTCCACTGCCCTCTTAATCTTGCTGAAATCTGAATATTTGCGATTGAAATCTCTGCTCTGATCTGCTTTGGAATTCTATTGAAGGCAGGCTGTAATTATCAGGTTGGATTGGGGGTTGTGCACTGACTGATCCTCCTGCAATCGACCTAATGTTTCTTTGGATAATAAACACACAATAGGACAGAGCTATCAAACAGCTGAAGAGGTGCAACAAGTGGAGTTGTATTAAGTGGGGTTGTAATGGACGTTGGGATAGCATGTGATTGGAGGCATGGCATGCACTAAAGCAGGGGGAAAAGACCGCAGCCTGAGGTCTTCCTGCTGAGTTTAAATGGGGGTCGGTTCAGTTATCAAACCGTTCTAGTGCCTCAAGGCATCTAAATATAGTCATATATATGTAAGAGATGTCTTTGGTTTGTTTGGACAGCGTCAAACTCCAATGTTTGTTTGTTTTCTTGATATGCTAATGTACAGAACCAAACTGCATTTGTGACTATGTATATATCCAAAGAAAATGTTTATGAATAAACTGTTATTTAAATTTTAAAAAGCAGGGATGTCATTGGTGGGAGTGTACCCAGCAGTCTTGTAATCAATGGAGATATAAGGATGTTATGGTTCCTGAGGATTCAATGGGCAGGGCTGTAATGGGCAGGGGTGTAATGGGCAAGGTCATAACTAGCAGGGGTGTAACAATTAGATATGTAACAAGCATGAATATAATAGGCATTAGTCTAATAGATTCTGGATCAGTGGTGCTGGAAGAGCACAGCAATTCAGGCAGCATCCGAGGACAGGCAAAATCGACGTTTCGGGCAAAAGCCCTTCATCAGGAATATGGTTTCCAGCATCTGCAGTCATTGGTCTAATAGACACTGGGGTAATGCTCAAGGGTGTAATGGGCAGGGGGTGTAATGGACAAGGTGTAGTGGGTAAGGATATAGCAGTAAGGATGTAATGAGCAGGGGGTGTAATGGACAAGGTGTAGTGGATAAGGGTATAGCAGTAGGGATGTAATGAGCAGGGGGTGTAATGAATAAGGGTGAAGTTTGTGTCACATAAAGACAGGGTGGTTAGAAAGGTATTTGTCACGCTTGCCATTATTGCTCAATCCTTTGAGTATAGGAACTTGGAAGACATGTTGAGGTTGTACAGGACGTTAGTGAAGCCTCATCTGGAGTACTGTGTCCAGTTCTGGTCACCCAGTTGTAGAAAGGATATTATTAAGCTGGAGAGGGTTCAGAAGAGATTTGCCAGGACGTTGCCAGGTGCGGAAGGTTTGAGTTATAAAAAAAGGGCTTAATTGGCTGGGACTTTTTCACTCAAGTGTAGGAGGTTGAGAGACGACCTTACTGAAGTTTATAAAATAATAAGGGGTATAGATAGAATTAATGGTAGTTGTCTTTTCCCTCGGATGGCGAATTTCAAGAGCAGGGACATATTTTTAAGGTGAGAGGAGAGAGATTTCTAAAAAGACGTGAAGAGCAATTTTTTTTACAGAGGGTGTTTCACATCTGGAATAAATTTACTGAGGAAGTGGTGAATGTGAATACAATTACAGTGTTTAAAAGACATTGGATAAGTACAAGAATAGAAACAGTTTGGAGGGATATGGGCCAGGAGCAGGCAGGTGGGGCTAGTTTAGTTTGGGATTATGTTTGTCATGGACTGGTTGGGCCGAAGGATCTGTTTCCGTGCTGGATGACTCTCTGACTCGAAGTGGGCATGACTGTGAGAGCTAAGGGTGTGACAGGCAATATGTAATGGACAGCGGTGTAATGGACGGAGGTGTATTGGGCATGGGTGTAATGAATAAGGCTGAAGTGGGCAGTAGTGTGACAGGTAGAGGTGTGACAGGCATGTGGTAAATAGCAGGAATATAATGGACAGGGGTATAATGAGCAGGGATGTAATGAGCAGGGGTGTAATGGGCAGGAGTGTAATGGGCAGGGGTGTAGTCAGCAGTGGTGTAATGAGCAGGGGTATAATGAGCAGTGCTGTACTCAGCAGGGGTGTAACGAGCAGTGATGTACTCAGCAGGGGTGTAATGAGCAATGGTGAAATGAGCAGGGATGTAATGAGCAGTGGTGTACTCAGCAGGAGTGTAATGGACGGGTGTAATGGACAGGGGTGAAATGAGCAGGGGAGTAATGGACACATGTAATAAGCAGTGGTGTAATGAGCAGGGGGGGTAATCAGCAGGGGTGTAGTGAGCAGGAGTGTAATGAGC
>NC_057745.1:27287263-27288475 GCF_004010195.1 Chiloscyllium plagiosum | reverse complement strand
GGGGTGTAGTGGACAGGGTGTAATGAGGAGGGGTGTAGTGGACAGGGGTGTAATGAGGAGGGGTGTAATGGGCAATGGTGTAATGATCAAGGGTGTAATGGACAGGGGTGTAATGAGCAGGGCTGTAATGGGCATGAGTGTAATGAGCAGGGATATAATGGACAGGGGTTTAATGAGCAGGGGTGCAATGAGCAGTGGTGTAATGAGCAGTGGTGCAATGAGCAGTGGTGTAATGAGCAGTGGCGTAATGAGCAGTGACATAATGAACAGGGGTGTTAAGAGAAATGGTGCAATGAGCAGAGGTGTAATTGACAGGGATGTTATGAGCAGGGGTTTAATAAGCAGTAGTGTAATTAACACGGGGTAGTGAGCCAGGGCAAGGGTGTAATGAGCAAGGATTTAATAAGTAGGGATGTAATGAGCAGGGGTATAATGGACAGGTGTGTAATGGGTGGGTGTGTAATGAGCAGGGGTGTAATGAGCAGGGGTGTAATGGACATGTGTGTAATGAGTAGGGGTGTAATGGACAGGTATGTAAAGGGCATTGATGTAATAAGCAGGGCTTTAATGGGCAGGGGTGTAATGAGCAGAGGTATCGTTCGGGACACCATCTACGCCCTACACCTCCTCCATAATTTTCGCTTCCCTGGTCCTCAACGCCTTATCTTCACCATGGACATCCAGTCCCTGTACACCTCCATCCCCCATCACAAAGGACTCAAAGCCCTCCGCTTTTTCCTTTCCCGCTGTACCAACCAGTACCCTTCCACTGACACCCTCCTTCGACTGACTGAACTGGTTCTCATCCTGAACAACTTCTCTTTCCAATCCTCCCACTTCCTCCAAACCAAAGGAGTAGCCATGGACACCTGCATGGTCCCCAGCTATGGATATGTGGGATATGTGGAACAGTCCATCTTCCGCAGCTACACTGGCACCACCGCCCACCTTTTCCTCCACTACATCGATGACTGTATTCGTGCTGCCTCGTGCTCCCATGAGGAGGTTGAACAGTTCATCCACTTTACCAACACCTTCCACCCCGACCTCAAATTCACCTGGACCATCTCAGACTCCTCCTTCCCCTTTCTAGACCTTTCCATTTCTATCTCAGGCGACCGAATCAACACGGACATTTACTATAAACCAACCGACTCCCACAGCTACCTAAACTACACCTTCTTCCACCCTGCCCCCTGTAAAAACGCCATC
>NC_057745.1:27282390-27286524 GCF_004010195.1 Chiloscyllium plagiosum | reverse complement strand
CCCTCACCTTGACCTCCTTCCACCTATCGCATTTCCAACGCCCCTCCCACAAGTCCCTCCTCCCTACCTTTTATCTTAGCCCGCTGGACACACTTTCCTCATTCCTGAAGACGGGCTCATTCCCAAAACGTCGATTCTCCTGCTCCTTGGATGCTGCCTGACCTGCGGTGCTTTTCAAGCAACACATTTTCAGCTATAATAGACATGTGTAATGGACAGAGGTCTAATGAGCAGGGATGTAATGAGCAGTGGTGTAATGATCAAGGGTGTATTTAGCAGGGCTGTAATGAGCAGGGATGTAATGAGCAGGGGTGTAATGGACAGAGGTGTATTGGGCATGGGTATAATGAATAAGGCTGAAGTGGGCAGTAGTGTGACAGGTAGAGTTGTGGCAGGCATGTGTGTAAATAGCAGGAATGTAATGGACAGGGGTGTAATGGAGAGGTATAATAGACAGGGGTGTAATAGACAGGGGTGTAATGAGCAGGGGTGTAATGAGCATGGGTGTAATGAATAAGGCTGAAGTGGGCAGTAGTGTGACAGGTAGAGGTGTGGCAGGCATGTGTGTAAATAGCAGGAATGTAATGGACAGGGGTGTAATGGACAGAGGTATAATGGGCAGGGGTGTAATGAGCAGGGATGTAATGAGCAGGGATGTAATGAGCAGGGGTGTAATAGGCAGGGGTGTAATAGGTAGGGGTGTGATGAGCAGGAGTGTAATGAGCAGTGATGTAATGAGCAGTGGTGTAATGAGCAGTGATGTAATGAGCAGGGGTATAATGAGCAGGGGTGTAATGAGTATTGGTGTACTCAGCAGAGGTGTAATGAGCAGTGGTGAACTGAGCAGTGGTGTACTCAGCAGGAGTGTAATGGAAATGGGTGTAATGGACAGGGATGTAATGAGCAGGGGAATAATGGATAAGTGTAATAAGCAGTGGTGTAGTGTGGCAGGCATGTGTGTAAATAGCAGGAATGTAATCGCCAGTGGTGTAATGAGCAGGAATGTAATGAGCTGGGGTGTAATGGGTAGGGGTGTAATGGGCAGCGGTGTAATAGGCAGGGGTGTAATCAGCAGGGGTGTAATCAGCAGTGGTGTAATGATCAGTGATGTAATGAGCTGTGGTGTAATGAGCAGTGGTGTAATGAGCAGGGGTATAATGAGTTGTGGTCTAATGAGCAGGGGTGCAAAGAGCAGTGGTGTACTCAGCAGGAATGTAATGGGCATGGGTGTAATGGACAGGGGTGTAATGAGCAGGGGAGTAATGGATAAGAGTAATAAGCAGTTCCTGATGAAGGGCTTTTGCCCGAAATGTCGATTTACTGCTCCTTGGATGCTGCCTGAACTGCTGTGCTTTTCCAGCACCACTTTAATCTAGACTCTGGTTTCCAGTATCTGCAGTCATTGTTATTACCTAGTGTTGTATAGAGTAGGGGTATAATCATCAGGGGTGTAATGGACAGAGGTGTAATCAGCAGTGGTGAAATCAGCAGGGGTGTAATGGACAGGGGTGTAATGAGTAGGAGTGTAATGAGCAGGAGTGTAATGGACATAAATATACTGGGCAAGGGTGTAATGAGCAGGAATGTAATGGACAGAAATATACTGGGCAAGGGTGTAATGAGCAGGAATGTAATGGACAGAAATGTAATGGACAGGAATGTACTGGGCAAGGGTGTAATGAGCAGGGGTATAATGGACATGTGTAATGGACATGTGTAATGGACAGAGGTGTAATGAGCAGTGGTGTAATGAACGGGTGTAATGGGAAGGGGTGTAATGAGCAGGGATGTAATGGGCGGTGTGTAATGAGCAGTGGGTGTAATGAACAGGGGTGTAATGAGGAGAACTGTAATGGGCAGGGGTGTAATGAACAGGGATGTAATGGGCAGGGTGTAATGAGCAGGGATGTAATGGGCAGGGTGTAATGAGCAGGGATGTAATGGGCAGGGTGTAATGATCAGGGGTGTATTTAGCAGTAGTGTAATGAGCAGGGCTGTAGTGAGCAGGGATGTAATGAGCAGGGATGTAATGGGCAGGAGTGTAATGGCCAGGGGTGTAATGACCCAGGAGTGTAATGAGGAGGGGGCAAGGGTGTAATGAGCAGGAATGTAATGGACAGAAATATACTGGGCAAGGGTGTAATGAGCAGGAATGTAATGGACAGAAATATACTGGGCAAGGGTGTAATGAGCAGGAATGTAATGGACAGAAATATACTGGGCAAGGGTGTAATGAGCAGGAATGTAATGGACAGAAATATACTGGGCAAGGGTGTAATGAGCAGGGTTATAATGGACATGTGTAATGGACATGTGTAATGGACAGAAGTGTAATGAGCAGTGGTGTAATGAACGGGTGTAATGGGCAGGGGTGTAATGAGCATGGATGTCATGGGCGGTGTGTAATGAGCAGGGATGTAATGTGCAGGGGTGTAAAAGGGCAGGGTGTAATGATCAGGGGTGTATTTAGCAGCAATGTAATGAGCAGGGCTGTAGTGAGCAGGGATGTAATGGGCAGGAGTGTAATGGACAGGGGTGTAATGAGTATGAGTGTAATGAGCTGGGTTGTATTGGACTGGGGTGTAATGAGGAGGGCTGTAATGGGCAGTGGGTGTAATGAACAGGGCTGTAATGGGCAGGAGTGTAATGAACAGGGATGTAATGGGCAGGGTGTAATGAGCAGGGATGTAATGGGTCGGGTGTAATGATCAGGGGTGTATTTAGCAGGGGTATAATGAGCAGGGCTGTAATGAGCAGGGCTATAATGAGCAGGGATGTAATGAACAGGGATGTAATGGGCATGAGTGTAATGGATAGGGGTGTAATGAGCATGAGTGTAATGAGCTGGGTTGTATTGGACAGGTGTGTAATGAGCAGTTGCGTAATGAGCAGTTGTGTAATGAACAGGGGCGTAATGTGCAGTGGTGTAATGAACAGGGGTGTAATGAGCAAAAGTGCAGTGAGCAGGGGTGTAATCAACAGGGATGTAATGCACAGGTATAATAAGCAGGAGTGTAATTGACAGGGGGTAATGAACTAGGGTGTAATGAGCAGGGGCGTAATGGACAGGGGTGTAATGAGCAGGGGAGTAATGAGCAAGGATGTAATGAGCAGGGATGTAATGAACAAGTGTGTAATGGACATTGGTATAATGAGCTGGGGTGTGACGGGCACGGGTGTAATGCACAGGGTGGTAGTGTACAGTGGTGTAATGAGCAGGGGTGTAAAGAGCAAGAGTTTAATAAGCAAGGGCTTAATGAGCAGGGGTGTAATAGACAGAAGTGTGATAGACCGGGGTGTAATGGGCAGGGGTGTAATGGGCAGGGGTGTAATGAGCAGGGTGTAATAGACAGAAGTGTGATAGACCGGGGTGTAATGGGCAGGGGTGTAATGGGCAGGGGGTAATGAGCAGGGGTGTAATAGACAGGTGTGTAATGGGCATGGGTATAATGTGCAGGGGTGTAATGAGCAGGGGTGTAATAGGCAGGAGTGTAATGAGCAGGGGTATAATGTGCAGGGCTGTAATGAGCAGGGGTATAATAGGCAGGAGTGTAATAGGCAGGTGTGTAATGAGCAGGGGTATAATGTGCAGGGCTGTAATGAACAGGGGTGTAATCAGCAGGGATATAATGTGCAGGGGTGTAATGAGCAGGGGTATAATGTGCAGGGGTGTAATGAGCAGGGGTGTAATGGGCCGGGGTGTAGTGTGCAGGGGTGTAATGTGCAGGGGTGTAATGAGCAGTGGTGCAATGAGCAGGGGTGTAATCGACAGGGATGTAATGAACAGGCGTATAATGGGCAGGGGTATAAGAAGCAGGAATGTAATTTATAGGGGGTACTGAACTAGGGTGTAATGGGCAGGGGTGTAATGAGCAGGGATGTAATGAGCAGGGGTGTAATGAGCAGGGATGTAATGAGAAGGGTTGTAATGGACACGGGTGCAATGAGCAAGGGTGTATTGAGCAGGGATGTAATGAACAAGAGTGTAATGGACATAGGTAAAATGAGCTGGGGTGTGATGGGCACGGCTATAATGCACAGGGTGGTAATGGATAGTGGTATAATGTGCAGGGGTGTAATGAGCAGGGGTGTAAAGAGCAGCGGTGTAAAGAGCAAGGGTTTAATGAGCAAGGG
>NC_057745.1:27259189-27280536 GCF_004010195.1 Chiloscyllium plagiosum | reverse complement strand
GGGTGTAATAGACAGGGGTATAATGAACAGGGGTGTAATGAGCAGGGACGTAATGAGCAGGGGTGTAATAGACAGGGGTATAATGAACAGGGGTGTAATGAGCAGGGACGTAATGAGCAGGGGTGTAATAGACAGGGGTATAATGAACAGGGGTGTAATGAGCAGGGACGTAATGAGCAGGGGTGTAATAGACAGGGGTATAATGAACAGGGGTGTAATGAGCAGGGACGTAATGAGCAGGGGTGTAATAGACAGGGGTATAATGAACAGGGGTGTAATGAGCAGGGACGTAATGAGCAGGGGTGTAATAGACAGGGGTATAATGAACAGGGGTGTAATGAGCAAGGGGTATATTGGACAGGGTGTAATAGACAGGGGTATAATGAACAGGGGTGTAATGAGCAGGGACGTAATGAGCAGGGGTGTAATAGACAGGGGTATAATGAACAGGGGTGTAATGAGCAGGGACGTAATGAGCAGGGGTGTAATGAGCAGGGGTGTAATGGGCAGGAGTGTAATGTGCAGGGGTGTAATGTGCATGGGTGTAATGGTCAGAGGTTTAATGATCAGGGGTGTAATGTGCAGGAGTGTAATGTGCAGCGGTGAAATGGACAGGGGTGTAATGGACAGGGGTGTAATGTGCAGGGATGTAACGAGCAGGATAGTATTGGGAATCCAGAGTGCAACCACTACCTTTGCACCAATGTTGGTAGTGAAAACCACTCTAAGGAAATGAACCATATGTGCTTTTGTATGTTTGCGTTTGTCTGCATGTGAAATTTATGTGCGTGTCTTTGTGTAACTGTGAATCATCGGTGTGCATGTAAGTTTTGTGTCACTCTTATTTCTGTCAGAATTAAGACAATGGATGACTTGCTATAAGACCTTCACCTCTGAGCTCTGGAACTACCGTCCGGATGGTGCTGTCTGGGCTCTTCAAATGGCATGTGGCTGAGGAGTAAGAACGAGCAAACTTGTATTTCTAGATCTTGTAGTGTCAGCATTTTTAAAATGCTAAACATGGCAACTCTCTTGCTACCAGCCAAATCCCACCAAAGGTTTTGGGATAAATGACAGGTCAACCAGTTTTTGGTCTGTTAATCTTAATGCTGGTCAAGAAATCTTCTTCTTCGAGTAATATTGAACAGTGTTTACCCTTGTATTAAACTTTAACACAGGCAGATCTTTGCAGTTTCAATATTTCTGTGACTGTGAGTTCTTTCAAATCTTCTGGTCTAACTGAAAGATCCTTGTTGAGTAAACATTATAACATTTATTGTGTTGCTTGTTATATTCTCTGCTGGTGGTAATTTAGATCCCATAGTGAACCCTGACTTGAAAGAGCATTAGATTTATATTTATAGTTTAGAATTAGAGAATCACAACATCACAGTAGATGACCATTCAGCCCATCTGTTTGCTCTGGTTCTATGAATGAATATTTCACTGATTTCTTCATAATCCTATACTTTGTTCCTTTTTGAATCCAAATCAAACTCACATTTGAATGGATCTATTTATCCTGTCTCCACATCATTTGGACCCTAGTCACTCACTATGTGAAAAAGCATCTCTTTCTTCTGAAAATTGAGATATTGAGAATACAGTTCCAAACTTAAAACTGAAGATTTAAGATCCTGCTCTACGGCGATGTTTTCATTTCACTTTGTTTGTCTGTCAGGTTTATGAATCAACAACAATGAGGACCCATGTTTCAACATCTTTAAACTGAATGGAAAATCCACATGGCTGGAATTTATAGACTCAAGGAGATTTACAGCATGGAAACAGACCCTTCGGTCCAACATGTCCATGCCGACCAGATATCCCAACCCAATCTAGTCCCACCTGCTAGCACCCACCCCATATCCTTCCAAATCCTTCTTATTCATAAACCCATCCAGATGCCTTTTAAGTGTTGCAATTGTACCAGCCTCCATCACTTCCTCTGGCAGCTCATTCCATACACATACCACCCTCTGTGTGAAAAAATTGCCCCTTAGGTCTCTTTTATATCTTTCCCCTCTCACCCTAAACCTATGCCCTCTAGTTCTGAACTCCCCCACCTAAGGGAAAAGACTTCGTCTATTTAACCTATCCATGCCCCTCATAATTTTGTAAACCTCTATAAGGTCACCCCTCAGCCTCTGACGCTCCAGGGAAAACAGCCCCAGCCTGTTCAGCCTCTCCCTATAGCAACCTGCACTCCAAGGTCTCTTTGTTCAGCAACACTCTCTAGGACCTTACCATTAAGTGTATAAGTCCGGCTAAGATTTGCTTTCCCAAAATGCAGCACCTCGCATTTATCTGAGTTAAACTCCATCTGCCACTTCTCAACCCATTGGCCCATCTGGTCAAGATCCTGTTGTAATCTGAGGTAACCTTTTTCGCTGTCCACTACATCTCCAATTTTGGTGTCATCTGCAAACTTACTAACTGTACCTCTTATGCTCGAATCCAAATCATTAATGTAAATGCAAAAAGTAGAGGACCCAGCACCGATCCTTGTGGCACTCCGCTAGTCACAGGCCTCCAGTCTGAAAACCAACCCTCCACCACCACTCTCTGTCTTCTACCTTTGAGCCAGTTCTGTATCCAAATGGCTAGTTCTCCCTTTATTCCATGAGACCTAACCTTGCTAACCAGTCTCCCATGGGGAACCTTGTCGAAAGCCTTACTGAAGTCCATATAGATCACATCTACCACTCTCCCCTCATCAATCCTCTTTGTTACTTCTTCAAAAAACTCAATCAAGTTTGTGAGACATGATTTCCCATGCACAAATGCATGTTGACTATCCCTAATCAGTCCTTGCCTTTCCAAATATGTACATCCTGTCCCTCCAATAACTAGGATGCGCTTAGATCTTTTAACACTTTTAAATTTAAAATTTAAATATGACAATCACTACGTCAGGCTCACTGATCTATAGTTCCCTGGCTTGTCCTTACTACCCTTCTTGAAGAGTGGCACCACATTAGCCAACCTCCAGTGTTCCGGCACCTCACCTATGACTATCAATGATACAAATATCTCAGCAAGAGGTCCAGCAATCACTTCTCCAGCTTCCCACAGGTCCTAGGGATTTATCCACCTTTATGTGTTTCAAGACATCCAGCACTTCTTCCTCCGTAATATGGACATTTTGCAAGGTGTCACCATTTATTTCGCTACTTTCTATATCTTTCAGTGAAGGGCAGTGGATAGACATGTCTTCCAGTGAAGGGCAGTGGATAGACATGTCTTCCAGCCAAGGGTAGTGGGTAGACATGTCTTCCAGTGAAAGGCAATAGGTAGACATGCCTTCTAGTCAAGCGCAGTGGATAGACATGTCTTCCAGTGAAAGGCAGTGGGTAGACATGTCTTCCAGTGAAAGGCAATAGGTAGACATGTCTTCTAGTCAAGGGCAGTGGATAGACATGTCTTCTAGTCAAGGGCAGTGGATAGACATGTCTTCCAGTGAAAGGCAGTGGGTAGACATATCTTTCAGTGAAAGGCAGTGGATAGACATATCTTCCAGTCAAGGGCAGTGGATAGACATGCCTTCCAGTGAAAGGCAGTGGATAGACATGCCTTCCAGTGAAAGGCAATCGGTAAACATGCCGTCTGGTCAAGGGCATTGGGTGGACATGTCTTCCAGCCAAGGGTAGTGGGTAGACATGTCTTCCAGTGAAAGGCAGTGGATAGGCATGTTTTCTAGTGAAAGGCAATGGGTAGACATGTCTTTCAGTGAAAGGCAATAGGTAGACATGTCTTCTTGTCAAGTGCAGTGGATAGACATGTTTTCTAGTGAAAGGCAATGGGTAGACATATCTTCCAGTCAAGGACAGTGGATAGACATGTCTTCCAGTGAAAGGCAGTAGGTAGACATGTCTTTCAGGTGAAAGGCTGTGGGTAGACATGTCTTTCAGTGAAAGGCATTGGATGGACATATCTTCCAGTGAAGGGCTGTGGATAGACATGTCTTCCAGTGAAAGGCTGTGGGTAGACATGTCTTTCAGTGAAAGGCATTGGATGGACATATCTTCCAGTGAAAGGCAGTGGGTAGACATGTTTTCCAGTGAAAGATATTGGGCAGACATATCTTCCAGTGAAAGACAGTGGGTAGACATGTCTTCCAGTGAAAGGCAGTGGGTGGACATGTCTTTCAGTCAGCTCTGAAAGCTAAAGGACCCAAACGGGAGGCTGTCGTTTCGAGTTTAGGAATCTAGGATGCCCCTATATCTTTTAACACTTTTAAATTTTAAATTTAAATATGACAACCACTTTCGTGATGGAAGGGAAACCTGTTGACAAGGTGACATGTGGTCACCTCTTCTGGACTGGTTGGCAGGGAGGGACTGAAAGATTGGCCAGAGCACAGACCCTGGTCAGCCACTGCCAGCTTCTGAAGGAAGAGTGAAATGGAGTTAAGGTTTCTAGTCTAGTGTGACTCCTCTTCAGAACTACTGGAGAAAATATTATCTTTGTTGAATGGTGAATTGCTGGGAATGTCAGTTGGCATTTCCATTGATCATGCTCAACCTTCAGTTTCTGAGGTAGCCTCTAAGGTGTTTCACTGATTCAGAAACAGCTTTGGTTTGTGAAATGAACATTTGAGCTTTAGAAGCTATGAAAATGATTGACCCGATGCTCAGGTGAAGATGTTCAGTGTTGAAACTTTATTGCTGGAACAGCACAGCAGGTCAGGCAGCATCCAGGGAACAGGAGATTCGACGTTTCGGGCACAGGCCCTTGTTCAGGCTGTTAACATTGGAGCAAAGGAGAGTGAAGGAGGATCTGGTCTGTGTACAAGGTTCTGACAGCTTGACAAAAGGGAGACAAAGGAAAGCTGTTGTTCTGATGTTCTCATTTTCTCGTCACTTAATCTGAACTATCAACATCTTTTCTCCACCAGAACCCTACACACAACCACCCCACCCCAGCCCCAACTATAGCATAAATTCTGTCCCTCCACACTTCACCAGCTCTGAGGAAGCATCATCTTGACTCGAAATGTTAGCTTACTCTCTCCATGGATGCTTATTGAAGGAGCAGCACTCCGAAAGCTAGTGCTTCCAGATAAACCTGTTGGATTATAACCTGGTGAAGTGTGATTTTTTTTAACTTTGTCCAGCCCAGTCCAACACCAGCTCTTCCAAATCCATGGATGCTGTCCGACTCGCTATGACCTCAGCATTTGTTGTTATCAGTACAGGACCCAGCAATCTGAAACAATTTGCTCCGACAAAGCTGGTCCCATTTTCTAATCATACAAGGATGAGATGATGCAGATTTAAGGCTTTGGGCAGGAGATCCAGGAGAGATGTGAGGAAGGACCTTTTTACACACCAACTGGTAATGACTTGAAACTCACTGGCTGCAAGAAAGACAATGATTTCAGAAGGACATTGAATGGAGGGAGATAAAACTGCTGCACCATCGTGATGCAGCAAGAGAATGGTTATGATTAGATCATTTTACAGAGAGCTGGCGTGAACTCAGTGATCTGAATGGCCTCTGTCTCTGCCTGTATTGACTCTAATTTGGGAACAGACACAGCACAACTGAGAAGAAAATTGAACAGGGAAAGCTAATGGAGATCTCTGTTCACTGGCACGAGTGCAGACTGGGGACTCCCAGGTTGGCTTTCCCAACAGAATGAACCAGCCACCACTCAGAAAGGAGTGGGCACAGTTCCGGAGAGCTGATGGCAGTATCGCCAGGAGGAAACAGGGGAAAACAGAAATTGGTGGATGAAATATTTTCTGTCAATTAAAGAGACTTTGAAGTGGAATTTTGCATCTGTGTGTGTGAGGAGCCTGTAACGTGAACCATTCTGCTAGGGTTTTTTCTCTGAGTTTGTCATGCCAATTAAAGTTAAAAGCATTCGTTTTGCTTGGGCGTGTTCTTTGGCTGCGATTACAAAGATTAAACAAATCCTTCTTCCAAGCACTGTGTCTTTGGTAAACATTCCATCAGTTCCAGCCTGTAAAACGCTGCCGTTTTATGGAGGGCTTTTATGTCTATTGACTCAATGCTTTTGGGGATTCATTCTAAAAGCAACAGAAAAAAATTGCATAAATTTGCGATTCACGACTCTTCTGTCCTTGATATTTATCTCAGTATTGTCAAGGAAACAAAGAGATTCATAAATAATGTAAGTATGTAGTGACAATTTAGCTTTATGTGTAGATTTGGTTATCGGTTTACCACTGTGTTTCACATAAGGTTGAAGTGGAATATCATGTAGTTGATAAGTCTCTTGTGCTGGAAGCTCCCGTCTGCAAGAGAAAATTACTTCTGAAAAAAATCAGGAAGGAGCCTGTTTAGAAGTGGCCTTGAGTTTACAATTCGATATGCAAATTTTCTCAGCGTCTGGTCTGAAATATGCTTGTAATAAGTTGTCTCCAAACAGACATTGTAAACAAAATTCCTTTTCCGTGCAGAAATATTCCCTGCATTCATGGTGTCCTCTGCTCGTAACCTTTGATGCAAAAACAATTTTGAATGTTTGCAAATTATAATCGCGCTGGATCAATTACTGAGGAAGGACAGTATTTTGCTTTAAATTTGTCCCCCCCGCCGACTTCTCTTGTTGCATTCACACGCTGGATTGGCCAATTCAGTCGGTAGTAAAAACACGGAAGGCAGAATTTGAATCGCTGCCCATCTGATTCCTTATCAGGTTGTAGAGCACACATTGATATGAAGCTTCAGACCACATTGTACGGCATGCAGGGAGCTGTGAACGTTAGTATTGTGCTGGCTGCTGAGTGAACTTTTTCAGGCACAGGATCTACGTGTGGATATTTCTTGCTAAGTTGTAAGTTAACTCGCGTGCTATGTACGGTAAAACAATCCTGTTTACTGAATCAATCTAGTTTTCCAGGAAGTGCTGGAGGTGAATTGTCAGTGAGTGAATACTGCATTCAAATTTACCTTGACTACTGTCTAACCCAGATGAATTTTATAAATCCTTAAATCTGTGATGCAATGCTGTTTCTTATTTATCATTCGATTATGGAATCCAGGATTCAAATGAATTGCAAACAAATAAGCTAATTCCTTGCAGAATTTAGAGTTTTAATACAGTTATTCTAAGTGCGTTTTGGAATTGGTAAGGGCTGATTTTTAAAAAAAAAACTTGCTTTGGACTTTGAATCAAGCCATGTCAATGCTGTTGGGAACAGACTTAGTTGTTTCCCCAGTTTAAGCGGTGTGGATCTTGCGATACTGCAGGGTGTTCAGTTCCAGAGTGAGGGGGTCTGGGCTGCATCTTCATTTTCGAGATTCAGTCTTGGGCTGGCGGTGTAAGATGTGTTTTAGAAGGTGGTAGAACCGGGCCCCACAGACAGGATCTTTAATTTGGAAGCCTTTGTGTTTGAAGGGGGATGGGGAGTGACTGTCAGGGTTCGTCACTGTAATTTTCTGCAGCCTGAGGAAATGGAACATTCCACAATTGGTGGGGGAGAGAGGGTGAGCGGCTATATCATTTCAATAATTACTGTTATTGTGGAATTTGTGAAACTGCATTACGTTCCTTCTGCGGGAAAAGTGAAATCGCGTGTGTTTTTTTTAAAGGAATAACTACTTCCATTAAGCTATTTTCCATACTTAACTGCCATTAATGACAGAGGCTTCCATCCAGAAGACCCTCTGTACCTGAGCTAGCATTGCCATCAGGAATACCGACACTAATCTTGATCACAGCAGGCACCTGGATTACTATGTGCAGTTTGGAGTCTTCTTATCCAATGACAGGTAATATTGCTCTCGAGAGAATGCAGGAAAAGTTAACCAGACTTGTTCCTAAGAATGCAGGACTGTCCTATGAAGAGAGATTGGGCAAACCGAGCCTGCGTTACCTAGCATTTCAAGAATTTGAAAGGATTCAGAAAATATTTACAAGGATGTTGCCAGGGTAGGGGGGTTTTGAGCTACAGGGAGAGGCTGAATATGCTGGGGCTGTTTTCCCTAGTGCATTGGGGCTGAGGGGTAATGTTATGGAAGTTTATAAAATCACGAGAGGCATGGATAGGATGAATAGCAAGTCTTTTTCCCAGGGTAGGGGAGTCCAGAACTAGAGGGCATGGGTTTAAGGTGAGAGGGGAAAGATTAAAAAGGGACCTAAGGAGCAACGTTTTCACACAGAGGGTGGTGCATGTATGGAATGAGCTGCCAGAGGCAGTGGTGGAGGCTGGTACAATTACAACATTTAAAAGACACCCAGGAGGCCAAATGCTGGCAAATTAATTTAAGATTTGTGGTAGGCATGGACAAGTTGGACCACAGGGTTTGTTTCCATGCTCTACAACTCTATGACTCTGTGTCTCTAACTTGAAGTGATGTAATTGAAACTTGTAAAATACTTATAGGTAGAGAAGATGTTTCCCCTGGTTGCACAATTTAAAAATAAGGAGGAGATGAGGAGCAAGTTTGTTTGTTCAAGAGGGTTGTGATGCTTTGGAAGTTTCTATCACATGTGGAAGCTTAGTTTTTAAGAATGTTTAAGGTGATGATTGATAGATTTCAGATTGCCAGTGGTGTGCAGGGTTGTTGGGATGGGATGGGTAAGACATTGAAATGTACAATTGTATTGGATTGCAAGCCAGACTCTATTGACTGAATAGCCTATTCCTGTTCCTGCAGAGGTTTAGTCCCTCAAACTGTTCTGTTAATCAGTGAGATCATGGTAAATGTCTTCTCAATCCATATAGCTGCCTTTGCTCCATTTCCTTTGATTTAAATCAGATCTTCACTGACATGCTTGTGGAATCGCACCAAAATGGTGGGAGGACTCGTGGACTGATTACTGGTCTGTTGAACTGTGCTATAAATGCTGCTTCTGCAGCCCAGGCCTGGTGGGGACTTAAACATAGAGTTTCTGGCCTGGAAGTAAGGAAGCTACCGTTGCACTACAAAACCTCAACCATGAGCTGCCAGAAGAAGTGGTGGAGGCTGGTACAATTGCAACATTTGAAAGGCATCTGGATGGGTATATGAATAGGAAGGGTTTGGAGGGATACGGGCCGGGTGCTGGCAGGTGGGACTAGATTGGGTTGGGATATCTTGTCGGCATGGATGGGTTGGACCTAAGGGTCTGTTTCCATGCTGTACATCTCTATGACTCTCTGACTGTATGTGGCTTAAAGTCTTTGGTTAACAAAAAGCTATCAGTCTTGGATTTCAGATTTTCAATTGATTTGTCATTTGTGGAAGGGTTCTAAGCTTGCACTTTACTTTGTGTGTGAAAGGTTAATAATTTCACACCTGGTATTAATATTTTTCTACAGTGGGATATGGACATTGATGGCTCATGGTGCCATTTCAGAAGGTTGTTAAGAATCAACCACATTGTTCTCAGGAGAAAGTGAGGACTGCAGATGCTGGAGAATCGGACTCGAAAAGAGTGGTGCTGGAAAAGCACAGTAGGTCAGGCAGCATCCGAGGAGCAGGAGAATCGACGTTTCGGACATAAGCCCTTCATTCCTCTAGAAGATCTTATGCCCAATTCTCCTGCTCCTCAGATGCTGCCTGACCTGCTGTGCTTTTCCAATACCCCACTTTTTGACCCCCCCACCCCCAATTGCTTATAAGATCTGGGTAAGGGCAGCAGATTTCCTTCCCCAATAGACATAGTTGTCCCAGATGCTTTTTTTTCACAACAATTGCCAATAGTAGATACTGATACCATTACAGATTATTGTGTTTCTCAAAAAATAACTGAATGTTAATCCCACTGTAGCCATGGTCAAACTTGAACCCTTGACCCCACAGCCTGGCTCCTTGGATTAATAATCAAATGACATGAGCAGTACACTACCATCTCCACATTTATGACCAGCTCACCCAGGCTAGAATTTTACCGAGATACCCTATCTGTGCCTTTAATATCATAAAAACTTCAATAAAATTGTCCCTAGCTTTCTAAATTCCAGGGAATACAACTTTTGTTTAATCTGTGGAGTCCAGTCCAGGTATAATTCAGATACCTAATCGAAGATCCACTGTCTCCAAAAGCAATACAGTCTGTTCTGATATAACGTGATAGTTCCTTTCCCATGCAATCCCACGTGATAAGAAAATCAGGTCGTAGCAGCACCATTTCAACCATTGGAATTGCTTTATAGCCAATACAGGTAAGGAAAGTGTGCATTCTACAAATAATGGTCTAAATTCTTCATTCGTGTTGTAGCTAATTTACGTTGAAAACACACATGTTATAGCAGAACTGACTGTATATTCTTCCACTGATGTGATACCCAGAAATGCTCACTGTCCTACAGATGTGACCTTACCGAAGTTTAACTGCTACTCTGTTACATTTTCATTCTCTAAATGGAGAGGCCAGCTATTCATTAGCATTTTAGACTTCCTTCAGGGCATCTTCTTGGCATTATAAATTATCTGTGATCTTGGAGTGCCAAGTCTTTGTGGATGTCCACTTTTTTTAACTGTTCGTTCATGGGATGTGGGCAGTGCTGGCCAGACCAGCATTTTATTGCCGAGTGTGTGAAAAAAATTCTCTGCAGGTTAGTCCAAAATCATTTGCTCCTGTTCCTGAGACTGTAGTCAAGATTCCTGAGCCCAGGGGGAACAACCTCCATTTCTATCGTAGTGAATCTCCTTCAGAATTGTTGGTATTGGAATGAAATCACCTCTCATTCTTCTAAATTCCAGACAGGATCAGCCTAGTTTACTCAGCCTGTCATTGCGTGAGACTCCTGTCATCCTGGTCTCCTTCCTATCGGAAAGATGTTGTGAAACTTGAAAGGGTTCAGAGAGGATGTACAAGGACGTTGCCAGGGTTGGAGGATTTGAGCTACAGGGCTGTACAGGCTGGGGCTGTTTTCCATGGAGTGTCAGAGGCTGAAGGGTGACCTTATAGACGATTACAAAATTATGAGGGGCACGGATAGGGTAAATAGGCTAAAGTCTTTTCCCTGGGGTCGTGTATGGACTGAGCTGCCAGAGGATGTGGTGGAGGTTCGTATAATTGCAACATTTAAGAGGCATTTGGATGGGTATATGAATAGGAAGGGTTTGGAGGGATATGGGCCGGGTGCTGGCAGGTGGGACTAGATTGGGTTGGGATATCTGGTTGGCATGGATGGGTTGGACTGAAGGGTCTGTTTCCATGCTGTACGTCCCTATGACTCTATGACCAATCTAGTGAACCTTTGCTGTACCGCAATGCAGTTATATCCTTCCATAGATATTAAGGCCAGAACATACAGAGTAATTCAACTGTGGTCTTTCCGGAGTCCTGCACAGTTATAGAAAAATAGGACCTGTTATCAACATGAAACAACCCCAATTGTTAAAGACCCCGCCAACCCATACAGGTTCCAGCAATGATGTGAGGAGTGCAATGATGTATCTTCTCACGTAAATGTTGATGATGTTTTAGCTCAGCAGTGGTTACCCCCTTGGAAGAAACATCTGTTGTTTTATTTCTGCTACTTCACAACCATTTATGTGGCATTGTTGTTGACTTCTCTTTTCCCTTGTTCAGTTTGCGGCAGAACCTTCAACCATTCAGTCCATCATTCTGGAATGTTACCCCATCCTGTAACCTTTTGACCTCTCCTTTATCTCAAACAGCTTTTCAAACACCATCTCTTTGACCAAGTGTTTGGCCACTCCTAGCTCAGCACCTAATTTCTTCAAGGATTTATCTCGGCATATTTACATTCCAGACACTGTCAACATAAAAATCACTCTTCGCGATCATTTCCCCTATTTGGAAAAGGGTATGTGATATTCCCGACTCATGAGTCCTTTGAACCTATTCCCATTTCCCCAATGCACTCCTATTTTTTTCCCTTGCTTCCCTCATACTCTGACGTGCATGTCATTTAGTCCTGATGGTTTATCAACAGCAGCATCCATTAGTGTTTTAATATTACCTTCCTAGATTTGAAGGTTGTTAGACACTCTTTTTGCTCCTTTTCCACTGCATTATTTGTAGTTATGTTTTATGTCATACTTTAGAAGATGTATTCATAAGAACATAACAGCAAAAGGAAGCTATTTAACTCCTAAAATCTACTCCACCATTCAAGTAGTTCCTGCTTAACCTGTATAATATTCCTGGTCGCATTACAAAAGAATATTTCTACAGAGCCTGCTGAGGTAAAAAAAAGAACATTAATTTTATTGAAGGAACATCACATTGTTTGTGATTGTTGTGAAGTTGGATAATTATAGGTTGGGAGGCAGGAAGTTAGAATTTGGTGTTTGTAAAATTGTAAAATGCTGGGGGGAATGCATTGCATGGTCCCTTCAAAGATAGTATGTTTTCAGTGCTTAGAGATTAAAATGGATGTCTGTGGGCAGCAGCTTGAAAGTTTGCAAGTACACAGAGAGCACTCGACTGAAGCATTTGTATCAAAAGGCTGTAGAAGCAGCAGGCCAAGCAGCAGTTTTTACCAAGACAACAGTCTTTTGAATTTAGCCAATCAATTTGAACTAGGTAATTCGATACCAAAAACTATTAAATGTAAATCTGATGGCTCTGACAACATAGGACCAATCTTAGTGTAAGAAATATTGATATGTCATCAAGAGTAGGGGGCAGTTGGACAAGACCCCAGAGCAAATGGCCCTCTGCTCCTGAGAGACTTGCTGGCTCTCACAGCCTCCTCTATGTCTTAGAGAAAGCACTACCTAAACAACACCGGTACCAATCATGGAGAAGGCATTCCTGACAGAGGAATCAATGGAAAAGCCACAGAACATTCCAGAAGACATGTAACCTGGCTATAATTTTGAGAGACTAAGTTCTATTTTTGTTATATGAGTAGGACGTTAATTTATTGGAACAGCATACCATTAGAATCTTGTTTTATTCAGGAATAGTTAGTAGTTGGAAGCGATTTATTCAGTTCATTCATAGTTTAGTTAATTTGTTCACTGCTGGATTTAGATAAATAAATTGGTACTTGTTGATGTTAAACTGAGTGTCAACGATTTATTTTATTTAGCCACTAGAAATTGCTGAAGAGCAGGTTACATCCATTTTCACACTTTTTACAGATTATAGGGGAAGGTCATTCCTCTTTGGATGTTTCGCTTTTAGTTCTCAGAAGGGGATCCACCTCCACTTATAAAATAATCTTGACACAAGATTGCAGGAGAGAGTAAGATCTTATGGCATTGCATTATTTTCTGTGAATATCTCATTGACATGTCACATAGTTAGACTTATCCTCTTATTCTACATCTCCGAAAGTGTCTGATTCTACCCTTCTATCTACTCAAGTGCCTGATTTTAGGCAGATGTTACATCTTCGTCCAAATCTCTAAGTCATTTTGCTGTAACACTGCTCAAGCTCTGTTAGCTAAGAGCTTTTTGCCTTGCTAGGATTCCGGGCTGAATAATTCCTTTAAACTCAACCTGTGAGACTCATTCTCCCTTGGCACCATTCACACATGTCTGGAACAGACTCTCACACTGTGAAGTCTGTAGGAAGCGAAATTATCAACTGTGACACTTAGTTCAAGAGAAACAGGTATCATAGATACCCCAGATGGCCTAAGTCTGGAGATACAGACACCAGAGAAATGAGGAACAGCTGAGAAACTGAAACTGAGCAATTTAGTGAAAGGATTGAGAATTTTTAAAAATCATTTGTTTTGTTCAAAAGAATTGGAGTGGAGTTGAACAGATTTTGGCCCCAGTATCAAAACAGAAATTGGTGTATTATTTTTAAGAATCAGAAATTAGTGACATGTCCTAAGGTCCATGTACTTTGCTTTCTAGCATTCTGATCTTCACACAGTACAGGTTCTGGAATCTGTTTACTAGTTGATTTGTAGGCAAGTCGGAACACAATGTAAAATAATTGTTACAAGTCCAAGAAACATTTGTATGTTGAATCTTTAAAATTAATATTAATACACCCCTGTATGCGGTTACGTTTATTAGTATGAGCAATTTAAGTTGGACATTTGTAAATTGGGAACCCTTTGTACAGCTCAGGTTATGGAGTCAGATTATGAAATTCAACTCTTCCCTTGTTGTTTTTAGACATTGAATTGCAGTGGACAGGGTCTGGAGGAGATTTCCAAGGATGTCACATGGACTGGGGAATGTTGTTGCAAGGGAAGATTGGGTAGTTTTATTTGGAACTGAGAAGGCTGAGGGGAGATGAAATTGAAGCCTATTAGGTTTTGGGGGGCCATGCTAGTGTGGACAGGGAGGCCTTATATCTCTTGTTTGAACATAGATTTGGAAAAAGAGGTGGGAAGGTTAAAAGGGATTTGAGGGGAAATGTTTACATCAAGAGGGTGATGGGGGTCTGGAACTCACTGCCCAACAGGTGGGGAGCCAGAAATCCTGATCACATTAAAAATGTTGTACAATATGTGCTTGAGGTGACATGACCTGAAGGCTATAGCCCAAGAACTGGAGAGTGGGGTTAGGCTGGATGGCTCCTCATTGGCTGATACAGACACTGCTGGCCGAAGGGCCTCCTTCTGTGCTGTACATTTCAGTTTCTTTGATTAAAGTGGTAATGACAGATGATGGACTGGGTTTTCAACTTTGCTCAAGATCAGAGTGGTGCTGGAAAAGCACAGCAGGTCAGGTAGCATCCGAGGAGCAGGAAAACCGACGTTTCAGGCAAAAACCCTTCATCAGGTTTGCAACTTTGCTACCTGGGCTGGAAGCATCACTTTGACAGAGCAGAGGTGGACAAATTTACTGAAAGGCTTCAGACTCCCTCAATATTCTCCTGGGAAATGGTATGTGGGAGAGGGGCAAGAAATTACACCCTCCAATCCCACCATCTTTTTGAGGGCCATAAAGACTGGAGGTCTGTATGGGGGTGGGAGTAGAGCCTCAGAGTGCCAGATCAGCAGGTGCCCAAGTTCTGACAAGCTGATCTTCAGATTCTTGTGGGGCAGGGCAGGGAAATCTTCAGCAGCTGTCACCCTGGGTTTCTGTTTCCCTCTGCTGAAGGTGATTGGCCCAACCTCCACCACTTACTCAGGAACCATTTCCTTCCATTGATCACTTGCCCACTGGGTCCCTTCCAACCAGAGGATCTGGGCAGGGTCAGGAGGAGGGGGTGGTAAGGAGCAGGAAGGTGGAGTATGACAACTGGGAATAGGTACCATAAGACATTGGAGCAGGAATTGGGTCATTTGATCAAATAACACTGCAGTGATTGTAACAAGGTCAGCCAGGTGGACCTCACAGAATATGAGTTCCTGATTGGGGCTGTTCATCTGGTCCAATCAGGGAGCCTTGGCTGACAGATATGAACAGGAGTGTCAGATTGTTCACTCTGAGGGAGGTGGCTCTGAGGGAGCTGGGTCAGTGTTAAGGGCTTTTCATGTGTAAATAAAGAGTGACTTAGTGATGGCTGCCGCTTTCAAAAGTTGTTTCAAACACCCTCACAACTGAGCCATCATCTTGAGTTTGCCTCCCCGTCTTATTGCTACAATAGGGAATCGCACCTTAGTTCCTTCAATGGTGAAACATCTCCCTAGATCTGCCTTAAATAACGACCAAGCATCCGCCTATCTCAGCGATAGAGAATTCCAAAGATTCACCACGCTTTGAGTGAAGAGTTGAAGGGTGGCAGATAGATCAGAACCTTGCATAACATCGTCTGATAGGAGGCATCTTGAGCTGGCAGAAACCTAGCATTGGCCAGGCCTACCATTACACCATCAAACGTCCAGCAGGGGGCAGAGAAACCCATTGCCAGCATCATGGTGGGTCACGGCACCGCTGTTTGTGGGATCTTGCTGTGCTCCACATCAATTGCAGTGCAGCGATGGCACAGTAAAACCAGGCAGACGGCTTTGTGCTTCAAAAACCAACGCGGCGCTTTGGAGAAATTGTGAAAGGCCGCATCATTCTTCCTGGGAATGAAGGAGCTAGACATGAGATTAAACATGTCACTGAAGCCCCAGGTCCTACTGTCGGAAAAGTGACGGTGATGCCTTTATATCTATTAACAATGGCTGGGATTAGAGCAACTTGTGCTCCAAATAATCCATTTACATTTTCCCTGAAGCCTAGTGTCACATTCAAAGTGAAGGCTTTGCGGTGATGTAACACATTAGCAAAGCAGATGGATATTAAAGGGAAAGGGAGGATGGTAATTGTTTAAACGGTATAAGTGTCAAACAGCTGCCAGTGAAGCTGTTGTTGACACCAGTGCCGGCAAATAACCATGGAATATGAATCAAAATGCCTGACTCTAATGAGCCAAGTGAACACATATTGCCACGCTAACCTTCGCAGGAGGTACAGATTCTTTCGAATGCCAGAAATGTGTCATTTGTATTTATAATGCATCCTGTCATGGTGATTCTGCCAGAGTTTAAGAAAAGTGTATTATTCTAGATTAAACAGAATACGTGGCACAGGACCAAGCCATTGAACACAGCTGTCCATGCCAATGTTAATACCCAACACAAGGCCCCTTTCAGCCAACTCAATCTAAGCCAATTGCCGGGTCCTTCTATTTTTTACTCCATCTGGTTTCTCCTGAACTGCAGCAATACTGTTTGCATCTGCTCCGTTGCATGGTTAAAAGTCCCACACTTCAACCACTCTCAGCTGTGGAGAAATGTGCAGTCCTGTCCACTGTTGGTGTCACACTCTTGTGGAGCTCATGGAGATTATGACTGCTGTCTGGTGAGTCAGTGTTGCTTCTGTCTTCAGGAGTGTCCCCTATATTTTGTGCCACAGGGGCACAGTTTGCTTGTCGGACTCCTTGTGTAGTAAGTCCCTACCGATCCCAGGGTCACCATCCCGCGGTGGCACAGTGATTAGCACTGCTGCCTCACAGTGCCATGGATCCGAGTTTGATTCTAACTTCAGACGACCATCTGTGTGGAGTTTACACATTCTCCCCGTGGCTGAGCGGGTTTCCTCTGGGTGCTCTGGTTTCTTCCCACAATCCAAAGATGAGCAGGTTAGGTGGATTGACAATAGCGTCGGATGATGTGGAGTCTGAGTGGGTGGAATTGAGGAACCACAAAGGCAAAAAAACCATAGTGGGAGTTATGTACAGACCTCCTAACAGTGGTCAGGACCAGGCCAAGCCATACACTCTCCTGATTTAGAAATATATCGGCATTCCTTCTGTATCAATGGATCAAAGTCCCAGATTTCCATTCCTAACAGCACAGTGGCTGCCCCTACTCATCAAGCACTGCAGCAGTTCAAGAGGCAGCTCACCAACATTTCCTCGAGGGAATTCAGGGTTGGACAACAAATGCTGCTCTATACAGTGACATTCACATCACATGAACGAATATATTTTAAAAAGTAGTTTACACATGCACTCGTGCTGTTATACCCATGGCTCATTTTTAACTTGTACTGTGCCCAAATTACATATGTTTGGTTCAAGGTATCATCATAGTACACATTATATCAAAGGTTTATTTCATTAAACCAACATTGTGGGCACAATGTGCATTTTAAATTTATGATACGTATCCGTGTATATGTTCAATGAATACAGATGAGTTTATTCTGCACATTGTTATTTTTGTAGTATTCACATCAGTTATATAGATTGATAAATTCTTGATGTCACAAGGAATTAAGGGCTACGGGGAGAATGCGGGTAAGTGGAGTTGAAATGCCCATCAGCCATGATTGAATGGCGGAGTGGACTCGATGGGCCGAATGGCCTTACTTCCGCTCCTATGTCTTATGGTCTTATGGACAATGCTTAAAAATCTCCCTGTAGTGTCCAAGCATGTGTAGGCTAGGTGGATTAACCATGGGAAATGGGGGGCTATGAGATAGGGTAGGGAGTGGGTCTGCATGAGATGTTTTTCAGAGGGTTGGTGCAGACTTGTTGGGCTAAATAGTCTCCTTCCGCACTGTAGGGATTCTATGATTCTACCACTGCCTTGATACCAGTGGTGGTAGGATGATTCCCTTATGTGTGTATTCAGGGCCTCAACTGGCAGAAGTGTTGAAAGACCATCACCCAATTGTGTCTACCCGATTAAATGCTCCCATGTCACCAAACTAACCAAGGGCAAGAACACAAGCTTCCAGCTGTGGGTTCAAGCTCCACTTCAAGTCGTAAACACACAGTTCAGGGCTGATGCTCCCATGCAGTCCTGAGGGAGCACTGTCCTGTTGGGAGTTGCTGTTTGTTGGATGAGGTATTAAACCGCCTGGATGTAGGTTTGCTCGCTGAGCTGAAAGGTTTGTTTTCAGACGTTTCGTCTCTGTACTAGGTAATGGAACATCTGAAAACAAACCTACCACCTACCTACATCCAGAACCTCAACTTGAGCTACAAATCTTCTCAAAACTCATTAAACCATCTCTGTCGGGCAGGCGTGAGGAAGGGGAGACATGTTATTGTCAGTGTCCTTGCCAGAACTTAGCTCTCAAATCAGCACTAGACAAAATAAAGTTGCTTTAGTCATCTTTTGACTGATACTTGTAGGAGCTTTCTCTATGCAAATTGGCTGTCGTACTTTCCAAATTACACTTCAAGGGAAAAGTAATTCATTGGTTGTAAATCACTTTGAGACAGCCAGTGGTCATGAAAGCACTACATAAATGTAGGTCTTTTTTTTTCTCTGGATAATCCTGAATTGCCACTTGGATGTATTTATGGTTTTTAAAAATGACCCCCTAGTTTTGGATTCCCACACGAGTTTATTGCTATTTATTTCTTGATGACAACACAGAGGGATGAACCAGAGCAGTTCTTTGTAGAGCGGATTGTGGATACACTAAAATAATTAACAGAAAATTCTGGAAATTCTCACCAGGCCGAACAGTGTCTGTGCATGAAGAAAAAGAGTTAATGTTTCAGGTCGTAGGGTTTCTGATGCAAAGCCAATCAGAATGTAGCTTCAGCATAACCTCCTTTAGCATAGCTGAATGAAGACACACAGTGGAAGAGATTTTTGTCTTACACTGATCAGGACAGAATCGCAGAAATACCAAATGTTAAGGAGAACATCAATTTATGTTGTTTGCTCAAAATACTCAACTTCTGTATCAGGAAGGGACCATAATCTCTTTTGCTTCCCTTTCTATTGTCTAACTTGGAAAGGCATGAGTTAATCAAGGATGGATTTATTAATGGTGGCTTGTGCCTAATGAACTTGATTGAAATATTTGATTTGTCGTTCAGTGTTGCATATCTTTATTTAATTACTCCTGCACAGCGGCTCGCTTTCAAAGGACTCTTTCACCCTCACATTTAACCATTTCTGCCTTGTTCACAGCACCATGTGACTCATCATTTCTTTCAAGGAACAATGCTGCACTCTGACATCTGTTTTCAGTTCCTTTTGCCACTGTTCTTCCTTTTTGTGCATCTTGCCTTCCTCAGGACTTGTCCCATGGAGATTGCAGGAAATAGGCAAATGCCCTCTTATCACCGCACATCCAACTAGCGGACAGCACATGTGCCTGCCAACTTTCTACATTTTGCGGGACTTTTCTGTGCAATTTTCTCGGGTAAATTTGTGTAAGATTGTATGCCTCACTCTGTCTAAGCACCCCATGACCTGGATGTCCTTGTCGGCTATGATCCGCCTGTACTGCTCACAAAACAAAACTTTTCACTGTACTCAGGTACATGTGACAATAATAAATCAAATCAAAAGAAAGCTAACCTTCCATTGCGACAAAAAAGTGAATCATTTACATTTACATATGCTGCATTTAGCCCCACAACAATTGCAGGGCACGCACTTGGGCATTCACTGTCCAAGCTGCCCCAGTGCCACTGATATCATCGCAAGAGATACTGTAGGCAGCTGCCTGCATCTGAAAATGTTCCTTGCAGTCAACTCAGATTCACTAGAGAAGTTGCCTTCCCATTATCACTCTCTCTGCATTGGGAACTTCAATAAACCAGCCTCAATGATTTCTAAAAAAACAAACATTCATTAGATGTTCTGGATGTAGGTTTGCTCGCTGGGCTGGAAGGTTCATTTTCAGATGGTTCATCACCATGCTAGGTAACATCTTCAGTGAGCCTCCGGACAAAGCTCAGGATTCTTTAAATGTTTCCAAAGTCATTGATGCCGGGGAGCTTACAGAGTGAGGCTCGATCCCTTCACTGTCTATCCCAGTCCCAAAGCCAGGAAGCTGCCATGAGGTGAGGGGAGTGGAGAATGATGCAGTGAGGATGTTGTGTTAGTGCATAGATACCAGACCAGACAGGCAGTGTACCTTTAAGGCAGTTACATTTCTTCATGACATGTGTCATTCTGGTGTACAGGTACCCATCTCACCCTCACTGACTCTGTCAATGTCATGGAATCAGTTTAGTATTTTCAGTCATAGTCAGTTATGTGTATGTAGCATAACAACAGTAACCGCAGAATCCAGATTGTGTATGAATCTGTGATATTATAAGTGTAATTAGTAGTGTCAATAAATTTCAAGACATCTGTCTCAACCTTTGTACTGTATGATATATTAAGTAACATTTCAGACAGCACACAGACTATATCATACAGGCCGTAATTGTTGATCCAGGGAACGACATCGGAAGAGAATGGAGAATAGGGAACTGGGTGGAGAGAGACTAGCTGGTTGATGAGGGGAGCAAAGAATTGTAGCGGCAGTGACGTTTTTGCAAGGTTTGTGAAGGTTTGTAGCTCAGGTTGAGGTTTAGGGTGTAGGTTTGCTCGCTGAGCTGTAGGTTTGATATTCAGACGTTTCATTACCTGGCTCGGTAACATAATCAGTGGCAACCTCTAAGTGAAGCGAAGCTGTTGTCTCCTGCTTTCTATTTATGTTTGTCCTGGATGGGGTTCCTGGGGTTTGTGGTGATGTCATTTCCTGTTCGTTTTCTGAGGGGTTGATAAATGATATCTAGATCTATGTGTTTGTTTATGGCGTTGTGGTTGGAGTGCCAGGCCTCGAGGGATTCCCTGGCATGTCTTTGCTTAGCCTGTCCCAGGATAGATGTGTCGTCCCAGTCGAAATGGTGGTGGTTTTTTTTCCTCCGTGTGTAGGGCTACGTGGGTGAGAGGGTTGTCTTTTTGTGGCTAGCTGGTGTCCGTGTATCATGGTGGCTAACTTTCTTCCTGTTTGTCCTACGTAGTGTTTGTGGCAGTCCTTGCATGGAATGTTGTAGACGACGTTGGTTTTGTCCATGGGATGTACTGGGTCTTTTAAGTTTGTTAGTTTTTGTTTGAGAGTGTTGGTGGGTTTGTGTGCTATTAGGATTCCAAGGGGTCTTAGTAGTCTGGCTGTCATTTCTGAAACTTCTTCGATGTATGGTAAGGTGGTGAGGGTTTCTGTCTGTGTTTGGTCTGCTTGTCGTGGTTTGTTCTTGAGGAATCTGCACACTGTTATTTGAGTATCCGTTCTTCTTGAATACGTTGTATAGGTGGTTCTC
>NC_057745.1:27235919-27258677 GCF_004010195.1 Chiloscyllium plagiosum | reverse complement strand
CGTTTCGGGCATAAGCCCTTCTTCAGGAAGAAGGGCTTATGCCCGAAACGTCGATTCTCCTGCTCCTTTGATGCTGCCTGACCTGCTGCGCTTTTCCAGCAACACATTTTTAAGCTCTGATCTCCAGCATCTGAAGTCCTCACTTTCTCCTTCAGAGGGATATGAGCCAAGTGCTGGCAAATGGGACTAGGATATGTGGTCAGCATGGCCAAATTGGACCGAAGGGTCTGTTTCCTTGCTGTACAGCTCTCTGACTGAAGAGAAGACAGGCTAAGCAAAGACATGCTAGAGAATACCTAGAGGCCTGGCACTCCAACCACAACGCCATAAACAAACACATAGATCTAGATATCATCTATCAACCCCTCAGAAAACGAACAGGAAATGACATCACCACAAACCCCAGGAACCCCATCCAGGACAAACATGTAAATAGAAAGCAGGAGGCAACAGCTTCGCTTCACTTGGAGGTCGCCACTGATGATGTTACCTAGCCAGGTAATGAAACGTCTGGATATCAAACCTACAGATCAGCGAGCAAACCTACACCCTAAAAGCAGTGATTTTTGTGATACAAACTCACAGTTTCAATGCAATGTGAGTGAACAGTGATGCTGTCATTGCTAGAGACTATATTAGGGCAGAAAACACTGCCAGATTTCTGATTTTCTGACTATCATTGAGGCCATGAGCAATTAACCTTCTGTCAAATATCTTGGAGTGTTTTTGTTGTGTTAAAGGCACTATAGAAATGCAAGTTGTTGGCTTTTTTTTTTGTTTTTACTGTTGTGTATTTGACAATAATGTCATTGACCTGGAGTCAGAAATTCCATCAGAGATAGACGAAGTCCAGGATTGCCAAAGAAAAATACTGCAGCAAATTCCCCACTCCCACACCACACCCGTAACTTGCTCTGAGTTATTTAAAGGAGGTTGCTCAATGACAGAGAAAGCACATTGTGAACATGTTAGTTCCTTTAAATAACAGTTTGAACATCTAACATGATAACACTTGAGGAACAGAAACCTAATCAAAAGGTGTGATTTGTTAAAGAGAATGAGAACAGCCGAAGTATAAGGTGGTTATAATAGGGAGTCACCTTTGTCACTAGGCTGTCACGGATACATATGAACTATTTGCAGCCATAAATTCTATTTCATATCAAATGAGTGAGATAATGCCAAGTATCCACCAGTTATCTGTGTGTTCAGCTCCTTTGGTTTGAGTACTTGACAATGCGTCATCGCAAAAGCTTTATACCCATTTCAGACTAAGAACCAAATCTCACTTGTCATGTTTCTTTCTTAAAATTTCAGAATTCTAATTGTCATTGTTACACCCTGACAGCAGTTGCTTATTCACTTTCTGTCAGTGAAATTATCTGTGGTCATGTAGCTTTTACAAAATGATTTGTGGCTGGGATGTGGTGACACCAGCTAAGCAGCATTTCTTGCCCAATCCTCAATATCTTGAGAACATCAACCACGTAATGAGGATAGGTTTGAGTCAGGGGAGCAGGTTCCTTTCCCTCAAGTGCAGTCTATCACCTTTCGTGGTCTTTGGCACTAGCTCATAAACCACCAGGTTTGTTTTTATTCGCTTTCACAACGTGTCGCGGTTGAGTGTGAACTCATGAACTCTGAGTTCCTACCCCAGTATGTGAACAATTAAATCACA
This sequence comes from Chiloscyllium plagiosum, assembly GCF_004010195.1. Classification (NCBI taxonomy): domain Eukaryota; kingdom Metazoa; phylum Chordata; class Chondrichthyes; order Orectolobiformes; family Hemiscylliidae; genus Chiloscyllium; species Chiloscyllium plagiosum. Next base: position 27,256,999 of record NC_057745.1, on the reverse strand, counting down.
ATAACTATTGTATGTAGTGAATCTGCGAGTGATGAATGTGAATGGTGTTTTACTTTCCCGATGATCAGTCCACAACATTACATTTCGTCAAGGTTGCAAGAATTCAGAGAAGGAGCCAACAATTTGGATACAGAACTGGCTCAAAGGTGGGAGACAGAGGCTGGTAGTGGAGGGTTGATTTTCGGACTGAAGGCCTGTGACCCAGCGGTGTGCCGCAAGGTTTGCTGCTGGATCCACTGTTTTTGTCACTTATATAACTGATTTGGATGTGAGTATAGGAGGTACGGTTGCAGATGACACCAAAATTAAGCGTGTAGTGGACACTGAAGAAGGTTACCTCAGAGTACAACATGATCTTGATCAGCTGGGCCAGTGGGCCGAGGAGTGGCAGATAGAGTTTAATTTAGATAAATGTGAGGTGCTGCATTTAGGAAAGGCAAATCAGGATTGGACTCATACACTTAATGGCAAGGACCTGGGGAGTGTTGCTGAACAAAGAGATCTTAGGGTACAGGCTCATAGTTCCTTGACAGTGGAGTCACAGGTAGACAGGATAATGAAGAAAGCATTTGGTATGCCTTCCCTTTATTGGTCAGAGCATAGTGTATAGGAGTTGGGAGCTCATAGTGCAGCGGTACAAGACATGGGTAGGCCACTTTTGGAATATTGCATTCAGTTCTAGTCTGCTTGCCATAGGGAAGATGTTGTTAAACTTGAAAGCGTTGACAAAAGATTTACAAGGATGTTGTCAGAGTTGGAGGATTTGAGGTATAGGGAGAGGCTGAATAGGCTGGGGCTGTTTTCCCTGGAGCGTCGGAGGCTGAGGAGTGGCCTTATAGAAGTTTGTAAACTCATGTGGGGCATGGATAGGATAAACAGACAAAGTCTTTTCCCCAGAGTAGGGAAGTCCAAAATTAGAGGGCATGGGTTTAAGTTGAGAGGAGAAATGTTTAAAATGGACCTAAGGGGCAACATTTTCAAGCAGAGGGTGGTGCGTGTATGGAATGAGTTGCCAGAGAAAGTGTTGGAGGCTGGTACATTTACAACATTTAAAAGATAGCTGGATGGTACATGAATAGGAAGGGTTCAGAGGGATATGGGCCAAATGCTGGCAAATGGGACTAGATTACTTTCAGATATCTGGTCGGCATGGATGAGTTGGACCAAAAGGTCTGTTTCCCTGCTCTGTGACTCTATGACTAATTCAACCCCCCCAGGTCTTCTCCCCGATTTGGATGAGATCAGGGATCATCTAGTGGTAACCTCAACTCCACTTTACTGTCTGCCCTTGAGTCCCATGGTGATGAAAACTCCAACTCAGTCTTCAATGACCCAGTTTCGATTCTTCTCCAGGCAAGAGAATTCCATAAACTGACAAACCTGTGAGAAGGAAAAAAAAAGCCTCTTCATCTCAAACTCAAATGGGAGATGTCTTATTTTTAAACTGTGTCCCCTAGCTGTCGGCATCCACCCTGTCAAATCCCCTCAGGGTCTTCTACATATCAATAAGATCATCTCTCGTTCTACTAAGCTGCAGTGAGTTTAGGACCAACCTGCTCATCGCTTCCTCATAAGAAAACCCCATCATCCCAAGATCCCAAGAAGCAGTAAAGTGAGCCCCTCAATTTAGGAAGTGAAGAATACCTTTGGGAAGAGAGAAGAAAAATTTTAAAAAGTCATGAGGGGCAATGCTTTTACAGAGAATGGTTCATGTGGAATGAACTTCCAGAGGAAGTGGTGTATTCAGGTATAGTAACAACATTTAGAGAAGTATATAAATAAGAAATGTTTGGAGGGATATGGGCCAAGCACAGGGAGGTGGGACTAGTTTAATTTGCAATTATGGTCGGCGTAGACTGGTTAGGCCAAAGGGTCTGTTTCTGTGCTTGTGTGACTCTATGATTTAAAGCACAGTAGAAAACAAAGAATCACAAGAAAAAGTAAGAAAGGTTTTCCTGTCCAGTAAGATCAAGAAACAGTAATAACCCGCCTTCCGAGGACAGAAAACACCAGCGTGAGTCCCCTTTCTGTTGCTGTCAGATTTGCAGTGACTCTGCACAGAAGCTGGAATGCAATGTTAGTGTGTTCCCATGGAAATGTGATGGGAGGCCACTCTATCTCATTATCTTGGGCTGGAAGATGTCCAGACAAAGGGATATTAGGACGAGACTGTTGTGGAGCTACAACCTGGCTTCTCTTGGAGTTGGAGGAGATAAAGGGGGCGGGGAGCAGGAAATAAAGAGACACCTTTTATTAGACAGTCCCGTCCCCCTCCTTCCAACTCCTTTCAATCTCTGAGAGTTTAAAGTTGATTTTATGTCTGGGAGTGGGGGTAGAGAGGGGGTGACTAGACCACGTTAATGGCCCAATCCACCAGCACCTTTAATCTGGATAAATGAAGTCTTCTACTTCTCTCGAACCCAGGAAAGAGTCAGAGTTTTGGTGGCGTTCGAGGGGAACATCAGGCGTCTTTAGATTAGATTACATTACAGTGTGGAAACAGGCCCTTCGGCCCAACAAGTCCACACCGACCCGCCGAAGCGCAACCCACCCATATCCCTACATTTACCCCTTACCTAACACTACGGGCAATTTAGCATGGCCAATTCACCTGACCTGCACATCTTTGGACTGTGGGAGGAAACCGGAGCACCCGGAGGAAACCCACGCAGACACTGGGAGAATGTGCAAACTCCACACAGTCAGTCGCCTGAGGCGGGAATTGAACCCGGGTCTCTGGCGCTGTGAGGCAGCAGTGCTAACCACTGTGCCACCGTGCCACCCACACGGTGATCCCAATATTTCCGAAGCACCAGCGAGGTGGGCTTGGGTGGGGAGCCACTGAATCTCATATTTTTGCCACCGCCTTTGCCCAAAAGTGGTCTTTATTGATTGCTAGAGGCTCCTCATCTCACCCCACTGTGACACAGCACCCAGTAGAAAAGATGGGGCAGAGAAATCTGAGAGAAAAAGACAGACAACCCCAGGAGAAGGGGACGCGATACAGAGAGAAACTCTGACCTGAAGTGGGGAAAGGGGATAGAGACAAAGTGAGGCCAATTTATCTGACAGCACACATGCAGCTATACAGGGAGGCAAACCATACACAGTAAGAGTCATTACGGCACCGAACGAGGCTATTCAGTTCATGTTGGAGAGGTAAATATTTGTTTTGAGATGGTATTTGAGAGCAAACTGTTGGCTTGAGCTGTGTGTCAACCTGATTAAGGCAGCTCAAAACAAAGAAACATTCTAGGACTGGTAGTGTCCTGCTGGGTTCTGAGCATTTCACAAACGTAGTTCCGATCTTCTGACACTGAACCAAATTGTCATTATCACTCCAGGATGGATTCGAGAGATCCACCTTCTAGATTAATGTGAGGAAGATTAAGTGGCCAGCATGTTCACATTTGTACAACTAAGATCACGAGGAAGAGGATTGAAGTCCTGTCACTCCACTCTGTCACACCGACTGGAAAGGATTCTATTTGATTCATGGACTTATTAAGACCTTGAAGTGTCAAACTTGTCACGTGCTGCTGTGTGTAGTGTGTAGTTTTGCTGCTCATGCAGGTTTGCCTGTGCTACATTATGAATTGAGAAGAAGTTTGCAGTGGATCGCCTAACATAATATAAAGTAAATTAAATTTATTCTAAGAAGGATGAATGTGTCTGAGTGCACTGCCATTGCAGGAAGCATGCTTTTTCTTTGGAATTGATGTTGGGTGATTAACTTGTTGATACATTGAAACTGAGTCCATTGCCTTCGTGATTTGGAAGTTACAGTCTGCTCTTTTTCACATCGAAATTTAATCCCATTTTAAGTCTTAAATTGCAAGTTAATTCTTATTTTCTGTTTTGTTTTATTAACAGTGTGGTTATCAGCTTGATGGAACCACATTTTATAATAATGTGCATGACTATTCCAGTTACATAAAATTATGAAGGTATTTACAGGATAGACTGTAAAACCCAGGCATTGTAACAGGATTATTTGTAGCTGAAGGTGCAGTTTTAAATGCATTTATTTACGCGTCTCAGATATTGCACAGTTGCGGCGTTAAAATCATGACCATGCAGATTGCTGAGATATCTCAGGTCTAGCTGAGAATGTGTTAAACTGACAGCATTGGAAATACTACCATTCCATTTCACAGCCAAGGAAGAATTTAGACCATGTAATTTCTTGGAACGTCTTTTAAACTGGATTACAGCAAAACGCTTTTTTTAAATGGATTTTTTTTTTAACTAGGAGAATCCATTCTTAATCGTGAAATGTTGCCAAATGTGATTTCAGAGTCTGGCTGAATTCAATGTTCTAAATTGACAATTTGTGGAAATGTACAGAGCAGTAAAGGTTAATGTCAGTTTTCAGTAATGTGCTGGATTCATTCAAAGTTCCTAAAACATTGACCCCTCTATAAAAACATATATTTAAAAAAACCTTGGAATTGCAAGATGTGATTGTGGGATTGTGTTGCGATGTTTCACAAATGGAGACCAATCAGCCCATGATATTTCTGCCGACAGTCTGAAAGATCCTTTCTACTGTTCCTTTCTTCTGTGCAATTGTAAAAAAAAAGTTATCTTTTTAAATCCTAATGTGAGCCCTGTTTTCTATTTTACTGTGGTCTTCCTTACCCCTGTAACACTCAATGTAAACAAAATCTCTAAACATGTTCTTTCATCCCTAGTAGGATATTCTTAAATTTGTGTCCTTACAGTGCTGGTTCACCAAATGAAAGAAATCTTTCCCCAAGTTATCCAACCAAAATCTCTTATGATTTCAATCACTTTTTACAATCTTAACCTTGTTTGCTCCAGTGAACATGAGCCCCATCGTCATGAGTCTTCTTTAGCATGAGTGAACATTCATGTTTTGGGGATTATTTTTATAAACTACATCTACATAGCTTCACATCATTACAAAAGTAGTATTTCCTAAATTGGACCTGGTCTGTTCCCTGTGGTTGATCGGGAATAAATATTTTAAAAGACATTGATCATCATCTTTGAAGCAAGTCAAGGGAGCTCCTGTCAGATTCTACTGAAACTGCAGGAATACAACTACTTTATGTATAGAGTCCGAACCAGTGCAGAAATGGCCATTTGGCCTATTGAGTCTGTATCGACCCTCTGAAGAGCATCATATCCCTGTAACCCCATAGGGGTTTTTTAACCAAAGTTAACCCACACATCCATGGACACGACAGGACAACATGGACTGGGGGAGGAAACCAGAGATTTGGGGAGAACATGCAAGCTCCCCATAGTCACCCAAGGCTGGAATTGAACCCTAGTCCCTGGTGCTGTGAGATGGCCGAGCTAACCACTCAGCCACCATGCTGCCTATGGTATAGGGAACACGTAGAGCTAGAGCATGGATGCATACGTTTCTTTTATAGTGCTTTACGCCAGAATGTGATGATATCGCCATCATTGTGTGATGTAACACAGGACAGCATTCTAGACCTACTGAACACCGGTTCTTTGCAGCATCAGTCTCAAGCTACTGGGGGCACCTTTCCTTTTTGACTCTGCAAATGTACCGTGGTAAATGTTCATGCCTGGATTCTGGCAGCAGTAAAACGGCCCCAGAAATACAGTAACTGGGCGTGAAAGTAAACGAACTGGTTCCTGGATTGAGGTTAGATGCTAGTTTACAGAAGGATAAGCACTAAGTGATAGTTTGACTTTGCTTCCATATAAGTTGAGTTTAGTAGAAGAGAGTTGTGCAGGGCACTGAAACTAACTGCTTTTACATAGAAAGTAACCACAAATAAGTACAACTTTAATGTTCTATCATGCGATGTGAGCATCATTGTTTGGCCCATTATTTGTTCCTTGGCCCTAATTCGCCCGGAGAAAATGGTGGTGAACTGCTTTCTTGAACTAATGCAACCTGTGTGGCGCAGGAATACTGATGGTGGTGTCAGGAATTCCAGGATTCTGACCCAGTGATGCTGAAAAGCAGCGACATTATTCCACCTCCGAATGTTGTGTGGTGTGAAAGGGAACTTGCAGGTGTGGTGTTTCAATGCCCATGCTGCCTTTGCTCTTATAAGTGGTGGAAGTTTGTCGGACAATGCTATCACCTTTTCAAAGAGGTTGTTTTGTCCTGTTTTCAAAGAGAGGTTGCATGTCAGACATGCAGAGCTGGTTAGTTAAAACCCCTTGTAAAAACAGCACAAGGGGCCTTGCCCATGCAGCTTGAATGGGTGTGCCCAGCTCTCACAGATAAGGATTTCTGGGTAGCATCAGAATCTTTTGGGGTCTCAAGAGAGTCGGAAGCTTCAGTGAATATCTCCTGGCTGCTACTCTCTCTGAATTTTCTCTTGATGTTGTCCTTCTGGATTGGAGCACTGCATGTGAGAATCTGCTTCTGAATTTTTCGTTTTTGCCAAGGGGTTTGTTTCTGGGATGTTATTGTATTGGAACAGTTAATCTGTAATATGTACTGTATCTATTATGCTGTTAAGTTTCCAGTAGAGTTAAGTTATTCTTTCTTTGGTTGTATTTTAACGACAGTGTTTAAATAAATTGTGTTTTGCTTAATTTTGATTAGTTTGACCAGCCACATTGCGTTGGGAACACACACGTTACAAATTGCCTTTAAAATAAGAAAAAGTTAAGGTTGAGGATACCTTCTAAAAATACCTTGAGGGAGCATTTGGAACATTTGCAAGGTGCTATCGAAGGAGTCTTAGTGAGTTACAATAGTGCGTCTTGTTGATGGTACACACTGCTGTTACTGGGTATTGGTGGTGAAGGCAGTTAAGGTTTAGAGGGAGTAGATGTGGTGCCAGTCAAGTGGGCTGCTTTGTTCTGGATGGTTCTGGATCAGTGGTGCTGGAAGAGCACAGCAGCACCACTGATCCAGAATCTGGTTTCCAGCATCTGCAGTCATTGTTTTTACCTTGTTCTGGATGGTGTCAAACTTCCTGAGTGTTGTTGGAATTGCACCCATCCAAGCGAGTGGAGAGTATTCCATCACACTCCTGACTTGGGCCTTGTTGATCTTGGATAGGTTTTATAATGTATATAGCTGAAAAACCAGGAAAGCTTTGCAACTTGGAAAAAAACAAATGGTGTGCACTTTTAGCTGCAAAAGGCAGTGTTGCTTTTCAAAGGAGTGTGAGAGGATGCTGAGACAGAATCTTTGATTAGATTCCCTACAGTGTGGAACAGACCATTTGGTCTAACAAGTCCACACCGACTCTCCAAAGAGTAACCCACCCAGGCCTATTTCCCCTGACTAATGTACCTTACACTATGGGCCCTTTAGCATAGCCAATTCACCTGGCTTGCACATCTTTGGACCATGGGAGGAAGCCCACACAGACACAGGGAGAACATGCAAACTCTAAACAGACAGTCACCTGAGGCTGGAATTGAACTTGGGTCCCTGGCATTATGAGGCAGTAGTGCTAACCAATGAGCCACCATGCCACCCTTTAAAGAAATTCTGATTGAGTTGCAGTTTGTCACAAAGCTCTAAGTGCGAGGGAAACTAGAGACATCCAGAGCCTGTGAGCTGGAAAGATCACTTTCTGCCTCCACTCAGTCTTTGGGTGAAATTGCAGAAAACCTCAGAAGGAATTTTAACAAGGAAATATATTGGTTCACCAGAAGTGAAGAACAACCATTGCTTTCCAGACAACAGTGTGGCATCTTTACTTAAATCAGAAAGAGTTGTGACAGACAATCTAACCTGCTTTTGACTTTGGGTCTTCAGAATTTCCCAGCCTTTTTTTTTCCCACTCATAATACCTGGGTCAAACCATCTGTCGCTGGTCTGCCTCGATTGTGAATGAGTTTGTGTGTGTACTTTGGGGTTATAAGAGAGTTATGGAAGAGAAGATTCATAATCCTTTCTATTTTTGCCATTTGTTAAAATGAAGTGTGCTTCAGATGAAGTCTAGTGTGAACTGATTTTATTCTGAACAGCAGTCTATTGGGCAAATTGGTTCTTTTGGTGGTTTAATTAGGTTTTTGTACCATTTTGTGACGACCTGTGCAACAGTGAGACTCGATTATCAGTATAGAGATATACAGCACGGAAACAGACCCTTCGGTTCAACTCGTCCATGCCAACCAGGTATCCTAAATTAATCTCGTCCCATTTGCCAGCACTTGGCCCATATCCCTATAAACCTTTCCTATTCATATACCAATCCAGATGCCTTTTAAATGGTGTACCAGCCTCTACCACTTCCTCTGGCACAGTTAAGTCGTGACTTGTATTCATAAAGCTTCTTTAACTACAACTGTGTATGTAATTCTATGAAGAGTTTTGCAGGAACTCTCCTTTGGTAATTATGAGGGATGGTAAAGAAGATTATTTTGTACTTGCTGGTTAAATGGAATGGACTTCTATGGACTGGCGTATTTTAATACCAAAACTGGAACCGAGCTTTGCTGAATGAGATGGGATCCAATCTGATTTCAGAGACCTCTGAAGGACTGACATTAAGTCCTCAACCTAAAGGAAGAATTAAGCAGAGCACTGCAACAACAATGGCCTATTTCGAGGTTATTTACTGCTGTTTCAATGGAGGATAATTTAAGTACACAGGAAGAATGATTGATAAGTAATATATTGTACACAAATTGTACAAAATGTACAATCCAATAGGTTGCCTCAATCAGCTTGTCATTTTTTGCCTTAATGTTACTGAAGAATCAATGAAGAGATGAAGATAGAGGCAATAAAGCAGCCAGTGAAATCTGGCTTTAATTGCAGAAGAAACTGCTTGTACTCTACATGGCGACATCACTTAATTGATGTTTCAGGCAATTTGGATTGAATTGAAATTGGTCTCAGTCATTAAATAGTGATCTTGCTGAGATTGTTCATATTGCTTAGTAACTCATTGTTGCAAGAGTGCAACAATATGCAGGGGCATCAATACGAGAATATTACTTTATTTACATTTCAACTGATTTTTCATTTCTCTTCACCACCTTTTGTTGCACAAGCCCATTGGTTTCTTATCCTAACAGTCCATCCTGTGTCAGGAAGATATGATATGCCACACATTTAAAGTGTTAGTGCATGGTGCACTGTGGCACAGTGGTTAGCACTGCTGCCTTATAATGCCAGAGACCTGGGTTCAATTCCCACCTCAGGCAACTGCCTGTGTGGAGTTTTCATGTTTTCTCCATGTCTGTGTGGGTTTCCTCCTCAGGTTAGGTGAATTGGCCATGCTAAATTGCTTGTAGTGTTAGGTGTAGGGGTAGGTTGCTTTTTGGAGGGTTGGTGTGGACTCGTTGGGCTGAAAGGCCTATTTCCACACTGTAACTTGTTAAACCTTGGTTCAAAGAAACTTCTGGCACTTCCTCAAAATTGGGAGTACACAGAAATCCAGGTGATATTCTAGTTAACATATTAATTGGAAGGATTTAAACAAACCAAACTTAACTGAGCATGTCATCCTTACACAGAATAGTTCCTGTCTTCTGCCGTTTCTTGTTTGTCTCCCCTCCTGTCTTGCTGTTGGGATAAATCTCTATTGGCGCCCAAGTGATCACGCTTCTTGTGAGAAAGTACATGATAGAGCATGGCACGCGTGTATGCACACACACGTGCACATACATGCACACGCACTCACTCACTCTCCAGCAAACCCAGACAGTGACTGTGATTATATTCGCTCAAAAAGCTCACCACTAAGCATGACACAGCAGCCAACTGGATTGTTACCCACCCCACTGCTTTAAACATTTTCTTCACAACACAGCCTCTGTCACTCACTTGGCCCATACACCACCAACTTACGAGTATAGTAAAACATGCAGCTTTGAGTTGAAAAATTGAGACTAACCAATATTGCGAGTACAGCATTTTATAACTGCAAAGGGAGATTTCAAACCACAGGCCAAAGTATGATTTTCGAACTGGAAAAATAGGGATATTTAATGTTTTTCATTCTTCCATGGGATTTAGATGTTGCTGACCAGGCCCTTCTTTAATTGGCTTTGATCTGACTGGGTTACGAGGCTATTTCAGAAAGCAGTTATCATGACCCTGTTGAAAAGAGTATGCTAATAATTGAGATGCAGTATTCCACAAGCTATGACAAATGTGTATGAATCCATTAGACCATGAAAATCCATTTAGCTGATTGACTAACTGCAATTCAGAATCTAAAGGTAATACTAAACAAGTTTTGTCATAAACAGAGTAAGTACTTTACTCAAACATTAACAAAATGGCAAAGAAGATTATTAATTACTAAACTATGACTAATAAACCTAAGCTTAGAGCCCTTTAACCCCAATTACACATGCACACATAAATAAAACAAAAGACAAACAACTTAAGACAAATACTTTGACAGGGGAAGAAATACAGTCAAGGAAACACACAGTTCTGTATCATCTGTTCAGGCCACAGAAGTAGAATAGACTGTACTCATAATCCTTGTAGAGTGACGAGCTTCTGGGCAGAGGAGGTGACCTGGGGTGTGCAATGAGAGAGGGACTCACTGAAATCCTTGAGAGAGGGACCCTTTCCTGAAGAAGGGCTCATGCCCGAAACGTCGATTCTCCTGCTCCTTGGATGCTACCTGACCTGCTGCGCTTTTCCAGCAACACATTTTCAGCTCTGTACTCATAATCCCTTGATTTTTATCAATGATGACACAATGTTGTCTGTAAAGCAATGGATTGTCTTAACTTCATTGGTTGATCAGTTGGACACAGGGTCCTTCCATTTTCTATATTTTGACTTTTTTCATGTCTCTGAATATAGTTTCTCCTTCTCTTTCAAAGAGAGTTGAGAGCAACTATATATTGAAAGTGGATGGACAGCTGATATTGCACCCGGTTCCTGGAGGTTTCAGTTTGCATTGCACTCTTAGGGCACATTTTAAACTGCAGCTAGACCAAATTGACTGGACTGACTGTTCCGAAAATGTAGTTGTCTTATATGTGCCACTGTATGCACTTTTATATTTAAAATCAATATTTTTTTTCCAGTTTCAGACTACATTCCAAAATAAATAGATGTGGCCTCAACACAGTTCAGGATCAATCAATGCATCGTTGGTGCAGAGTCACATGTAGGCCAGACTATCACCTTAAATCAGGGCCCATTTGTTCGGAATCTGTTCACCATTTTGGAACAATGATCCTTTGTTTGTGTATGTCAAGATTTTGAACACCTCCATTGAATCGGTTTTCTGAGGAAAACAGCCCAACTTCTCCAGTCCACCCAGTTGAGCATCCAATTATCTGGAGTGTGCAGGCCTTGTTTTAGAATCACCCCTCATCAGCATTCAGGTTGCTATGGGAACCAGGAACAGAGACAGTTCTAATTGAAGGGATTGAGAAAACAGAAAACCTGAGCTCAGGGAAAGGAGTATTTGACCATGAAGATCTCGTGTGTAAGATTGCTGACTGAATGTTTTGTGGTGATCATGGCTGTAGGTTTATGGTGACATAATGCATGTAGTACAGTGACTGTACATTAGGATGGAACAAGTTGCGATTGTTAGACTAGTGTGATTAGATCATTCTCAGTATTATGCTTCAAGTCATGAAGTACAATCACCTCATTTCAGGATGCAATTTGTTAAGGGGAATTTATAATTTGATGTGTCAGAAAATCAAACACACACTCAGGCCCTAAGACCCGAAATGAACTCACCATGTGATTTTGAATCCGCTCAGGCATTAAATACATATCCTTTTTTAACATCATTGTTCTTGACAATGATGTTAAAATCATGATCTCTTACTCACAGGCTGTGCTCATTGTGCTTATTAACCTTAAAAGAAGATGATGTGTAATTATTTTGAAGACAGAGCTCTTGAATATTATTTTCAATTAAACTTTTTCATGTGAGCAGACACAGCTATCTGTCACTGACCACATCTGTTACCCAGGCAAAAGTGGAAACCAGAGTTTAGATCAGAGTGGTGCTGGAAAAGCACAGCAGGTCAGGCAGCATCCGAGGAGCAGGAAAATCAACATATCGGGCAAAAGCCCTTCACCAGGAATTAAGGGCTTTTGCCCAAAACGTTGATTTTCCTGCTCCTCGGATGCTGCCTGACCTGCTGTGCTTTTCCAGCAACACTCTGATCTAAACATCTGTTACCCAGTTTAACACATACATTTCATTGCAGTTTATTCTTCATTTTGAGGCGATCACAAAGGTACTGTCCAGTTTCTTCATAAAAGTACACCATAATAAAAGATGCAAAGCACAATCCAGTACTCGATACATATTTTTAAGCTGTAGGATTTGACACTGTGGGACACAAGCAATTCACTCGTTTGATTCGAACCTGGGATGTGTTTATTGGCAGATGTTTCCAACAAAGCAACAGTTTAGTTGAGTATTTTTCTCAGGCTAGAGGGAGGTCATTATTAGGACTAAGGTCATTATTAGGACAATTAATCCTTTTGATGTATATTCACGACTTGGGTACACCAGCCATAATCTCAAAGATGCCATAAAACCCTGAAGTGTAATAGTGAGGAGGATTTTGAAGCCTGGTGACGAGGTGCCTCACTGGTGGAAGCAGCGAATGTTGAAGCTGGTGGATGTGGTGTCATTGAAGCAGGCTGCTTTGTCAGACCTCTTGAGTTTTATTGGAGCTTTGCGCTTTGAGGCTGGCAAATATTCAATCACACTCTTGACTTATGACTTGGAGATAGCACATGGGCTTTGGGTTACTTGCTGTTGAATTGCCAGGCCCGTTCTCACATGGGTGGTCTGGTTAAATTTCTGATCAATGGTGACTGCCAGGATGTTTCTGATGGGGAATGTAGTGATTGTAATACTGTATGGTTAGATTCGGTTTTGATGGAGAGAGTCATTGCTTGACACTTTTGTGGCACTAATGTGAATACTGTGCAGGTCTTGCTGCACATGGGCATACACTGCCTCATTATCCGAGAACGTAAAGGTTTGAAATAGTTTATGAATTGCACACTCTTTTCCAATTTAACCACACTTTACAAAAACGGATTAAGATTAAATCCAAGTCCTGGAGAGATAACTGCACAGAGCGTGGCAATTGATTGCGTGCAGACCTGTGAAGGCCAGTGGCTATGAGACAGTGTCTATTGGTTAAACAGGACAGATCTCCCGGTTGTGGTAGATTCAGAGACTGAAGTAGAGAAAGAAAAACAAAATGGAAAGCCAAACAGGAAAAAACTTTAAATTACTAAAAGGAAAAGCGAGCTTGTGACACCCTGGGTGTGTAAACTTGATTCAAACAGGTTCTGGGAGAAGGGGACACACCTGGAAAGTTTCAGCCTGCTGATTCTGTTTACGAATTGTGAGTGTTTGGGATTGTTCCACAGCCTGCATCTCCCAGAAAGACTGAACTTTGTATCAATCTCTGCAGAGCGTTTGGCAGAAAATCACATCTCTGTACCGGGAGATCTGTGATCTGACTCTCTTCAGTTTGGATTTGGCAGAGAAATGTTCGCCTATTGCACAGAAAGAGGCCATATGGTCCATCTTTCCTGTGCCGACCCTCCTGTCCAATTAGCCCCACTTCCCTGCTCAGCCTGGCTAAAGTCTCGCTTTCCACCATTTCCCTTTGCAACGTTAAGAGTCCAATCCACCTCCACTCTTGTCAGACCGTACATTCTAGATCGGCATATCAGTCATGATCCTAACTCCAAAACACCCTCTGAATAAAGAAACCAGGTTCAAATAGCATTGTGTGATTTGACAGAGCAAGCATCACACCTACTTTGGTGCCCATCTGTTATGTACAGCATGTCTAATCTAGTGTTGCTGCTACTTTCTGGAGTACTGCTGCAAGGGATTTGTCAAGGTTCACTCCTTAACCCAGGGAGCAGTCAATGTAACTGTTCCAGGCCCTTTTTCTGTTCAAGTTCACGAGGACTGACTCATTTGTTTGGAGCTGCCAGTTTCTTATTGCTAAAAGAGAAGTGAGACTGTGTCAGAGCAAAGTCACGGAGCTTGTGCTGCTAGTTTTCCTTCAGCATTTCACTCAATAGCTTGTTCAGGTGATTGTTGCCGTGCCCCTGTGCTATCATTGAATACACAGCAGGGTGAGATCCACAGCGGGCAGAGATCCACAGAGGGCAGAGATCCACAGAGGGCAGAGATCCACAGAGGGCAGAGATCCACAGCGGGGTGAGATCCACAGCGGGGTGAGATCGACAGCGGGCAGAGATCGACAGCGGGCAGAGATCGACAGCGGGCAGAGATCGACAGCGGGCAGAGATCCACAGAGGACAGACATCCACAGAGGACAGACATCCACAACAGGCAGAGATCCACAGCGGAGTGAGATCCACAGCGGAGTGAGATCCACAGCGGGCAGAGATCTACAACAGGCAGAGATCTACAACAGGCAGAGATCTACAACAGGCAGAGATCTACAACAGGCAGAGATCCACAGAGGACAGACATCCACAACAGGCAGAGATCCACAGTGGGCAGAGATCCACAGAGGACAGACATCCACAGTGGGCAGAGATCGACAGTGGGCAGAGATCGACAGTGGGCAGAGATCGACAGTGGGCAGAGATCCACAGCGGGGTGAGATCCACAGAGGGCAGAGATCCACAGCAGGCAGAGATACAGCGCTTTGGGTCAAGATCTGTCCACGTAGGATCTGCCATATTGTGGGATACAGGGCCCATGAGTCACCTCATTGCAAAAACTAGATTGTGGAATCAGCTCAGTGACTAAGATCCAAGTGAGTGGCTATTTACAGAGGTGATTAAGACATCTTTCAGAGGCAGCAAATTGCTGAGAGAATTCACTTTGTTCTGTGCTAGTGGTAGCTAGCTGTTCAAATGTTGATGCTTGAGTTCATAACTACTTTTTCTTTATATTACTATTTAATTTGTTGTTCAAGCTGACTGTAGTCAGCTGACTGGGAATGAAACGACTACTGTGTGGTGAATATTATGTGAATGAATCAAGCAGGAAGTCACAAAGAGAAGCTGGATTACTTTGGCTGGAACTGCAGGAGTGATGTTTATTTCACACGTGCTGAGAAGCAGTTCGGTGTCAGTGTTGTAAACAGGAGTTGAGGTATGAGTAAGACCCACATGTGGATAGGAGATACATATGGAGAGCTCAATGAAAAACTGGGCTGTGAATGGAGTGGGTATTTGACTCAATTATACTTAGGTGAAAGAGTTGATTACGAGTATAAAAGAGTATAGTGCAGCAGCCTGCAGTGAAGTGTGTACAGCATACTGTGTTCAGCATTCTGCATTGCTGTGTGTACGGCAAATCGCAGTGTGTGACATGTGTAGCATAGTGCAGTACATACTATGATATGTACAGTATGTTGCAGTGAGTCTGACATCCTGTGACATGTATCACATATTGCAGTGTTTATAGTATACAATGGTGTGCGCAGCATATTGCGATATGTGTGTAGTTATAGCAGCATACACAGCTTATTGCAGTGTATGCAGCATGCTATGATGGGTGCAATATCTTGCAGTTTGTGCACTCTCTTGCATTTCTACAACATACTGCAGTATTCACAGCTTATCACAGTGTGTTTTCAATATGGTGTGTGCAGCTTATTGCGCCTGTACAGCTTATTGATTAAATTAGATTAGATTACTTACAGTGTGGAAACAGGCCCTTCGGCCCCACAAGTCCGCACCGACCCACTGAAGCGCACCCACCCAGACCCATTCCCCTACATTTACCCCTTCACCTAACACTACGGGCAGTTTAGCATGGCCAATTCATCTAACCTGCACTTTTTTGGACTGTGGGAGGAAACTGGAGCACCTGGAGGAAACCCACGCAGACACGGGGAGAATGTGCAAACTCCACACAGGCAGTTGCCTGAGGCGGTCTCTGGCGCTGTGAGGCAGCAATGCTAACCACTGTGCCACCGTGCCGCCCCGCACCAAACCTATTGCTGTGAGGGTGCACCATAGCAAAGGCATGCAGCATGTTGTGTACAGCGTGTTGTGATGTTTACAGTGCATTGTGGGGTGTGCAGCATATTGCGGTCTGTACAGCTTTTTGCTTTGTGTATAATATATTGCAGTGTGTACAGTATGTGTGTACAGTATATCACATTGTGTACAGCATCCTGTATGCAGCATAATGAAGTGATTTCTGTGTGAAGCATCGTGCAGAGTATACAGCACATTGCAGTGTATGCAGTATAACCGGTTTGGGCAGCTTAATGCTGTGTTAATATAAAAGTGAATAATCACCCACACGTGTGCATGTGTGTATTGTTTAGTGATTCTGTTCATTAGTAATAGTTCAGCTGGCTGAACTCAAATCCTTTTGAACAAGAACAGGGCCATTTCTTGTCTATTTTGCATGACAGTTGATGAAATTGTATTAAATTCCTGCACGCACTAGTTTGGCATTCATTAATCAATTTAAAAATAAATAGCACACCCAGCACATTGAACCAAGGGAAAAGTGCAAATTAAGCAACGTAAAGCTGGCTTAATCCAGCTAATTAAAAGGGGGAATTCTAATCAATTGTAGACTCTAATGTTCATATTGCTTTGGGAGATCAGAGTTAAGAATCATTGAATTTGGAATAGTCATAGTTAAGGAACAGGCTTCTAGTCTCACACTTCGAGAGTGCTTTTAATCATTCTCGAGTTGTGGGTATTGCTGGTTGTGTACAGAGGAACCTCAAATGAGTGGGCACTGTTTCATTCGGATAATTGATTATTCAGATAACTGATTCAATGACTCTCCTCTCGGGCTTGGAGTTTTCTGCAGTTTCCTTTCTCTTCGCTCTGCCTGCCTTGCTTCCTCTCTCTGTCTCAGGGTTTGTTTCTGAGCAGACACATACTTGTGTGTAAGGGACCTGCAGCATTGCTGAAGCCTCCAACCCCCTCCCCATCAGTATAATGGGATTGAAACAGTGAGCACTCGCTCAGTCAGCTCCCCATTCAGGAGACTAGGCAGCAGCCCATCCACGCCCCCCTCCAGAGTAACTGGACTGGACACCAACAGTAAGACTGCTGTTGCCTTTGAGGGGGTGAGTCTCAAAATAGCACTAACACACACGCGCGCGCACACACAAACACACACAACTTTTTACTGCAACGTTTTGACAGGTTCCACCTTTGCCGTGTACAGGACAATGTTGGAGAGATTATCTGGGGAAGGGGGTGTGTTCAGGGTACACATCTGTGTAAAACTCCAGGGAATGTGTGGGGAGGGAGGGAGAGAGAGGAAGGGAGGTCAGTCATTAGGAGACGGTGCCTGGGCTCCCATCGATGTCCAGGACTGTTCTCAGCAGCACTTTAGTAAACCAAATTCACTTTTAATCATTGTAAGCAAAAGGTGTGCTCAGTGTTGAAATACTTCTTTGATGTAGTGTTTCTATTGGGACCTTGAGATTTTCTTCTGATATCCGAAATTCAGAAAATTGATATTCGGATATTTGATGTTCCTCTGGATTGCACTAACTGCCTTTGAGAGGGTACTGGTGAGCTGCCTTCATGAACTTCCAAGTAGGTACACTCACAGTGTTGTTGAGATTGGGTTTTCAGGACTTTCACCCAGTGACAGTGAAGGAGCAGTGATATAATTTCAAGTCAGAAACTCACAGTTGGTGGTGTTATCATGTATCTGCTGCCCATGATCTTCTCTGCAATAGAGATCACTGGTTTGGAAGGTGCTGACAAAGAAATTTTGGTGAATTGCTGCAGTGCTTCTTGTAGTTGGTATATACTGCTGCTATTGTGCATTAGTGGTGGAGGGAGTGAATGTTGACGTTAGTGATGGCATGCCAGTCAAGTGCACTGCTATGTGCTGGATGATGCCAAATATCACAACCTGGCATATATTTGGCTTGAATGTTACTTGCTACTTATCAAACCTCAATGTTATCCAGGCCTTGCTGTATATGGATATAGAGTGGTTTTCATCTCTACAACACCACAACTGTTCCACATGTTATCATGTTTCATACTTAGAATCTCTTTTTCATTTTCTATCCGACTTGCATTATCTTTAGGTAACTTGATTTTATTTCGGAGTACCAAAAGTTTTAATTTTCTCAGGTGTCTCTGACTATCCAATTTGCCAGAAGTGCTGTTGAAGATGACAGGTTCCGCTTCACTTAGGGAAATCCTTGCTTGCTGTTGAACTAATCCTTTAAACAGTTGCATGGCCCCAATTCTGATGGAAGCCTCCACACGAGCTGCATGTTTCCCAGGCCTCATGCAGCACGAGATGGAACAGATCTGAATGATAGTATCTCTTAGTGAGCTAAAAGGAGCAGCAGTTAAGCTGCAGAGACCTGTCTAACAGGCTTTTATCAATTACATACAGTTGTGCTGCGCTGCACGAGCTGCATGCTGTTTGTGCAGCTGCTGGATACATTGGAGATGTCTTGCTGCATCCATTGTGATCTCCCCTTCACAGTGATGTGTGTTGGAAAGCGAGGAACACGCAACCTCAGCGTGATTGAACTAACAGTTTTTAGTTTTGGTTTTTGGTTCATCTTGTATATGAGTTTCATTGATGGTTGCTGTAACTCCCTGAGCACATGCTTTGTATTTCCAAAATTGCAAACATTGGTTGGAATCAATGGTGGGTTTGATGGGATTTAATCAGGCAGGAAGGTAGATCTTCCCACTGCCAACTGAAGTCCATAAGCGGACAATTGATACCCACTTCAGGGCTTCTACCCACTATTATTGGTACTAGCCCCTCGATGCGAGTTGAGGGGGGTGGTAGCGGGGGTCAAAACCTTGTCATCTTTGTTTGCAGGCTCCAAGAAGTTGGGGGGGGGGGGGAGAGCTGGTCAGAGGAACTCAGTGTCTCATCATAGTATCCCTACAATATGAAGCAGGCCAATCGGCCCATTAAGTCCACACTGACCGTCTGAAAAGCATCCCACCCAGACTCAACCCACCCCTGTAACACTGCCAATCCACCTAACCTGCACATCTTTGGACTGTAGGAAGAAACCGGACAACCCAGAGAAAACCCAGACACTGGGAGAGCATGCAAACTCCACACACACAGTCGCCCAGGACTGGAATTGAACCTGGGTCTCTGGCGCTGTGAGACAGCAGTGCTAACCACAGAGTCACTGTGCCACCTCGAGTCAGGAGGTGGTGGGCTGGCTGAGAACTGTGCCCCACACTTGCTGCTGATCCTTCCACTCACTCTGTGCCCCCGCCCCAGCCCACACCACAACTCCCTTCTTGCCATCATTCACCT
Organism: Chiloscyllium plagiosum; assembly: GCF_004010195.1. Classification (NCBI taxonomy): domain Eukaryota; kingdom Metazoa; phylum Chordata; class Chondrichthyes; order Orectolobiformes; family Hemiscylliidae; genus Chiloscyllium; species Chiloscyllium plagiosum. The sequence goes on along the minus strand of NC_057745.1, from coordinate 27,237,821 downwards.
GTGGCCTGGAGCCATCGTTGATCTTCAACTGTGGGTGCATGCCATACCAGAAGTGGCCACTACCTGTTTGGTGGCACAGCTCTGTACTCTGGTGGACTGGTGTCTGTAAGTGGATGGGAGCTCGAGTTCCATGGGATCCTTGATCCTGAGAGAAGAAACCCCCCCCTCCCCAAACCCTCTCTCACAGAGTACCTGAGAGCTACAAGATGCAGCAGGTCTTATAAAAAAAAAGGGCATGGAGCTCTCCAGCAGCCAAGATACCCACATAACCCTTACAAGATTCTGTCCACTAAATTGCTTTACTTGATAGAGCAGATGAATGCATGGCTGAGGAGCTGGTGTATGAGAGAAGGATTCACATTTTTGGATCATTGGAATCTCTTTTGGGGTAGAAGTGACCTGTACAAGAAGGACGGTTTGCACCTAAATTGGAAGGGGACTAATATACTGGCAGGGAAATTTGCTAGAACTGCTTGGGAGTATTTAAACTAGTAAGGTGGGGGGGTGGGACCCAGGGAGATAGTGAGGAAAGAGATCAATCTGAGACAGGTACAGCTGAGAACAGAAGTGAGTCAGACAGTCAGGGCAGGCAGGGACAAGGTAGGACTAATACATTGAACTGCATTTACTTCAATGCAAGGGGCCTAACAGGGAAGGCAGATGAACTCAGGGCCAGAGGGAAATTGAGAAACAAACTTGTAAGGAGATCTCAGCTATCTGTAAGAATAATAGGGTAGTTATGGTAGGGGATTTTAACTTTCCAAACATCGACTGGGACTGCCATAGTGTAAAAGGTTTAGATGGAGAGGAATTTCTTAAGTGTGTACAAGACAATTTTCTGATTCAATATGTGGATGTACCTACTAGAGAAGGTGCAAAACTTGACCTACCCTTGGGAAACAAGGCAGGGCAGGTGACTGAGGTGTCAGTAGGGGAGCACTTTGGGGCCAGTGACCATAATTCTATTCGTTTTAAAATAGTGATGGAAAACGATAGACCCGATCTAAAAGTTGAAGTTCTAAATTGGAGAAAGGCTAATTTTGACAGTATTAGGCAAGAACTTTCGAACGCTGATTGGAGGCAGATGTTCGCAGGTAAAGGGATGGCTGGAAAATGGGAAGCCTTCAGAAATGAGATAACAAGAATCCAGAGAAAGTATATTACTGTTAGGGTGAAAGGGAAGGCTGGTAGGTATAGGGAATGCTGGATGACTAAAGATTTTGAGGGTTTGGTTAAGAAAAGGAAGGAAGCATATGTCAGGTTTGGACAGGATAGATCAAGTGAATCCTTAGAAGAGTATAAAGAAAGTAGGAATATACTTAAGAGGGAAATCAGGAGGGCAAAACGGGGACATGAGATAGCTTTGGCAAATAGAATTAAGGAGAATCCAAAGGGTTTTTACAAATTTCTTAAGGACAAAAGGGTAACTAGGGAGAGAATAGGGCCCCTCAAAGATCAGCAAGGTGGCCTTTGTGTGGAGCCACAGAAAATGGGAGAAATACTAAATGAATATTTTTCATCAGTATTTACTGTGGAAAAGGAAATGGAAGATATAGACTGTAGGGAAATAGATGGCGACATCTTGCAAAATGTCCAGATTACAGAGGAGGAAGTGCTGGATGCCTTGAAACGGTTAAAGGTGGATAAATCCCCAGGACCTGATCAGGTGTACCCGAGAACTCTGTGGGAAGCTAGAGAAGTGAATGCTGGGCCTTTTGCTGAGATATTTGTCTCATCGATAGTCACAGGTGAGCTGCTGGAAGACTGGAGGTTGGCAAACGTGGTGCCACTGTTTAAGAAGGGCGGTAAAGACAAGCCAGGGAACTATAGACCGGTCAGCCTGACCTCAGTGGTGGGCAAGTTATTGGAGGGAATCCTGAGGGACAGGATGTACATGTATTT
>NC_057745.1:27221917-27235579 GCF_004010195.1 Chiloscyllium plagiosum | reverse complement strand
GTTCATAGCTCCTTGAAAGTGGAGTCGCAGGTAGATAGGATAGTGAAGAAGTCATTTGGTATGCTTTCCTTTATTGGTCAGAGTATTGAGTATAGGAGTTGGGAGGTCATGTTGCGGCTGTACAGGACATTGGTTAGGCCACTGTTGGAATATTGCGTGCAATTCTGGTCTCCTTCCTGTCGGAAAGATGTTGTGAAACTTGAAAGGGTTCAGAAAAGATTTGCAAGGGTGTTGTCAGGGTTGGAGGATTTGAGCTACAGGGAGAGGCTGAACAGGCTGGGGCTGGAACCGAAGCAGCAGACAGTCATAGGATTCAATGTGGTGTTGGGAATGAAGAGGGGTGAGACCAAAAAAGTATTTGGAAACAAAGAGGGAAGTTTAAAATCGAGATTTTACTGGACCAGTGCCATTGTAACTCAGTGAGTATAAGGGAGTGATGGGTGAATGGGGCTTGGTGACAGGATACATGCAGAGTTCAGAATGTTTACAGACGGCAGTGGATGGGAGGTTGGCTTGGAATATTCTAGAATAGTGGAGAGATACATCTGACAATTTTAGCAGCAGAGGGACTGAAGCAGAGCTGGGCGTTGCTACGGAGATGGAAATAGATGGTCTTAATGAGGCGGAGAACATGGGATTGGAAACTCAATTCTGTGTCAGGTTGAAGCACAATATTGGGAATAGTTTGAATGCAGCCTTGGGCAGTGGCTGCGATAGCATCTACAGCCAGAATCGTGGACAGTGGCTTTGATTTTGGAAGGACTTGCTAGTTGAGCAGCATAGATCAAGCAGTGTGAGAGATAAGTAGTGGAGGAGAATAGGGAAATAGAGCATGGTTATGAAAACTGATGTGTTTTCAGATGATGCTGTCGGAATGTAGTCAAGTGCGAGGAGAGGACACCGGATGGACAACAGATGTTGTGGTGTGGGAGCACTAAGGGAAAGCATCCCACTTGATTCTCCAGCTATGCCTGGATGGAAGTAGGAGGAGCCAGTCCCACAAAGTGAGGCATTGAGGGAGGATGGTGGAGTGATAGATCTCTGTAAGAGATTGCACACTGCTGAGAAAGAAACACGTTGTTCATTTTGCTTTATCAGGACAAATGCAAGAGTGCCAAAGTTCAAAGAATCACAACAACTGACACTCCCTGGAGTTTGGATTGCTCTGATTGTTTGAAATGCCTTGCCTTGTCATCCAGCTGGGTGGGACCATGCTCTCCTGGTTCCACTTTTATCCATCCAGTTAACTGTCGAGAATCTGTTGCAATGGTTTCTCTTCCTACTCACACATTGATATCCACCAACTTCCTTTTGTCTCACAATCACCAGAGGAAAAGGGTGACTCTTCCAGCCAACCAGCATTTTTCTCCTGTTCCGATTGTGTGAAACATGGCATTCTTGCATTTGATTCGTTGAAATTTGGCAAGGTTCAGTGTAATATGTAACTTTCCAGCAATATTGAAATGTGGTGCCAGCAAGCATCAGAAGACAGTACAGCAAGCTTTGTTTCAAACAGCATCTTATGTTATGAACCAGGCGAAAGTGAGGACGACAGATATTGGAGATTAGAGTCGCGAGTGTGGTGCTGGAAAAGCACAGCGGGTCAGGTAGCACCCGAGGAGTAGGAGAATCAATGTTTCATCAGGAAAGCCCTTCATCAGGAATGAGGTTGGGAGCCGAAGGGGTGGAGAGATAAATGGGAGGGGGGTGGGGCTGGGGAGTGCAATAGGTGGGTGGAGGTGGAGGTAAAGGTCAGAGAGGAGGGTGAGGTTGATAGGTGGGAAGGAAGTTTGACAGGTCATGAGGGTGGTGTCGAGTTGGAAGGTTGGAACTTGGATAAGGTGGGGGGAAGGGCAATTGGCATTCTCAATAAACAGGCAAAAAATATATACCTCACAAAGTTTACTATCCAATTATTATAGATTTTTCATTTATTTACCTCAATGTAAATATACTTGTTCATTCGAATGGCCACATGAAAATCAACAGTTGATTCAATTCTGAGTGAACTTCTCCTCAAATAACGCAATCTACCGCAATATCCCAGTGGTCAGTTGAGGGTGTGAGTGAGAAGGCTGTCTGCTGGTAAGTTTTATTTAAGGCAAGGTTGCAATATTATTGAAATGCTTTATGCTATAAGTAAAGTATAAAAATGATATATATACCCCATACATTGTATTTCTCTTAATTAGTGTGCGTTTTCACATTGATTATGTGGATCTCTTGATAATCTGGAATACTTGATCAACCAGCACATTCCTAGTCCCATATGTGTTGGTTAGTAAAAGGTTTGCCGTATTGAAATCTGGCTGTAATCTCTGAGCAGCTTCAACAACATTCATTCAGTCCATACCTTGATATTCAATAATTTTACTTTCTGCAGTCATTGATTCACTTCTAACAAAAACAGAAATTGCTGGAAATTTTCCGTGGGTCTGGCAGCATCTTTGGAGAGAAATCAAAGATAACCTTTCAGGTCGAATGCCCCTTCATCAGAACAGTCAATTCTAACTTGTCCTTGTTTACTCTTTGTGTTACAGATCCAGCTTTCAAGAAATAGGGAACCTGTTTGGATTCACTTTGGCTTGCAGAAACCAATTTGGAGAATCATCGCATGTTCTGCTAGTGGATCGCAGCATCCATTGCAGCCCTCTGATATCTCAGCAGTGCTGCTGAAGACTGTGTAACTCAATCAGTGGATTATAAACCAATTCTGAACCTTTGAGGACAAGACGACGGAAGCATTCTATAAGTAAGATCTACCTCGAAGTGCGTCGCCACCATGACCCTGGACTTTCTGAGTTACCTGTTGCTAGCAGCAAGTACTTTATGTACAATTGGATTTACTCAGTCCCTTTCTAGGGAGGATGATGTTGTTCCAAGGATTGTTTTCGATTACAGTAAGTACATCTGCTCCAGATAGTGAAGTGTGTTAATGTGAAGTGATGTACCAGTTAATTGCTGTGCGCAATCTGGAGAAGATGCTGCTGCCTTGTTTATTCAGTAGCTCACTTAGCTTCCTTCAGTGCCATCCTGTACAATGACTTGGAAGTGCTGATGTTGGACGGGGGGGTGGACAAAGTTAAAATTCACACAACACTGGGTTATGGTCCAACAGGTTTAGTTGGAAGCACTAGCTTTCGGAATGCTGCTCTTTCATCATGTGGTTGTCCATCTGATGAAGGAGCAGGGCTCTGAAAGCTAGTGCTTCCAAATAAACCTGTTAGACTATAACCTGGTGTAGTGTAATCCTGTACAATGGTAGACTTGGATGCAAAGAGACAAGAGAAAGAGTGGTGGCATAAGCATAATGTCATTGGATTACTGACCTGGAAAGGTCAGGTTTACACTCTGGGGATATAGGTTCAAATCTCATCGCAGCTGTTGGAATTTGGATTCAACTAAAACATCTGGAATTGAAAGCTAGACTCAGCAGTGGTAACCATGATAGTTATCATTTCTCATGCTAACAATCCATTCTTCAGGGAAGGAAATCTGTTGTTCTTAGCTGGTGTGACCTACATGAGACTCCAGACCCAAAGCAATGTGGTTGACTCTGAAATGGCTGAGCAAGCTTCTGAGTTCAAGGCCAATTAGAGATAGGGAGTAAATACCAATAAAACCCACATCCTGTGAAACAATGTTTTAAAAACCCTGACATGTATTACTTGGGCCAATTGGCCTGTTTCTAAGCCATCGCCCATATCAGTTCCTCTGGCCTGCTTTATTTAAATTGGCCACTTCTTTTCACATGAGATCAGTTACGAGTAAGGTTGAGAGGAAAAAGGGTGTATTTATTTCTCTTCAAGAAAGCATGTGCCAACTTAAACGCTGCGCCCAAAGAATTGTTAACTATTTCTCTTTCCCCTCAATCTCTGCAGTCTCCACACCTCTTGCTTGACACACATTAGTGGACGGAAGATTAACATTGGTCAGCTTGCTCTTTGTACGTGCAGCTGGAGCTCATTATTACAGGCTTCATGGGAGATCGATCTTCCAGTTGTGACTTGGCTTCATACTCTGATCAAAGTAGTGAATCGCTTGGAAGCCGGCTTCCCCAGGCCTTCAGTAATGAGCATTCCTGCTACACTGCTCTACAGAACAAATTAAGGTTCTGTACACATTAATCTATAGGGCTACCAAATGCTTTCTGAATCATCTCGACCCATTAGGATGATCATTCTTAGTGAGTTTGGTGCATTTATTGACCAATTTGTGTTTGCTGGAGAATTCTGCAGCTTTAATCAATAATTGTTTGTAGTCAGATCGAAGCTGCCAATTACCAGTTCAGTTTCAGTGTTATTTAGATTTGCATATTTTATAAGAAATTAAAAGATGGAAATTTGTGGACTAGCGCTATCAAATTGACCTGGTGTTGCCCTTGCCATCCGACAGCCAATACCACCGAGTCCAATAGAAGTGGCATTTTTGGTGCATGCCTCAGGATGCCAAGCGATATTGGCTGTTTAGTGTTCCTATCGAAAGCTCCAGTAAGTCCACATTGAGGGCACACTTGACATTTTTGCAACTGCATTGACTCTGCATTTCAGCTTCTTCATATCATCACAACTGATCAATGATCTGTTCAATTAAACATTATTGTCATTTTCTGAGCATAGGCAGTGGAGACATGGAAACATAGAAACATAGTCAATGGGACCAGGAGTAGGCCATTCGGCCCTTCGAGCCTGTACCACCATTTAACATGATATAGGCTGATCACGCAATCTCAGTATCCCATTCCCACCCCCTCCCCGTACCCCTTCATCCCTTTAGCTGCAAGGGCCATGTCCAGCTCCCTCTTGAATCAATCTAATGAACTGGCCCCAACAGCTTCCTGTGGGAGAGAATTCCACAGCTTCACGACTCTCTGGGTGAAGAAATTCTTCCTCATCTTGGTCCTGAATGGCTTATCCCTTATTCTTAGACTCTGACCCCTTGTTCAGGAACTCCCCAACATTGGGACACCTACTCCCTAAGAGTTCATATCAGGAACTCGGGTACACACTGTTCCCAATGTAGGGAGGACAGCCTTCACCCTTTTGAGTACTTCCAAAATGACCTTTCACTCCACCCCAATCCTGACCTGTTTTCTAGGCTTGAGTCCACCATGTGTGTATACAGGGCAGCCCTCATATCCAAGGATCCGGTTTCCACGGTTCCAGTTACCCGCGGTTTACCATAGCCCGAACATATTATAGGGAACGTTCCAGAACCAGGGACCAGCAGGCTGCCAGGAAGATACTTTTCCCACCTAAATGAATGGGCTCACACCTACCCGCAGTTCTGGAGTTCTGCGGTGGGCCTTGGAACGTATGCCCAACGGGTACCTGGGGACTAGTGTACCAGGATTTACTCTCAATGGAATCAGTGTGGAAGGAGAAGACTCTGATGGGCAGAGACCTTTAAGGAGCAGAAGCAAGTCCAAGAGCAGACGTTTCTAGTAAAGGCCAAGGGTATGATTAGGGAAGTCTCCTGAGGCAGCTGGAACATGAGGCGACCTCTCACCCTTGTCCAGGTGACTCCAATACTCCAAACCTGTTTCCAGGATGCATTGTCATCTCCTGCATGCGGACAATGAATCTGCAATAAGGGAAGCAAGAGAAGACCATCCCCTCCCCCCACACAGTATCAAGAATTGACATGGCATGGCAGTCAGAGCGGGTACCCTGGCGACATCAATTCACTGGTTGCTCTAAAAGCCCTATGTGCCAGACACCAGACTTCTCAGGATACACTGGCTACATGCACCCCTCAGATGCTGGCATCCGACATGTACAGATCTCAGAATCTTCATGGCTCATCCCAATTCACTTCTGCACTTCAATATGGCACTGACACCTATCATTGCAATGTTGCGGCATGGACAGTGTGTGCTACGTCAGAGACAGGATGACTGTGTATGAGGTGTCAGAGAGCAGATGGTGGCATTTGCACTGGTGAAGGAGAGAAGGTCATTGAACTTCTTCCAACAAGTACTGGGCATTCCTCCAGATGGTTAATACTGCACTGATCTGGGTGGCTACCTCAGACCAGGCTGGCATGGTCCGATATCATGGCCAGGTCTGGGGAAAGGGAACGCGTTGCCCGCCATGTGCAGGATAATTATCACAGATTGACCCGGGCACCTCCGGGAGTTTATCCAGGTTCACAATGGCCTCCTAAACTTGGTGTGGGCTCCAGGGATGCAGCTACATTTGGGAATATCCCAGCAGTGGTGAGCTGTTCTGGGAGCAGTGCATGGAATCAGATAGGTTTGGTGTCAGACCAGAGGGTTGCCACTAGGGGCAGAGTAGATAGTTAATAAAGTGAGAATAGTGAGGTTCGGCAAGAAAACTCTCCAGGCCATGTGGCTAAAATGAAGTAAACATAACAGGCACGTAGCCAAAACAAATGGTAAAATTCAGTCTGTAGAGTGTTTTAGTTATAATGCTGTGAGTAGTTTAAACATACACAACACACTACAACTTCTGTAAATAATGAGTGAGTACTTTGATAGTTTCTCAGGAGCAAAGTAATGTGTGACCCTTTCCAAAATCAGACAGCAGCAAAGAAAAAAGGATTCCGTTAACACCAGGCCAGTATTCCAGGGAGCCAGGGGATTCCAGTCTCGTCGTGACATTTGAACATAGAACAGTACAGCACAGTACAGGCCCTTCGGCCCTCGATGTTGTGCCAGCCTTTTATCCTACTCTAAAATCAAACTAACCTACATACCCTTCATTGTACTATCTTATATGTGCCTATCCAAGAGTCGCTTAAATGTCCCTAACGTCTCTAACTCTACTACCACTGCTGGCAGTGCATTCCATGCACCCACCACTCTCTATGTAAAGAACCTACCTCTGACATCTCCCCTAAACCTTCCTCCAATCATCTTAAAATTATGCCCCCTCATGATGGCCATTTCTGCCCTGGGAAAAAGTCTCTGGCTATCCACTCTATCTATGCCTCTCATCATCCTATCTATGCCTGTCATCATCTTGTTTACCTCTATCAAGTTACCTCTCATCCTTTTTCACTTCAATGGGAAAAACCCTAACATTTCTTCATAAGACATGCTCTCCAGTCCAGGCAGCATCCTGGTAAATCTCCACTGCACCCTCTCTAAAGTTTCCACATTCTTCCTATAGTGAGGCAACCAGAACTGAACACAATATTCCTAGTGTGGTTTAACCAAGGCTTTATTGGATTGCAGTATAACCTTGCTGCTCTTGGACACAATTCCCCCCAGCTACCGAAACACACCATATACCTTCTTAACAAAGAAAACTCTCCAGGCCATGTGGCTAAAATGAAGTAAACATAACAGGCACGTAGCCAAAACAAATGGTAAAATTCAGTCTGTAGAGTGTTTTAGTTATAATGCTGTGAGTAGTTTAAACATACACAACACACTACAACTTCTGTAAATAATGAGTGAGTACTTTGATAGTTTCTCAGGAGCAAAGTAATGTGTGACCCTTTCCAAAATCAGACAGCAGCAAAGAAAAAAGGATTCCGTTAACACCAGGCCAGTATTCCAGGGAGCCAGGGGATTCCAGTCTCGTCGTGACATTTGAACATAGAACAGTACAGCACAGTACAGGCCCTTCGGCCCTCGATGTTGTGCCGGCCTTTTATCCTACTCTAAAATCAAACTAACCTACATACCCTTCATTGTACTATCTTATATGTGCCTATCCAAGAGTCGCTTAAATGTCCCTAACGTCTCTAACTCTACTACCACTGCTGGCAGTGCATTCCATGCACCCACCACTCTCTATGTAAAGAACCTACCTCTGACATCTCCCCTAAACCTTCCTCCAATCATCTTAAAATTATGCCCCCTCATGATGGCCATTTCTGCCCTGGGAAAAAGTCTCTGGCTATCCACTCTATCTATGCCTCTCATCATCTTGTCCACCTCTATGAAGTCACCTCTCATCCTTCTTCACTTCAATGAGAAAAGCCCAAGCTCCATCAACTTTTCTTCATAAGACATGCCCTGCAGTCCAGGCAGCATCCTGGTTAATCTCCTCTGTACCCTCTCTAAAGCTTCCACATCCTATAATGAGGCGGCCAGAACTGAATGTAATATTCCAAGTGTGGTCTAACCAGTGCTGTATAGAGCTGCAGCGTAACCTTGCGGCTGTTAAACTCAATCTCCCTGCTAATGAAAGCTAATATGCCATACACCTTCTTAACAACCCTACCAAACTGAGTGGCAACTTTGAGGGATCTGTGGACGTGGACCCTAAGATCCCTCTGTTCCTCCACACTGTCAAGAATCCTGCCTTTAACCCTGCATTCAGCATTCAAATTCGACCTTCCGAAATGAATCACTTCACACTTTACCAGGTTAAACTCCATCTGCCACTTTTAAGCCCAGTTCTGCATCCTGTCAATGTCCCGCTGCAACTTCCAACAGCCCTCCACACTATCCACAACTCCACCAACCTTTGGTGGAATTTAAATTCAATAAATCTGAAATCGAAAGCTAATCCCAGTCATGTGACAGTGAAACTATCATTGATCACTGTTTTAACACAGTCTTCAATAGGCCTTTGTAAAGTTATGGTCAGAAGCCCAAGTGGGTGCAATGGTTGCCATGGAGTTCCAGCCTAGTTATGGTGGCTGGTAAGGGTAACCGACTTCTTTCCCTAAAGGGTAAGCTTCTGAAACCTCTTCCCACTGCGACCCCATTTTGAGGCTTGAAACTTTTCATAGTCTCTCAGTGAGAGCTGAGAGAGTGGAACCTGTTACAGATGGAGCACAGCCGATATAGATAATGTACAGATTCTGCTATAACATGCGTTTCATTAACACAAATTCACTATTATGCGATCGATGAATTGGGAACACTGTTTCTTAAGTTTGAACTTTTAAAACGTGTGTTGGATGTACTGCAATTACATCACCAACACTTTAAGCGTTGTTTCTAAAGTGTGATTTTCCTGTAAGCGGGGCCGCACAAGAACTCAGCCATTGCATTACAAAAGAACTACCTGTACACAATATATAATGCTATAATGTAACTGTTAACCACAGTGACTGACTTTTAACTGCCCTATGAAATGACCTATAACAAGCCAAACAGTGAATGGTTATGTCCCTATCACAGAAAAGGTTACATTTTTAAAAGTGCCATTCAGCCCATCAAAACTTTGAAAGCTCTACTGGATCAGTCCTGTTCTCTTGCTGCTTCCCGTTCTGCCTAAGTCACCGCTGAATTGGCTTCCACTGCCCCTTCAGGCTGCAGTGAATTGGAGAAACAGAAATCCAGGCAGCTGAGGAAATTTGGCATGACGGTGAATACCCTTGCCAATTTTTATAGGTGCGCCATCGATAGCATTCTGTCTGGATGTATCACTACCCTGTATGGCAACTATACCATTTAAGATTGGAGATGGTTACAGAGAGTGGTGAACCCAGCCAGATAATCACAAGGGCCAACCTTCCATCTATAGAATCCATCTACCAGGCCTGCTGTCAAGGAAAGGCCGCCAGCATTCTTAAAGATCCCTGGCAATGTTTTTCTACAACCTCTACCAATGGGGAGAAGGTACAGAAGCCTGAACACACGCACCAGCCGGTTTCATAACAGTTTCTACCCTACTTTTGTTAGAATACTGAATGGACTCACGAACTCTTAACATTCGCCTGTACCTGTGTTTTTGTTTTTGCCGCTGTTTACCTATTATTTACTTACCTATGCTACTCAACTCTGTGATCTGCCTGTATTGCTCGCAACACAAAGCTTTCACTGTGCCTCGGTACACGTGACAATAAATTCAATTCAATTCAATTCGATTCAATCCGTGTCCCCTGGCCCTCTGGATTACCGGTCCCGTGACAATGCCCTAATTTTCCCTTTGTTGCTAAGGTGGATGCAGTGAGATATGATTGAGGATGTGGTTGTCGAGTCTGAGGCCGGGATGTCTTCACCTCACCTGTGTTCAAGCCTTGATGAGTAATCACTGCGGGCTCCTGTATCCCTTACTTAAAGGATAAACAGATTGCTTAAAGGTGTGTAAGCAGAAAACTCAGTCAGTGATTCTTGGAACATGTTTGTGCAGATTCTCACATATTGACACAGAACTGCTACGTTGCACTCCATCCCAAAGTCAGGGCAAGGAGCCAAAACATTAATCTTAGGTCACTGGGTAATCAACTTTGACACAGTTTTACACTGGGCAGGCATCAACATTTTTCACAGAAACAGGAAGGTTTATGTACATGTAGAACATGGAGCTTACAACAGTGTCAAACAAAGTAACGCAGTGTAGTGGTTATGTTAGTAGTATTCCAGATTAATCACATCATTGGATGTTTGAGACTTTAATTCTTTCTAACATGCTTTTTTTTTGAAAGACCAGTGTCAGTAAAAGTAACCGTGAAAGTACAGAAAAGAGAAATGTTAGCCAGTTCACCAGAGCTGCAAGCCTCATCCCACTCCCATCCCGGCCTGTACATGCCTTCAAAGCCCACACCAACTCTTAACCCCACCCTCTGAAATAGCCTGACAAACGACTCAGTTTGAAGAAACTTTATTGTCATGTTCTCAGGACAGTTATGGATGAATGATGAGTGTCTGTCTCCCCAGTCCAGGAATAGGCAAAACAGAAGTCAAGAAACACATAGCCAAGAGATACGGAAAGGGAAGAATTAGAAAGGGACAATAAAAAACAAACTGAGACAGAGAGAAATTGTTGGCTCCATTTACGGCTATGTGGTTTCATGCGTTTGTTTTTACTCAGTTGCGGGGTGAGGGCATCTCTGGCTAGGCCAGCATTTATTACCCAGAGAACAGTTAAGAGTTAACGCATTGATGTAGGTCTGGAGTCAGGTAAGACAGACAGTTTCCTTCCCTCAAGGACATCAGTAAATTGGATGGATTATTTGTTTTCTGATAATTAACATTGGCTTGATGGTCATTAGTAGACCTTTAATTCCAGAATCTTCTTGTTGAATTCAAATCCTACCATCTGCCATAGTGGAATTTCAACTCTGGTCTCCAGAATGTTAGCTGAGTTTCTGGGTTAATAGTCTAGCGATAATACCACAAGGCCATCACCTTCCCAGTTTTAATTGCACAGTTGATCTACTTTTCTCTTCTGTCCTTCTTTTTGCGGGTTGGGCTTTAGATTTCCATTGAATTTATTTCCTTTTCACTTGTGAGAAAATTACTGCAATTGATTTCTGCAAGACGGTTGACCAGGAAATTCTCCCTCTATTACCAGCTGACAGTTGACATATTTAGGCATTTCTCCACGTCCAACAAGTCCCTGTGTGGGAGTTGACCCCAGAATTGCTGACCTAGAGATAGGGACACTATCCTTGTGTTCCAGGAGCTCCTGCTGTCAGCTGAGGCTGATAAAAGCAGAGCATTCCATGTTTGGTGTAGACATTTTCGAATCAACCTGTTCCGATTTGTTGTGACACAACTTTGGAGCAGGTGAGGTTTAAACCCAGATCTTCAGGCCCAGAGATAAGAACCGTACTGCCATCCCGCAGGATCCTGTCATGTTTGGTACTTATTGAGTTAGATGTTTCAGAAGGTACTATTTGGGCTACAGTTGGCACATCCATGCCTGGGAATGGGAAGTTGACCAGCCAGCAGGGTGGCTATCCAGGCACAGGGGACTTCAGGTGTGGGTTGTATAAATGGCTGCCCAAACAAAAATCACTGGGCTTTGCTGGTCATTGCCAATGGAACCCCCCCCCAAAAAAATACACTGGGCTTTGCTGGTCATTGCCAATGGAACCCCCCCCCCAGTATTATTGCCTTCAATGTGAGGGTCAATCAGGAAGTTTAAGAACAAAAATGGAAAGCCAAGTTGATCCAGCAATAAATAAGGAATAATGAAGTAATGGGAAATATTATGATAAAGGGAGATACAAAGAAGGAAGCAGATTGAGACATGAACCTTGTTTACTTCTGTTGTTAATTGTTTTTGTTATTTTTTTATTGGCAATGAATTATGATCATCGTTCAAACTACACCATTTGGCTGTTTTTACATATTATGTTCTTAGTCATTGATGCACAGAATTGGCAGAATAAGGAATTGAACTTGGTAAATGAACAGCCCAGTTTTCTGTCATAACTTTAAAAGCAATGGAATGATATGTACTGGGCCAGAATTGCAATGATACCAACTGACTCAACCATTTCTTGTTGCTGTCACATAAGGGAACATGTCACTGCAGTCTGACACACACTGTCCTCACTATGGGTCTGTGAGCTGGGATGATCGATGAGCAACCAGTTGCATTCAGCTTTCAAAACAGAATTGGCAGCATCTGCAGTGAGTCCACGAGATGTCAATGTGCTGTCCTGATGGGCAGCGTGACAGTATGGGTAACTGGTCCAGTGTTCGCTTTGCATGTGACTTTACATCTTGGACAGAAAATTATAGAGAGTGCAGACTAGACCCATTACATGATCCTGGGCAACATAGACAAGGCTATTGGTTATAAAGCACTTTACTGCAATATATAAATACAAGTCTTTCTTTCTCAGATTGATGTGTGGCAAATGACAGTCCCCTGTCCTCATCCACAAGTAGCTACTAATGGTGATTCCTGTTGAAAGAGTTAATGTTGGATACTGCATTAAGCCCACATGATCTGATGATATCATACAGCCTTAAGTGGGGACAAAATAGAGTTTAGCTTAAGATCCCAATGGGTCAGCTATGTCATCCCTGGTTCCCGATAGTCTTAGTAATTATGTGGAACTGGCCAATATGACATTTTATTTCATCAGCTTGTGTGATGTGGGCATCACTGGCTGACCAGCATTCATTGCCCATCCCTGGTTGCCCTTGAGAAGGTGGTGGTGAGCTGCCCTCTTGAACCACTGCAGGTAGACACACAGTGTTGTTGAGGAGGGAGTTCCAGGATTTGGACCCAGTGACACTGAAGGAGTGGTGATATATTTCCAAGTCAGGATGATAATTAGTGTGGTAGTGGTGTTCCCATGTATCTGATGCCCTTGTCCTTCCCGATGGTGGGTTTAGAAGCTGCTCTCTCAGGATCTTTGGAAAATTTCTGCAGCGCATCTTGTAGATGATACACATTGCTTCTAGTGAGCATCAGTGGTGGAAGGAATGGATTTTTATAGATGTGGTGCCAATCAAATAGGCTGCTTTGACCTGGATGATGTCAAGCTCCTTGAGTGTTGTTGGAGAGTATATCATTACCCCTGAATTATGCCTTGCAGATTGTGGACAGGCTTTGGGGAGTCAGGAGATGAATTACTCTCTGCAAATTCGTAGCATCTGACTTGCTCTGTTAGCCACTTATTTATATGGCAATTCCAGCACATTTTATGGTCAACCCTAGGATGTTGATAGTGGGAGATTCAGTGATATAACACCATTGAATGCCAAGAAATGTTGGTTAGATTGTTGCATATTAGAGATGATCATTGTCTGCATTTCTGTGGTTCCGATGCCACTTGTCATTTGTCAGCTTTCTGTGGTTCCGATGCCACTTGTCATTTGTCAGCCCCAGGTTTTAGCAGGAAAATTGACGTTTTGGGCAAAAGCCCTTCATCAGGAATACAGGCAGGGTGCCTCCAGGGTGGATAGATGTATGGTGGGTGGGGGGAGGCAGGGGAGAAGGTAGCAAACAGTACAATGGGTGAATGGGGGTGGGTATGGAGATGATAGGTCAG
>NC_057745.1:27199023-27221778 GCF_004010195.1 Chiloscyllium plagiosum | reverse complement strand
TGAAGTGTTCCGAGGCGGAAGATGAGGCGTTCTTCCTCCAGGCGTCGGGTGGTGAGGGAGTGGCGGTGGAGAAGGCCCAGGACCTACATGTCCTCAGCAGAGTGGGAGGGGGAGTTGAAATGTTGGGCCACGGGGCGGTGGGGTTGATTGGTGCGGGTGTCCCGGAGATGTTCCCTGAAGCACTCTGCGAGGGGGCGTCCAGTCTCCCCAATGTAGAGGAGACCGCATCGGGAGCAACGGATACAATAGATGATATTGGTGGATGTGCAGGTGAAACCTTGATGGATGTGGAAGGCTCCTTTAGGGCCTTGGATGGAGGTGAGGGAGGAGGTGTGGGCGCAGGTTTTGCAATTCCTGCGGTGGCAGGGGAAGGTGCCAGGACGGGAGGGTGGTTTGTTTGGCAGCGTGGACCTGACCAGGTAGTCACGGAGGGAACAGTCTTTGTGGAAAGCTGAAAGGGGTGGAGAGGGAAATATATCCCTGGTGGTGGGGTCCGTTTGGAGGTGGCGGAAATGTCGCCGGATGATTTGGTTTATGCGAAGGTTGGTCGGGTGGAAGGTGAGCACCGGGGGGGTTCTGTCCTTGTTACAGTTGGAGGGGTGTGGTTTGAGGGCAGAGGTGCAGGATGTGGATGAGATGCCTTGGAGGACATCTTTAGCTATGTGGGAAGGGAAATTGCGATCTCTAAAGAAGGAGGCCATCTGGTGTGTTCTGTGGTGGAACTGGTCCTCCTGGGAGCAGATACGGCGGAGGCGGAGGGATTGGGAATATGGGATGGCGTTTTTGCAGGAGGTAGGGTGTGAAGAGGTGTAATCCAGGTAGCTGTGGGAGTCGGTGGGTTTGTAAAAAAATGTCAGTGTCAAGTCGGTTGTCATTAATGGAGATGGAGAGGTCCAGGAAGGAGAGGGAGGTGTCAGAGATGGTCCAGGTAAATTTAAGGTCAGGGTGGCTTGTGTTGGTGAAGTTGATGAATTGCTCAACCTCCTCGCGGGAGCACAAGGTGGCACTGATGCAGTCATCAATGTAGCGGAGGAAGAGATGGGGAGTGGTGCCGGTGTAATTACGGAAGATGGACTGTTCTACATAGCCAACAAAGAGACAGGCGTAGCTGGTGCCCATGCCTACCCCTTTGGTCTGGAGGAAGTGGGAGGATTCCAAGTAGAAATTGTTAAGGGTGAGGACCAGTTCAGCCAAACCAGTTCAGTGCGAGTGTCAGTGGAAGGGTACTGTTGGGGTCGTCGGGAGAGGAAGAAATGGATAGCTTGGAGGCCCTGGTCATGGCGGATAGAGGTGTAGAAGGATTGGATGTCCATGGTGAAGATGAGGTGTTGTGGGCCAGGGAAACAGAAGTCTTGGAGGAGGTGGAGGCGTGGGTGGTATCTCGAATGTATGTGGGGAGTTCCTGGACTAGGGGGGGGATAGGGACAGTATCAAGGTAGGTGGAGATGAGTTTGGTGGGGCAGGAGCAGGCAGAGACAATGGGTCGGCCGGGGTTGGTCAGGCTTGTGGATATTGGGAAGGAGGTAGAATCGGGCAGTGTGGGGTTCCCGGACTATGAGGTTGGAAGCTGTGGGTGGGAGATCTCCTGAGCGTGTTGTGAGGGTGAGAGGTTGGAGTGGGGGAGGGGGGTAGACAGTTTGAGGCGGTTAATGTCTCGGCGGCAGTTGGAAATGAAGAGGTTGAGGGCAGGTAATAGGCCAGCAGGGGCTGTCCAGGTGGATGGAGTGTGCTGGAGGCAAGTGAAGGGGTCCTCGGAAGGTGGGCGGGAGTCCTGATTGTGAAAATAAGCTCAGAGGCGGAGGCGGGGGAAGAGGTGTTCTCAGCCCCAGCCTGGACATTGACCAAGTCTTGTTACATTTGGATATGGACTGCTCTGGTATCTGAGGAGTTGAAAATGGTGCTGAACATTGTGCAGTCATTGGCAAACATTAACACTTCTGACCTTATGATGGAAGGGATGTCATTGATGAAGTAGCTGAAGGTGTTTGGGACTAGGACACTACCCGAGGGCCTTCTGCAGTCCCAGAGTTGAGATGACTGACATTAACAACCATGACTACCTTCCTTTGTGCCAGTATGCCTCCAATCAGCTGGGAGTATTCCCTCTGATTCCCATTGATTCCAGTTTTGTTAGGCAGCCTTGATGCCAAGAGCTGTCACTTTCACCCTACCTCTTTTGTCTTTGCTTGAACCAAGACTGTAATGAGATCAGAAGCTGTGTGGCCCTCGTGGAGCCCAAACTGCTATCATGCAGTAGACTTCATCGTTGTTGAAACAGGTGCCTCTTCTCATTAGGACTCACTCCTGATTCATCCTTTAGCAATGTTCATCAAACAGGCACCTTTGAGCTAGTATAGAAAGGCACACCAAGGAGAAAGCTGCCTTTCTGCTACTCTGTATCTAACCTTGTGCTGTTCTTGTCCTGGGAGTATTTGATAGGTAGCCACATTAAGGAAGCTTTACTTTCAGTTTAAAAGAGTAGAGGGACTTTTACTCTGTATCTATCCCCATGTTGTGTCTGCCTTGGGAGCGTTTGATGGGACTGCATAGAGCAAGGTTTACAGAGTCCCATCAAACGCTCCAGGGCAGGCACAACATGGGGACAGAGAGAGTAAAGCTCCCTCTATGGGGATAGTGTGGAAGGAGCTTTACTTCCAGCTTACTTTCAGTATAAAAGAATAGAACGAACTTTACTCTGTATCTGACTTTGTCCTGGGAATGACTGATGGGGATACTGTTGAGGAAACTTTACTATGTGTCTAATCCCCTGTTACCCCTGTCCTGACAGTACTTGATGTGGACAGTGTAGAGGGGCTTCTACTCTGCTTCTAATCCAGTGCTATTCCTGTCCTGGGAATGGTTGATGGGGACAGTGGAAAGGGTGATTTACTTTCAGTTTAAAAGAGCAGACAGGAGAATTGGTGACCAGCACTCAATCCCAGCTCTTAGCTCTATCCCACTCTATCCCAGTTATTAGCTGGGACTAGTTTGTTCTACAACATGCAACAATTCCTCATACTATGATTGGTCTCCACATAGTTTGATAGAGGATTTTCACCTCTGCTGTGCATATTGGGATAGTGACACTTCACAATCAAGAATTACTGCTCTATTGAGAGAAACATTTAAAGAGAAGCTTAAACTAAGAAAGGGAATAGGACTGTAAAACCAGTTAATTATGCTCCAACCTACTGTTTTTAATAAATATTTATTGTTTTGGTTTGAGGTTGGACTCCTCATGCCTAGAATGTTTTTGATGTTAAAACCGGAACTTGTTTCATTCTCACCACTTCTCAGCTTCTGATGCCAGTTTGGTAATAGGATTAGCTGCTGCTGCTATTTCATGGAGCAGGGGTTGAGGTTAGTCCACGGGATAGATTCAAGCTCCACACCAGACACTTCAGCACATAATCCAGGATGCTGTTCCAGTGCAGTCACTGACTGAGTCAGCGCTGCACTGTTGGAAATGCCATCCATCAGATTGGCCATAAGGCTGCTCTCACTGGTGTACATCAAAATTCCACAGAGCTAATTTGGAAAAGAGCTTAATTATAATCGAAAATGCATTGGGTTGTCTTGAAATTGTGAAAGGCGCTGTGTAAATGCATGTCCTTTCTTCCTATTATTCACAAGGTTTCTGGTTGGAATAATCAGATGCACAAGCAGTAATCTCCTCATCACGTACTGAAATCATTGTGCTGTTCAGCACAGATGAGTGCCTAATATTAAAGTTCTGGCAGGGTGTCTGTTTGAAGTTATAAATAAACACCCTCTCATTGAAGCTGAAATATCTTGCAGCTGTTTTGTAATGAGCTTCCTGATGCCCAGGACAGACCAATGGCAGCCAGCTCCTTAAAAGGGCATGGATCTCATTCTTTTTAAAAATGAAGTGTTCTACATACATTCTCTTCTCCTGTTTTCAATTATGTCAATGTGATGAAATGCATGATTTCATCAGCTCTGTGTGATGCCATCACACCACATTGCCTGAAACCTCTCTATCCCCCGTTTGGTCTTTGAAAGAGATGTCATTCCTTTCGATGCTCTCTCCCTGATGGAGGAGAGTTCAGTTTTTGCAAAAGAGTCCAATCACAGGAAGCACACTGTCACTAAACTCTTTCCAAGACTCCTGCAACTCACTGAAGACTACTAACATATCCCCCAAATCCTTCTCCTTCCTGTTTATATGGCATCATTTTAAATGCAGGTTATCCCAGTGCTGCCAGGGACAGCTATATGGCTCAGTGGTTAGTACTGCTGCCCCTCAGCGCCAGGGGTGTGGGTTCAGTCCCAGCCTTGGGTGCCTGGCCGTCTGAGAATTGCACATTCTCCCTGTGTCTGTGCGGGTTTCCTCTGGGTTCCTTCCACAGTCGGAAGATATGCAGATTTAGAGCAATAGCCAGCACCTCTGAGCTCTCCTGTACACCACTGAGGCCAAGTCATGGTAATCTGACCAAACAGCAAGGCCACCACCACCACACACACTGCTGGGTTCAAAAATAATGTTCACTCACCCACCTTCTCCACGGTAGCCCTGAGTGGGAAATAGAGGGCAGCCTTGTCATTCAGAGAACCCCCCTCTTTTAAAGAACACTTTATTGTCTGTAAGGCATTATGGGACATCTTGAGGTTGAGAAAGACATTATATAAATACAAATTCCATTTTCTGTTTTTCTTTTCATTTCATCTTTGTATCATTCTTCACCTTCCCACCTCTGTTGTATGACAATTCCCCGTGCAGTCATTCTGATAACTCGCTTTCCAGAGCGTGTCGGGTTTAATTTTCAAGCTCCTGCTTTATAAACATTTCACATTGCCCCTAAAATATGGCCATTGTTCTCACTGCTGTTGTAGCATTGGAGTGGCTTCATTAGTTATACTGACCTTACTTGGTCATTATTGTCCTCAGCTACCAGGTGTTAAGAGAAATTACAGAATCACAGAAATCTTATGTGTGACCAAGGATGGGCAGGATCTGTGCCCTCACCAGTGCTTCTGTATTTTGCTAATACTAATTGTATTGCATTAAGTCCAGAGCACTACCTCTGAATTAATCTCTGTTTCAAGGCTATTTAAGCTCATGCACAATAGGACCTGGCTTTAAATTCTAGCCTCAAGATAAAGCGCATGGCACTGTGTGTGGCTGTTCAAGCCAGCACATTGCTGATCACCACTTATTGGGAAATAAATAAATCTTGCAAATAAATACAAAAAGGTGGGGGAATTATCTGTTGTCTTCAAACTATGAATTGACATTATTTGCTAGCATAATTTTTCTAATTATGGCTTGGCTAAGTATTTTGGGACAATGTTCTTCTCTGAGGGTGTTACTGAAATACAGGTTATTGTACAGGTGGAGAAATACAGCCATTTAAGATGATAGTTGGGCTTGTCATTTGATGCATATGTATATGCTATAAGCTACATCTATAAACAGAAATTTATGTGGGTAAAAGAGATTCTTACATACATTGCCCATGACCCCTTTCTCCCAATCGCTGCTGCATTCCCATGGCAGCACCCTGACCAATCAAAGTCTATCTACTGGTACTAAGATTAACAATTAACTATTCCTGCCAACAATGGCCCAACCGATCAGCATTCTCGTCTCATGCTTTATAAATTGGCGTCCCTTCTTCCAAGTCTGTTTCCTGCCTCCTAACGGGTGTAAGAAGAAAACTTTGTCCCCTTTAATGAAATTAAAATGCCATTCATGGTGGAAATCTGAAATAAAATCAAAGAATGCTGGAGAAACTCAACAGGTCTGGGAGCATCTGAAGACAGAGAAACAGGGTTAAAGTTGGTCTCTTAAGAAACACCGCAAAGTGTGTGGTAGATGATTACAGGCAACAATAGTTCACTCCTGGTATTTAAGAAACCATTATCACCGTTAATGATACTTTCTCAATCCCCTTGGTTTGGATCGACTGCTGCTCACTGTGCCTTTTCTCCCCTTAATTTAACTCGAATGTATCCAATTGTAAAACCACTAGCTGTGGAGATCGCATTCGCATTCCAACTTCTGCTATTTTTGCAGCTTATGTTTAGCCTTCTCTTATCATTTGCACTTTCTATTCCATACAATTACAGCTGTTCTATTCCCATGTCAAATACATAGCTAGCGACTTCTAGCGCCTACCATCTCATTTTGGTGAAAGGTTGGAATCAAGGTCCAGATGTCTTTCAGTCACACTGAGGCGTAACGCTTTGTGAACAGGACCAGGGAGGAGAGTGCACTGTAAGAGTGTTGACTATTACAATGAACCCCTTACGCAGCAAAACTGACGTAAATCTCCCAGTTGTGCCTCGCTAACAATTAGTAATTATGCTAACAGGCGGTGAAACACACCCAGAGGGAGAACAGTCATGCCCTGCCCTGCTCATGTTTGCAGAGATGTTGCAGGTGGCAAGCTCTGCGGTAAGTCTGATCATGAGAAGTTGTCGAGTTAGTGCTTCTGAAATAGCAAATAAAAACAGGGACTGCGTTGGAAGATTTCTTTTGAAGCGGAGTTCTTTTGGGCTATGAATTATGTAAGAGTTCAACATCCTGGAGGAATTCATAGGCCTCCAGGTGCTGCCAAAATGATAAGGAGCAAATTGTCAGCAGCCGGGGAGCTATTGAGTTAATAAATAGAATCTGGCTGGGGGAGCCATGAGAAAGCCCATGGTGGGAGAAAGTGAGAACTGCAGATGCTGGAGATCAGAACTGAAAAATGTGTTGCTGGAAAAGTGCAGCAGGTCAGGCAGCATCCAAGGAGCAGGAGAATCGACGTTTCAGGCATAAGCCCTTCTTCAGGAAGCCCATTGTACCAAGCATCAGTCAACTGGACAATGAATGTGTGTGTTGCAGGAGCAGCACTTTTTCCTGGAACACGCTTCATGCGCACCAGTATTTTTGTGACTGATATATTTTCGCAGACAGATCATTACACATTGCTTCAGGGTTACTCCTTAGAACCAACAGTGTCTCCAGGCTCCACAGTCATTATTTGGTGGAGTCATTAACAGCTTATCATAAATCCTATTCTTATTGCGTAACATCAGCTGTCAGTTGTGACGAAGCAATGGGAGAAATTTACCAGACTGACAGGCAGCAATTTACCAGACTGACAGTGCACACCTTCACCTTCCCTGCAATCGTTTTGCTTCAGTTGCGCAAGACCAAAGTAGTTTAACCTTATCTGTTTACATTCTTTATACACACATCCAACAGCTTCAGGACACTGAAAAGCCTGCATGGTTCTTCATTACATTTCAGCACTTTGGAGAAACCTGTTTTGAAATTTCTTTTTCCCGTGCTTATAAATGGAGAACATATGTGGGGGGATGTGGAGACTGTATTTACGGGCTGCAAGTTTTCGTTGGACTATTGGTACCAACTTGCGTTACATACTTGGGAAGGTGATGCGTTTCAAGATTGAATCATCTATCAAATCTGCAACAAAGCAGAAATCAGATTGAGACACCGAGACTTTAAGGGATTGGATTTTTGAGGTTTGAGATGTGCCTAAATCTGCCTGACTGTAGGTTGCATGCTGCTTGCATTGCGATGTGTAGCAGAAGCTTGGTTCGACAACAATTGGTGTACGTTGCACAGTTCTGAACTGCATTTTATAAATGCAATGTAGAAACCATGGAAATGTGCAAAGAAACATTTGTCAGAATGCTACCAGAACTCTTAACATGAAGTGAGCCTTATACTTGCATGAGATGTGGGTGACATGGCTAAGGCCAGCATTTAGAAACAAAAGAAACTAGGAGTAGATGCAGACCCATCAGCCCTCCTAGCCTGCTCCACAACTCAACAGGAACATTGCTGATCCTGTATCTTGATACAATATTCCCACTTTCTTCCTGTTCTCCTTGATGCTTTTAAAATCCAGAAATGTATCTATCCCTTTCTTTGACTATGCTCTGTAACTTGGCCTCCACTGCCATCTGTGATAGAGAATTCACAGGTCAATACCCTTTGATTGAAGAAATATTTCCTCATCTCAGTCCAAAATGGTCTGCCCTGTATCCTAAGACTGTGGTCTCTGGTTCTAGACTCACCCAACCAGGGGAAACATCTCCCTGCATCAAAGTCTTGCCCAGTCCAGATAAAATTTAATACGTTCCAAATTTGTAATCTATCCCTCATTCTCCTTAAGCTGAATGGCTTTTGAGGGGTAGGACATAACCCCATTTGAAATGATGTGTCAGCTAGAGTAGGTAAGGCCAGCACATTTACTTTCATGATGGGTTTTCCCACCATTTGATGACTGCTATCATTGTCACCATTACTGACATTAGCTATCAACTCTGGACGAATTAATTGAATTTAAATTCCAGCACTGTGCTGGGATTTGAACCAAAATCCCCAGAGCATTAGCCTGTACCTCTGAGTTATTAGCACATCACGAACTTCCCCAGAGTCTGAACAGGCTGGGACTCTTTTCTCTTGGAAAGATAAAGCTGAGGGGGGGGTGACCTATAGGATTATGGAAGCATTTAATTGTGTAGAAATTGAGAAGATGCTCCCACTTCTGAGGAAACCATAAATTGAAGGCAATAATAACAACAATTTTCATTTATACAGACCTTCTTACAGATTAGAATGCCCCAGGGTGGATGTTACTAATGAGTATACTAAGACCAGTGGGAACGTTAGGAGGAATTTCTTTTGTCAGAAAATGGTTTGGTTGTGGAGTTCTCTGTTGCAGGGAATGGGTGGGACAAGCCTCCTGCTTGTCTGCTTTAGGTAATATGAATAGCATGGATGGACAAGGAAGCTAGGTAAGCATCTGAGGGAATTGAATGCTAGGATTGGATACAAGGGTAAGAGGAACAGAAACGAGCTGAAACTGTGTTGCTGGAAAAGTGCAGCAGGTCAGGCAGCAGCCAAGGAACAGGAGAATCGACGTTTCAGGCATAAGCCCTTCTTCAGGAATGAGGAAAGTGTGTCCAGCAGGCTAAGACAAAAGGTAGGGAGGAGGGACTAGGAACAGAAATACCAGAGAGCTCAAATGTCCTTTCTCTCTTTTTATTATTTATCTATGACAAATAATTGCATCGATTCCTATATCAAAAACAGCTGGAAGTTCAAAATAAAAAATTTAGGTTATCAATTTCTATGTCATTTTTGTTTAGAGGACCATATTGTCAATCCGCAAGAGTTTTTTTATCCAAGATTACTGCTTGTGTCTAACAAGACTTTGCTCATTCATTGCTGCTTAGTGTGGAGTGTTCATTAGTTAGTCCGGCTTTGTCTGCATATCTATAACCTGTGGAAAATGCAAAACAACAGACAGGAAAATTCAATTATACAGTTTTTATCCAAATACCAATGGTTTTAAATTAAAAGATGACAAGAGACTAATGACTGTGAGGGTGATTGTTTTGGTAACTTTGAGCTCTCTGGATCCATGAAGTTTCTGAGTAAAAACTGCTTTATAAAGAACAAATGCATTTACTTTACCTTATCATTAAGAGGAAATTTGAACTTGATGGTAATGTAAGGTTTTATTCTGCTGCATAGTTTGGAAAGACATTCAGTTTAACATAATCAAGAATGCAAGCATGAAGCAATTCATGAATGTTTCTGTAAGTTTTTTTGTAGTTATTTCCAAATGATAACTACTTGGACATGTTTGGCACAAGTGTTTGAAATGTTTGGCCTTGTCCTTTTGTTCTCTCATTGACTGCTGTCTCACCACCCAGTCGGCGCTGTATCTCTCAGAGTAATAACTCATGCCATCTGCTGCTGTGTCCCTCACATTGACAATCTCTTTCATTTCAGACCATCTTTGCATAAAATTATTTCATAACAGATAATAATAAGCTTCATAGACTACTCTGGTTGGAGTAACAAATGGATATTGGTGCAAATACATGCTAATAGATACACTTTAACAACACTCCCTCGAGCTCAGTCAATATTTTACTATTTGCTCTAGTGTTTGATGTTTCAATTTCTCTTCCGAATTATAATCTTCATCTTGATCACAGTTGTGACTCCCAAGTGCACAGGCCTTGCAAGATAATGAACAGCTTGTTTTAGCAAAGTGCCCTTATATCTTCAGGCCATTTAAAATATTTAGCAATTAATAACTTTCAAAGTGCACTCAATGTTATAAAGGTAGATAAGACAGCCACTCTGCATACAAATAACAGGGCAATAAATACAGTCATCAATCAGTCTTTTTGTTTGGTGATACTGGTTAATGGCCTCAACTTAGGAGGAGGCTTCTCTGCTCTGCGTCAAATGGTGCCTGGGGCGTTTGTGAGTTCATTTAAACATTCAGCTGATATCTCAGTTTGGCAAAAGTGAGGACTGCAGATGATGGAAACCAGAGTTTAGATCAAAGTGGTGTGGAAAAGCACAGTAGGTCAGGCAGCATCCGAGGAGCAGGAAAATCGATGTTTCGGGCAAAAGCCTTTCATCAGGAATAGAGGCAGGGAGCCTCCAGGGTAGAGAGATAAATGTGGTGTGGGGTTGGGGAGAAGGTAGCAAAGAGCGAGGCGGAAGATGAGGCGTTCTTCCTCCAGGCGTTGGGTGGTGAGGGAGCGGCGGTGGAGAAGGCCCAGGACCTGCATGTCTTCAGCAGAGTGTTGTCTCAGCTTAACATTCCACCTGAAAGAGTATGCCTCTGACAGTGCAGTGTTGCCTCCACTGGACTGGAGTCATACAGGGGCAGGGTTTAAATCCAAAGCCTGACTGGAAAAGATCTACCTACTGAATACTGTATGCAGCCCATGATTTAGTAATTTGTACAAGTAAGCTGCAAATAGGAGGTCCTTTTGAGGTTGAGGTCTGTGATGATTTGCAGATGCCGGTGTTGGACTGGGGTGTACAAAGTTACAAATCAAACAACACCAGGTTATACATCAACAGGTTTAATTGGAAGCACTAGCTTTCGGAGCGACTCTCCTTCATCAGGTGGTTGGTCTGTGATAAATTCAACAAAGGTTGGATAGGAGTAGTCTACCCACCTACTCCCTCGAGGGAATAATCAATTCATTGTGTGTCCTTTTTTACCCTACTGTCTGTAAATGTATAACATTCCAATTTATAGCCAAGATAATAATACATTAGTACATCCAGCATTATAGTTTCAAAGGAGTTTTTTTCATTAATTTTTAAAGTACATAGCACTTGTCAATCCCAGATAGCGACAATTGGCAAGAACTTAACTCAGGATTTTACCCAGGTTAAGGGAGTCTAAAACTAGAGGACATAGGTTTAAGGTGAAAGGGGAAAGATTTAAAAGGGACCTAAGGGGCAACTTCTTCACACAGAGGCTGGTATGTGTATGGAATGAGCTGCCAGAGGAAGTGGTGGCGACTGGTACAATTACAACATTTAAAAGACATCTAGATGGCTATATGAATAAGAAGGGTTTAAAGGGATATGGGCCAAATGCTAGCAAATGGGCCGAGATTAAATTAGGATATCTGGTCGGCAAGGACATGTTGGACCAAAGAGTCTGATCCATGCTGTACATCTCTATGACTCTATATCCTGGGCAGCTTGCAATCAATGTCATTGCAGTGTATTCAAAGACATACACTTGTTGTTTCCTTTATCAGACTTTTATATTGCGCTCAAATAAAACTTTTTCAGAACCATTGTAGTATTTCAACAGCAAACATAGCTCTTAGGTGTTGGATTGCATGTAAGTAAATTGTTTGTTGAATTGCTCCCAGTCAGTTGACTATGTACACAATAGTGCTGAATTTGGGAGAGAGAATTCAGAAAATCACTTCAGAGAGACAGTTTGTGGCCAAAGCCTGCAACTACATCATGACATGACAACATTGAACGGGAACTGTTCACATAACAATAATAAACACTGACTAGAGAAATGTGACTGAAGAATATGACAATAAGGAATAAGATTTGCAGACACAAAGGATACTTCAACATAAGATATTTAATAATATATAGATTCTGAATTTCTAAAACCTGTACCAACTTGTCATTTTCCATGATTCTGCTATACTTTTCCAAAATTTCTTTTCATGTCGATAATGTGATAGGAAGCACAAAACGTACTTTGAATGTTAAGAGGGATTGTTGGGTTTGATGCTAATTGACTCCCCGGGCAGATTTAATTTGTTGTAAAGCATTCCAATTATTTTGGTCTTCTTCTGTCAATTATATTTCTTCCTTCTCATCGCCTTTGCCCACTTGCTAAGGAATGCTGTCACCGGGGACTGATTTAGCTGCTGGCAATTTCATAATGATCATCCAAATGTTCAGACTCAAACCCACACATCACGTATGAAAATCTCAGCTATGATGGACCAACACAGTATTTTTTCACAGTTCAGCTTCACAAACAAGGAAGAAAGTCAGTTGGTGGAATATTCAACAGTTCCTGAAATAGTCAACAATAATGTGCATTTATGTAGCACCTTTAAATAGCAA
Source organism: Chiloscyllium plagiosum (assembly GCF_004010195.1). NCBI lineage: Eukaryota > Metazoa > Chordata > Chondrichthyes > Orectolobiformes > Hemiscylliidae > Chiloscyllium > Chiloscyllium plagiosum. The sequence continues at coordinate 27,209,369 of NC_057745.1, read as the reverse complement.
ATGAATCCGAGGTGCTTTATGGGTGCGTTGTCAAAAGAATTGTCACAGCCACCTCAGGTGTTGTTTGGACTGGTGAGCGAAAGGTTGGTGAAAAGAGTAATGACAGGTTGAAGGTTGGAGAGTTTCATAGATGACATTCCAGAGCTATGATGCCAATAGCTGAAGGTACGGCTAGTGGACTGATGAAAACTGGGCATGCTTATGACCAGTGTTGAAGATGTGCAGAGATTGCAGTGGATTGTGGAGCCAGACAAGATTAGAGCAAAGAGAGAGAGAGAGGGAGTGAGGTCATGCAGGATTAAATACCAGGATGAAAAGGTTGAAATGGATGTTAAAATGTCCTGGAAAACCATTTTATTTCAGTAAACTCTATGGTGATGGGTGAACTGAAACTGATATAAAGTAAGATAGAGTTTGAGGTACTTAACTCCGTAATTTGGCAAAAATAGTCCTTGTTTTCTCCCTTAGTCACATGTGTTGGCCTCTGAGTCAGAGGAAATGCTGGGATTTTGTGTTGACTCTCAAAGAAACACGAGATTTGATGTGGTCTTCACTGTCTTTGCACCTGTTCTTTTCTGATTTTACTTCAAACAGCATTTGATGACCCAATTGTCCTCTCTATCCGGGAAACCTAGGCGTTGAAAGTTAGAGCTGAAATCTAGTTTGCCAATTTCAACGTGTCACCTCATGCCAATAAAAGTGCTTTTATGTCATCAATATTTTGTTTTAAGGATTTAACTTGCATTCAGAATTTTAATGTTTATAAATAATCACATTTTTGAGTTTTGATGAAAAAGAGGACTGCTGTGAAGTGTTTCATCTTGCATGCGTCAGAACAGATGCAAGAATATCATATTTCAAAGAGAATAATAATTTAGACTGGATGAAAAGGGATGCTGATTAGTTGTCAAGTTGAAGAATGCAACAAGGAATTTCTCCATCCTTTCAGTTATTTCATAAAGGAGACAATGTCTAGATACATATGTAAAGGCAATCTCTTCACTTGAAGCATTGTGGGCCTTTGGAATTCTCCGTCCCAGTGGCACACAGATACTTAGAAGTTGAATATATTTGACACAAAGGTCATTGGGTTTGTGGAGTCTCAGATATTAGGGGATATGGGAAGAGTGAATGTTAAAGAAATTGTTTTGGAAATCAGCCATGATAGTATTGAATGGTTCAGCAACGATGGAGGGCTAAATGACCAACTTCTGTTCCTGTTTCTTACGTCCTTATGATGCTCACTGCAACCAATTGTAACAGGAAGTAATCTTTTACATTACATTCACAGTATAGATCGCAAAGAAATTAGTCAATAGATCCAACCAGTCCTTGCAAGCATTTATGTTCTGTCAGAGCCTTCCTCAATCCTTCCTTTTCTAACCTGAACAACAGGGCCCTCTATCTGCTTCTCCCTCAGGTGCTTTTCTAACGTTCACTTACGTGTATTTATTGATAGTATGTTCTACATTCTCACTGCACTCTGAAGAATGATGTTCCTGCTAAATTCACTAACTGATTACTTGGTTATATTATGGTGAAGGCACGGTGGCACAGTGGTTAGCACTGCTGCCTCATAGCGCCAGAGACCTGGGTTCAATTCCCGCCTCAGGCAACTGTCTGTGTGGAGTTTGCACATTCTCCCCGTGTCTGCGTGGGTTTCCTCCGGGTGCTCCGGTTTCCTCCCACAGTCCAAAGATGTGCAGGTTAGGTGAATTGGCCATGCTAAATTGCCCGTAGTGTTAGGTAAGGGGTAAATGTAGGGGAATGGGTGGGTTGTGCTTTGGCGGGTCGGTGTGGGCTTGTTGGGCCAATGGGCCTGTTTCCACACTGCAATGTAATCTAATCTAATCATTCCAATGGCAATATGAGTGGCATTTTTTATATTCACTTTTTGGATGTGGGCATTGCTAACTGGCCAGCATTTATCACCTGTCCCCAGTTACCCTTGAGAAGTGGTGGTAAACTGCCTTCCTGAACAACTGCGGTCCATGTGCTGTAGGTTGACCCACAATGCCATTAGGGAGGGAATTCAAGGAAATTGACCGAGTGAAGTGAAGAAATTGTGATATATTTCCAAGTCAGGATGGTGAATGGCTTGGAGGAGAACCTGCAGGTGGTGATGTTCCCATGTACCTGCTCTCCTTGGCCCTCTACATGGAAGTGATCATGGGTTTGGAAAGTGCCCACTAAGGAGCTTTGAATTTCTGCAGTGCATCTTACAGACAGTACACACTGCTGCTACTGAGCATTGGTTGTGGAGGAAGTGGATGTTTGTGGATGTGATGCCAGTCAAGTGGGCTGCTTTGTCCTGGATGGTGTCAGTCTTCTTGAGTGTTGTTGGAGCTGTACCCATCCAGGCAAGGGGGGAGTATTCCATCGCATTCCTGACGTGTGCCTGGTAGATGGTGGACAGGCTTTGACGAGTCAGGAGATGAGTTATGCACACAGTATTCCTAGCCACTGACCTGCATTTGTAGCCACAGTGTTTATGCTGTGGGTCCGGCTAAGTTTCTGGTGAATGGTAACCCCCAGGATGCTGATAGTAAGAGATTCAATGATGGTAACACCATTGAATGACATGGGGCGGTGGTTAGACTGTCTCTTACTGAAGATAGTCATTGCCTGGCACTTGTGTGGTACAGATGTTCATAGAATCATAGAAACCCTACAGTGTAGAAACAGGCCATTCTGCCCAAAACATCCACACTGACTGTCCGAAGAGCTTCCCACCCAGACTCACCCCACTATCATAATGGTATAACCCTGCATTTCCCATGGCTAATCCAACTAACCTATGCATTCCTGGCCACTATGGGCTATTTAGCATGGCCAATCAACCTAACCTGCACATCTTCGGACTTGCAACTTGTCAGCCCAAGCCTGAATATTGTCCAAATCTTGTTGCATTTGAACATGGACTGCTTCAGTATCTGAGGATTCATGAATGGTGCTGAATATTTTGCAATCATTGACAAATATCTCCACTTCTGACCTTATGTTGGAAGGAAGGTTATTGATGAAGCAGCTGAAGATGGTTGGGCCGAAGACATTACCCTGTGGAACTCCTGCAGAGATATCCTGGAACTGAGATGACCAATCTCCAACAATCTTAACGATCATCCTATGAAGAGGGTGTGTTTTCAACCTGCAGGGAGTTTGCTTTTTGATAGCAATTGATTCAAATTTTGCTGGACTCCTTGATGCCACGTTCAGTCGATTCTAGAACCTTCCAGCACATAACTGATCATTTGTTCCAATAGTGGCAGTATTCTTCCTCACCAATCGTCTAATCTTGTCCTCTTGCCTGCTCGCTCCTCTCCTTTCATCTTTTTAACAATCGTCCGACTTCCTTGTACAGACATGGTGGGCTGAAGGGCCTGTTCCTGTGCTGCTATGTTCTAGGAGTGCATGGACTTTGCTTCACCAACTGTTTGTGGTCCTGAATTCTGCATTCAAATACTCCCCATGTTCTATAATCCTCAGTCTTTAAGCTTTTAAAATATGATATACGTCGCACCTTAACTAAAAATATTCTAGTTTTAAAAGATAAATTCTCCTGGACTTTGGCAATGCAAGCATTTATTGCCCATCACTAATTATCTTTGAGAAGGTGATAGTGAATTGTTTTGTTGAACCTCTCTGGTCCTCATAGTGTTTGGTGATGAGCTTCAGAATCCTGGTCCAGTGACAAGTTATAATTAACGATATGAATCATGGATTGCAAGTCTAACACTTCCTAAAACACGTTACCCTTTACTTCATACTGATTGTGGAATTAACGACTAGAAGGTTACCTCAGAGTACGACAGGATCTTCATCAGATGGGCAAATGGATCAAGGAGTGGCAGATGGAGTTTAATTTAGATAAATGTGAGATGCTGCATTTTGGAAAGACAAATCAGGGCAGGACTTATACACCAAATGGTAAGGCCCTTTGTTGAACAAAGAGATCTTGAGGTGCAGGTTCACAATTGTTGAAAATGGAGTTGCAGGTAGACAGGGGAAGGAAGAAAGTGTTTGGTATGCTAGCCTTTATTGGCTAGAGCGTTGAATATAGAAGTTGGAAGGTCATGTTGCGGCTGTAAAGGACAATGGTTAGGTCACCTTTGGAGCACTGCATTCAATTCTGGTCTCCCTCCTATAGGAAAGATGTTGTGAAACTTGAAAGAGTCCAGAAAAGATTTACATTACAAGGATGTTGCCAGGGTTGGAGGGCTTGAAGGGCATAGCTGAATAGACTGGGGCTATTTTCACCGAGCATTGGATGCTGAGCATGATAGAAGTTTATAAAATCATGAGGTGCATGGGAGGGGTGTATAGCCAAGGTCTTTTCCCTGGGGAAGTCCAAAACTAGAGGACATATGTTTATGGTGAGAGAGTAGAGATTTAAAAGGGAATTAGATTAGATTCCCAACAGTGTGGAAACAGGCCCTTCGGCCCAACAAGTCCACACCGACCCTCCGAAGAGTAACCCTCCCAGACCCATTTCCCCCTGACTAATGCAATTTAGCATGGCCAATTCACCTGACCTACACATCTTTGGACTGTGGGGAGAAACTGGAGCACCCGGAGCAAACCCACGCAGAGAATGTACAAACTCCACACAGACAGTCACCCGAGGCTGGAATCAAACCTGGGACTCTGGTGCTCTGAGGCAGCAGTGCTAACCACTGAGCCACCATAACATTTTCAGGCAGATGGTGTGTGTGTGTGGAATGAGCTGTCAGAGGAAGTGGTGGAGGCTGGTACAATTGCATCATTTAAAAGGCTTCTGGATGGGTACATGAATAGGAAGGGTTTGGAGGGATATGGACCGGGTGCTGGCAGGTGGGACTAGGTTAATTTAGAATATCTGGATGGCATGGACAAATAGGACTGAAGGGTCTGTTTCTGTGCTGTATAACTCTATTTGCACATTTTTTTCCCTGTTGTCCAGAAAATACATTTAATGTGTGCACATTTGTAAACTGCACCCTCACTGTCAACCGCAGCCCCACCTCACACTCTCCCCTTCCCTTCTCCACTTCACATGACTACATTTATATGAAATGAACCTGAGTAAAGTAATGCATAAAATGAGCTTTTACTGTAATGAGATTACCATTCGTTCAGAATGAACCAATAACTGCAACCAAAGTCCAACACAACACCACTATATCTTACATAAGTACTCACATTTTGTTCCCAAAACTGTTCTGAAATAAGACTTAACAAACAATCCATTCAGTTGCATCACATTGTAAACTTTTGCTATAAATCCTGTGTCCTACGATCTGATACTCCACAACCACCTGATGCTCCTAAAGCTAGTGCTTCCAAATAAACCTGTTGAACTGTAACCTGGTGTTGTGTGATTTTTAACTCTGTTTGAAATAGATTGCTATTTGACTCAGAATGGCCAATGATTGGGAATAATGTATCCGAGTTCTAATCGAAGGTGCATACGCATCTCCAAGTCTGTAACCTGCTTGGATTGACCCTATTTTGCAGTATTTTTTCACTTTATAAAGTTTCTTTGCTTCTGTGTATTCCTATGATTGGGTTTATTTGATTTATTTATGATCTTCAAGCATTCAAAGAGTGTTCTCCATTGTTTCAAGATACATGACACACAAAATGTGTTTGAAAGGTTCACGGGAGAGAGGGCTTGTCAGTGCTCCAGTAGTCAAGAGCCTCCACTGCCTCATGATCTATTGCAGATGGAGAGTTTTGATAAACTTTGTTTTGCTTAAAAGTAGGTGCAGTCAGAACTTTATGCAGCGGTCCATATCCATCCATCAGATTATATTAAATAGGGTAATCATTAATATGCTTACCATTTGACTTTATTCTTTAAGTGCAGCTATGCAAACCAACAGTTTGTCTTATTGATTGTATCATCCATCTTTGACCAAGGAAAATCTACATTTTACGTATTTTATTTTACACCTGAACAGTTCGTCCACAATTTAATTCTAAATATATTTGCTGTTTCACAGAATGTAAACTTCTAGTTCAGCTACTTAAGCCCAGTTGTGCATGCTCATTGTGTAAGTTTTGAAAAATAAAATTCATGATATGAGATGTCTCTGGCTGGGCCAGTAATTTCTTGCCTGTCCTTATTACCTTTGAGAAGATTTGGGTGAGCTGCTTTCTTAATCAACACAGTCCAGTGCAGTCAAGGTGATATTTGGGAGGTTAGGCTACTGGTATTATTGCTAGAATATCAGTCCAGAGAACCAGATAATATTCTGGGGCCCAGGGTTCAAACCTCACCAGGGCAGGTAGTGAAGATTGGATTCAACAAAAGTCTGGAGTTAACAGTCTAATGATGACCATTGTCGATTGTTGGGAAAACCTATCTGGTTCACAAATGCCCTCTAGAGAAGGAAACTGCTGGCCTCTATGTGACTCCAGTCCCACAGCTCCAGTCCAGTGGTTGACTCTCAATAGCCCACTGGGCCATTAGGGTTGAGCAATAAATACTGGGTGCAGCCAGTGACAGCCTCATCCTGTGAATGGATTGACAAAAGATTCTGTAGTAGGGCTTGCCAAGGTGGGGGTTTGGACTTAATTTGGGATCGTGAGATCTGTGCAGTTTTCCAAATAAATTGAAAATTTAAATATTGATGTAAAATGAGCAATTGCCCCCCCCCCCCCCATTTACCAGACGTATGATGGATGGATGATAAATGTACTTTGTTTTACCTTCAATACATGTACAACACAGAAACAGGCCATTTCTTTCAAATGCTCCATTTCTGCCCTAGCTGTGCATTAGGATAGAGACAAGAAAACTGCAGATGCTGGAATCCAAAGTCAGGAGGCTGGAAGAACTCATCAAGCCAGGCAGCATCAGGATGTGCAAAATTCAACATTTTGGGTGTAACCCCTCTTCAGGACTAGGGGTGGGTGTGGGGGGAGCTGCAGACTCCCATAACTACCTGGACTATACCTCCTCCCACCCAGTATCCTGCAAAAGCTCCATCCCATTCTCCCAATTCCTACCCGAGCATCCCAGGTGTTCAACTATTTTGAGCAACGCGCTTTTTCTCCCTCTGTCATCCAGCCAGCCCTCCACTGCACCACCTCCTCTCCCCGTTCCACTGCTCTAAACCCACCCCCCAACGCAATAAGGACAGAGTCCCTGTTGTCCTCCCTTACCACCCCACTAGTCTCCGCACCCAATGTATCATCCTCAAAGACTTCTGCCCACTCCAAATAGACTCCATCAGCAAGAACATCTTCCCCTCCACACCTCTGTCTACCTCCCGCAAGCACCATTCCTCTGACAGTCCTTGCTTCAACCACCCCCGCCACTGAACCCCCAGTTACCTTCCCCTGCAACAAGAAAAAATGGAAACTCTGCCAGTACACTACCCACCTCACCTCCATCCAGGGCCTCAAACAGTCCTTCCAGGTGAGTCAGAAGTTCACCTGTCTCTCTTCCAATCTAATGTGTTGCATCAGGTGCTCTGAAGTGGTCTTCTCTACATCGGGGAGACCAAATGTAAACTTAGGGAATGGCTCACCGAGCATCGCAGCCAGGTCCGTAGGGGCTGACCAGACCTCCCAGTTACCGCCCATGTCAATCCCCCCAACCACTCTGATATAACCATCCTTGGCCTCCTCCATTGCCAAAACAATCTGGAGCTCTTATTGGAGGAACAACATCTTTATCTTCTGCCTGGGCATGCTACAGCCCGGAGGACTCAATATTGAGTTCTCCAATTTCCAATAACCTCCCTCCCCGTGCCCCGACTCTCTTCCCAGCCCCTTCCCCTCCCTTCCACTCCCCCCTGTCACCAACCGGATTCATTCCTCCCATTGACCAACCTCTACATATCCCCACTTGACCACCCTTCCCCTGCCTCCCCCCTTATCAGCAGTTCCTCCTAAACCCACCCCCAGTCCTGAAGAAGGGTTACACCTGAAACATTGACTTCTCCACCTCCTTTTGCTGCCTGGCTTGCTGTGTTCTCCCAGCCTTCTGCCAGTCTAGCTGTGCACTAGGCGGAAGATCAGAAGATACTCGTTTCCTGCATTGATGGCAATTCTGAGCACATTGTAAATTTACACTGAAATTTTTAAGTGAAGCAGAACTGTCGGTCGCATTTCTGCTGGTTTATAACATTTCTCAGAAGAATGTCCTCGCCATCCTGCCTTGGAAATATATCGCAATTTCTTCACGATCGCTGGGTCAAAATCCTGGAGTTCCCTCTCCAATGGCACTGTGGATCAACCTACAGCCCATGAACTGCAGTGGTTCAAGGAGGCAGCTCACCACCACCTTCTCAAGGGGCAGCTAGGGATGGGCAATAAATGCTGGCCCAGCCAGTGACGCTGACATTCCACACATGAATTTAAAAACCTGAAACTTGCTCTGAATTGCTAGTTTTTCTTTGTGGCTTCAGAGATAATGAAAAGTTTCCGTAATTAAAAACACTGCGCTTAATGTACTAACTCATCATTTGAAGCCTTCAAATTTTAATTTCCATGCATAGAAAAGGCAGTAAAGATGTAATGAGGTGTAACTTGTGTGCTGTCTTCTGTTTCTGTTAGGTTTTACAAATTTACAATTTTACTGGCTTTAGAAGGAAAGCGCAGTAAAATTTGGAAATGAAGATATTGGTGTAAACTGGAGTTCTGTTCTCCAGTGTAAAGGAGAAGTTTAGATCGATTTGCTTCATTGCTAAATTGTACTGGATTTCCTTAAACAGAGCAACAGGAAGTAAAGCCTAAATATCTGGTTGGCAAGACTTGCTGGTTAGGCCTTTCTAAGAATTTCCATCACAAGTGTGGATCCTTTGTCAGATAATTGAATATTGGCACAGACCAACAAAGACTGGAGATTCTGAACTGTTAAATGGTTATGTTTCATGTTTTTGACAACTTCCAAGTAAACCCTCTCCCGAGCAAAAATAGAATTTATCTTTTTGTTTCAACTGAATCTTCATAAAAGGCAATCGCAAATACATATGGTACAGCCATCTCAGAGTGGAGAGATTCCACTCTGTACTGTAAACCTCTTGACGTGTACCTTATAGCTGCAAGTACTGAACCACCTCCTGAACATTAGCACCAAGCTGACATCTGTCTAACCAACATCAGGATCAGGAGGAGACTATGCGAAAACAGTACCCTTAATCTCAACATTACTTGAGTGCCCCTAAAACTTCCTCCTCTCCTCCCTCTCCCATCCACGATGCCAGCCCATGTCCCTTCAGACGACCAGTGTTAGGCTATGCCACCTCTGTTTCCCCTCAAAGCCACTCTCCTAGTGTGCACTATCTACATTCCTCAGATTCCATGCAGTATAATGGAAAGTGTAATATCCATTACTGTAATATCTCCTTTGGAAAAACTCTACAGTGTTGGTCAGTGTAAAAGGTCAAACTATTTTTAAAGGACAGATTCCTATGACAAATCACTACAATAAAACTCAGTTTAGATGAATTGACCAAGTTAAATTGCCCAAAGTGTTCAGGGATATATCGGTTAGGGTGCGTTAGTCAGGGGTAAATGTAGAGTAATGGGGTAGGGGAATGGGTCTGGGTGGGTTACTCTTCAGAGGGTTGGTGTGGACTTGTTGGGCCTAATGGCCTGTTTCCACACTGTAGGGATTCTATGATCTTATGAACACATCCAACTTAGATTATTTCATCTAAGTTGCACAACCTAATTACATGACCTTTTAAAAAAAATCTGTTGATGTTAATGGGTGCAAGATTGTGGAAATCGCATTTCTGATTGCCCAAGCATGTTCCCAGCAGTGAAACCCTACAATAACCACAAACTCATGCCTGTCTGAGCATGAAAGTTCCCATAGCACTATTCAAAGAAGAGTGGAGGAGTTTGCCTGATGCCCTGGAACAAAAATAACCCCTCCCCTAGCACCAAAAAAAACAGACTACCCACTCATTACCTCATTACTTGTTGTGGGTAAACTGACAGCCATGTTTCTCAGTGACTACAGTTCAGAGAAGGCCTTTAGAAAAACTGGAGAAGATGAAATTGCTGAGATATTTGTATCATCGATAGTCACAGGTGAGGTGCCAGAAGACTGGAGGTTGGCAAAAGTGCCACTGTTTAAGAAGGGCGGTAAAGTCAAGCCAGGGAACTATAGACCAGTGAGCCTGACCTCGGTGGTGGGCAAGTTGTTGGAGGGAATCCTGAGGGACAGGATGTATATGTATTTGGAAAGGCAAGGACTGATTCTGGATAGTCAACATGACTTTGTGCGTGGGAAATCATGTCTCAGAAACTTGATTGAGTTTTTTGAAGAAGTAACAAAGAAGATTGATGAGGGCAGAGCAGTAGATGTGATTTATATGGACTTCAGTAAGGCGTTCGACAAGGTTCCC
>NC_057745.1:27161463-27199012 GCF_004010195.1 Chiloscyllium plagiosum | reverse complement strand
AAAATTGGAGGTGTAGTGGACAGCGAAGAGGGTTACCTCAGATTACAACAGGATCTGGACCAGATGGGCCAATGGGCTGAGAAGTGGCAGATGGAGTTTAATTCAGATAAATGTGAGGTGCTGCATTTTGGGAAAGCAAATCTTAGCAGGACTTATACACTTAATGGTAAGCTCCTAGGGAGTGTTGCTGAAGAAAGAGACCTTGGAGTGCAGGTTCATAGCTCCTTGAAAGTCGAGTCGCAGGTAGATAGGATAGTGAAGAAGGCGTTTGGTATGCTTTCCTTTATTGGTCAGAGTATTGAGTACAGGAGTTGGGAGGTCATGTTACGGCTGTACAGGACATTGATTAGGCCACTGTTGGAGTATTGCGTGCAGTTCTGGTCTCCTTCCTATCGGAAAGATGTTGTGAAACTTGAAAGGGTTCAGAAAAGATTTACAAGGATGTTATCAGGGTTGGAGGATCTGAGCTACAGGGAGAGGCTGAACAGGCTGGGGCTGTTTTCCCTGGAGCGTTGGAGACTGAGGGGTGACTTTATAGAGGTTTACAAAATCATGAGGGGCATGGATAGGATAAACAGACAAAGTCTTTTTCCCTGGGGTCAGGGAGTCCAGAACTAGAGGGCATAGGTTTAGGGTTGGAGGGGCAAGATGTAAAAGAGACCTAAGGGGCAACTTTTTCATGCAGAGGGTGGTATGTGTATGGAATGAGCTGCCAGAGGATGTGGTGGAGGCTGGTACAATTGCAACATTTAAGAGGCATTTGGATGGGTATATGAATAGGAAGGGTTTGGAGGGATATGGGCCGGGTGCTGTCAGGTGGGACTAGATTGGGTTGGGATATCTGGTCGGCATGGATGGGTTGGACCGAAGGGTCTGTTTCCATGTTGTACATCTCTATGACTCTATAAATGGTCTGTATAAATGCAAGTTCTCCCTCCTTCCCCCTTTACCTTTGTTTTCCCTTGTTTTCTTGTTCTCCTAAGATTTGAATTTTAATGGTCTTATATGTTAAAATCCTACTCTAACCTAAATGGCCTTCATTTTAACTTTACTAATTTGTTTTAGAAATATTTTGCTTTCCCACTTGTTTTCTCCTCCTGGGGAGACTACCTATTTTGCAAACAGAAGTAAGTTGCAGAAAGAACTAGGTATTGAAGGACTGAAAATCCTTCGTCTATTTTATGGCAAATTCCATCAGAGACATTACCAGGTTATGATACTTAAAAGCAACTTGAAGCAGGAAGCCTGTCTGAGGGTAAATAAGTACCACAGCCACTCACAGGAACTTGTTTGACGTCAAATGAGTCATTCTGTGGCATAATAATGATTCATTTCCAGAATGAGACTGGAATTTAATTAGATGGCAATGAGAATAGAACACACACTTAATGATTATCCCTCAAGAGGACATTTAGTTCGTGAGGTTTGTGGTGTCAAGGCTGATTAACTTCTTCAATGAAAGTGTAACTTGATTTCCTCTTACATGTGGCTTGGTGTCAAGGTGTTTTTTCTCTCTGATAAGAAACCTATGGGACATTTTGTGTATTCAAGGCCGCAGATAAAGGCCTTTAAAGGAAAGCCTTTGAAAGCCATCACCATTTGTAACACTGCGGTGTAGCTTTAGGTCAACTGAGGAAAAGCTATCATGAAGCAGGTCCTCAAACTCATTTCTAAGGTCAAGTTTTATCAGGTAGCAGGGATCCTTGTGTTCCTATATGCTTCAGAGACTTGATCAACCTATAAAAGGCACTTTTTGACTTTGGTGAAATATCTGTCTCCACAAAATGCTTCACATTTGTTGAGGGGTCAAACCTCTTCCAAGCCTGCATTCCCAGCATTGAGGGTCTAATGAGGCAAAGTCAGCTTTGCTGGGAGAGTCACCTCACCCCTGACCCTGAGCTAACTACACAACTGTTCCCCTCTGAACTTGGTCGTGGCAATGAACCCCCAGCAGGGCAGCGGAAACGTTTTAGGTACGGTCCCTGTCATTCATTGACTCATTGGAATCCTTGGCCAGTGACTGTTCAAAATGGAGAAAGACCACGCAGGAAGGCACTGGGTGCATTGAGGTCCATTGACTGCAAGTACTTTTACTGGAGATATTTCACCAGGTTCAACAGCAGAAGAAATTGAGCTGCCCAGGAAACTCCTCTACCTTATACTTAAAATATCAGCTGTCCCTCTATATAATAGAGTCTGCAGATCATGTATTGGAGCAGTTAGAACACAATGAACTAGAATGGAAGCATTTTATCCTTGAATCTGAGGAATTTCTGATCGATTCATAAACATGGGTCTTGTTCAATGTGTAACTGGATTTTGTTTAAAACAAAAATGCTAAAATAGTAGCATTTAGTCAAAGTCACAACCTTCAAAAGGTAGAACCAACTGATGTCTGTCAGCTTCAAAAGCCCATTTCCAGTGAGGACTGTAACCTTGGAAACCGTGGTATCCCTGAGCTCTTCATCCAAGTGTTGGTCCTGATCACCCTGATGTCATTGTGGGGCTGAACATTGTCCTGGATTGTGAAAATCTGTCTCAGGAAGTAAATCAGTCTAAGGCTAAGAAGCTCCACTCTGTGCTCCCCAGGGATAGCCCATCCCTATTTTAAATATAGCTTAAGAGTGAGGGGTCTATTTGAACATGCAAGATCCTGAAGGGGCCTCGACAGCAAAGGAGGGAGAGATTGGAACTAGGAGACACAGTTTAAAAATAAGGCATCTCCTGTTTAAGATGGAGTGGAAGAAGACTTTTTCTTCTCTCGTGAGTCTTTGAAGCCCTTGGATTGGGAAGTGGGTTGATTAAATGCTGCTGTGCCAGAGGTAGGTAGATTATTGAATAACAAGGGAGTCAAAGGCAGGAGGGGTAGAAAAATGAAACCATCATCAGATCGGCTGTGATCTTATTAACTGGCAAAGCAGGCTGGAAGGGCCAATAACCTTCTCCTGGAAGGGCTGCACATCTCCTTGGATACAATTGAGGGAATTACTCAACTATTTCATAGGGCACGTAAAAGTCAACCACATTGTTGATCTGTAGCCTGACTGAGCATGGATGGAAGATTTTTTACTTTGAAGAATGTTAGTGAATCAGATGGATTTTTAGAACAATCTGGTAAAGTCATAGAATCATACAGCACAGAAACAGACCCTTCAGTCCAACTCATCCATTCGGACCAGGTATCCCAAATGAATCTATTCCCATTTGCCAGCATTTGGCCCATATCCTTCTAAACCCGTCCTGTACCCATCCAGCTGCCTTTTAAATGTTATTATACCAGCGTCCACCACTTCCTCTGGCAGCTCATTCCTTACACCCACCACCACCTTCTGTGTGAAAACATTGCCCCTTATGGTAGCCTATGTGACCCATTATTGATAATAGCTTTTATTCCAGATTGATTTAATTGATAGAATTTAATGACACAGCCACCATTATAGGAATTCAAACTGAGGTATCCCAGTCCAGAAACATAAGCATTCCATATCAGTAGTAAGGAAGAAACAACTCAATCCAATTTTGCCCAAATAAGGAAAAGTTTCAAAATTGAGGAAGCATTGCAGAATTCCATTTTGTCTCCTAGCTAAATGTAAGCCAGTTCTCGCAACAAGTCCTGAGCTAATCCTCCTTTTTACCGAAGTTATTAGTCATTGAAAAAACACTGCACAAAGCTCAGGTATGTAATTTGGATCAATGGATAAGGCAGGTCAGGGCCAGTTTAGGGCAGTATTGTTTTCTTTGCCATTTGAGATACATTTCCGATAATCAGGAGTCTAAAATTCATCTACAGATTTCAACATAAATCAGCAAAGGAGCTTCTGGGCTTCCTGCTTATAGATTGGGACAGTGGGAGAGGTTGCTCATTATGTACATAAAAGTTCAAAGTGATTAATGATCATTGAAGGGGAATGAAAGCTTTGGAGCTCTTGTCCAGATATGTTGTGAGTGATGCACAGAAACCCACATGGGATCACTTATGATTAAAGGTTTTGTGTAAAGTTTAGATCATCAAAAAATTATCCAGTACGTTAATGATGTTTTAAGTACCTTCTTTCCATGATTTTCTGTCACAGATATTTGGATACCACAGATGGGAGAGGGAGCATTTCACTGGTTTTTAAAGTATGATTAATAAATTATTGTCATTCACAAACAGCCCCCTGCTAAAGCAACTGTTTGAATTGCTAAAATAGAACAGCAAAATGATTTGTCCCTGTTTGACTTAACCAAATGAAATAATGTGTGTTGCTACAATGGCCAATATATTCATTTCAATTCTAACATCATTATTTAGGATCAAGGATAGTTAATATAAAACTTACTCCTAATAAAGCAATGTGTTTTTGAGAACCTTTGCAGGATACTTACTTTCTAATGCTCACAAGCGTATGTCCTGTTCTCACAATTTTTGTCCATGTTTTCCTTTCAATCTATCTGGAAGTGTGTACTGCAGGCAGGTCCTGGTTTGTGAATGGGCTCCATTCTGGAGTCCAATAGCAAGTCAGTTTGCGCACAACTCAAAACAAAATGCAAGACAACATACGGTAGCTGTCCATAAGTACAGGAAACATTCATATGTCAGATCTTTAAAGTTACACACCTGCATGGGACTGCATTTGCAAGTACATGTATTCGGAAAATGGGAGCCCCTGTTTTGCAAATTGGTCCATCAAATTTTCCCATTTATGGTGTAATTACTGGCTCGACCATTAGTTGGATAGACGCACCTTTCTGATACGTCATTTCCAGCTCCACGGCCATATACAGACATAGGGATCTTCAGCCCATCGCATCCATACCTAAATATTCTAATCACATTTTCCAACACTTGGCCCATAGTCTTGTAAGTAGTGCACATCTAACGCTACTTCAATGTTCTGAGGGTCTCTGCCTCTAACACTATTTCAGACAGTGACCTCCAGATTCCCACCACCCTCTGGATAAAAAATCATTTTGTTATCTCCCCACTAAACTTTCTGTCCTTTACCTTAAGTCTCTGCCCCCAAGTCATTGAACCCTCCATCAAGGGGAAAGATGTCTTCCTGTCTACCTTGTGTATGCCCTTCATAATTTTATACATCTCAATCATGTCCCCTTTCAATCCCCTCTGTTCTAACGAAAACACCCCAGTATGTCCAATCTCTCTTCATAATTGAAACTCTCCAGTCTCGGTAACATCCTGGTAAATCTCCTCTGAATACAATCACATCCCTCCTCTTATGTGGATTCCAGAATTGTGCACAATATGCTAACTGTGACCTAACCAACATTTTATACAGTTCCAGCATCACCTCCCTTCTCTTAAACTCTATGCCTTGCCTAATAAAAGCAGATATTTCATAGACCTTCTTAACCACTTTAAATTCTTGCCCTGATACATAAGGCACCGGTGGACATGCACATCAGCATCCCTCTGATCCTTGGTAATTCCTGGGGCCCTGCCATTCCCTTGCCTTAGTCCTGCCCAAGTACATTACCTCATATTTATCCAGATTGAGTTCCATTTGCCACTGATCAGCCCATCCATAACCTCCAGTAGTCTAAAGCCAAATTTTGGTATCATGTGCGAACTCACTGATCAACCCTCCTACGTTCAAGTCTAAATCATTCATATAAGCCACAAACATCAAGGACCCCAATACTGACTCCTGTGCGACCCCATTGAGTACAGAGTTTCAGTTGGAAAAACACCCCTGAACCATCACCCTCTGCTTTCTGCCATCTTGGATATGTCTTGAATTCTCTTGAACTAACGGATGTTGGAAAATAATTGGTGACTGAAATCAAAAGAATATCAACAGTAAGCTTCTGAATCGATTTTTAATGGATGGATGTGGAGATAAGGCAAGTAAAATGGAGCTGAGATGCTGATCAGCTGTGGTCTAATGGAATGGCTGAGTAGGTCCAAGGTCCTGAATCAAGCCTCATTCCTGATGAAAGGCTTTTGTCCGAAACGTTGATTCTCCTGCTCCTCGGATGCTGCCTGACCTGCTGTGCTTTTCCTGCATCGCACTCTTGACTCTGATCTCCAGTCCTGACTTTCTCCTTCAAGATGCTGAACGGCCTACCCCATTTGTATTCCCACTGTGAAAAAAGAAACTCAAATTTGTCAGTTGGCTCTTGAGAAAAAGCCAAATCCAATTTATTAGCATATGGCTGATCTTAACAAAGACGTGTTTTTTCTGGATCAAGTTGCATTATATCATTTGTATTCTAATTAATACTTTGTTTTATTTCTTTTGCACATTGAACCATAATGAGCCAAACAGAAGAATTTGCAGTGTAAACAGGTCCTGATTCAGTATTTCTGTAAACTTTAATTAAATATAGGCACATATTTAATGTAGTAAATTAAGCTAAGCAGAAACAGCTTTAAATAAAAGCAGCTGGTACTCCCACTCAAGTTGGTGTGGGAAATACAAAGACTTTTGAAACAAGACCAAGGTGTGGTGTTTGAGTAGAGGAGATGTATATGCAGTCCAGTCTCTATTGTTTAACTGACACTGGCTGTCCGAATGGAAGTTACAGTTTTCCATTTCAAGCTTGAACATCCCTCAGCTTGATGGTCTCGCACTGTCAAGGAAAAGTAGACGAGAGAAACACAAGACGGTAGAATGGATACAAGAAATTCTCTGCTCATATCGGATGCATTACTTTTCAGTTAGAGGTGGTAGGGGTCTGGAACTCACTCCCTAAAAGGGTGTTAGAAGTAGAAACCCTCAAAGTGTTTCAAAACCAAGCTGGATCTGTACCTGAAGTGCTGAAATTTGCCAGTTACCACCAAAGTCTGCTGGACAGCAGACAAAGCTGGGTGTGTTAACACAGACATATTGGGTCGAGTGGCTTCTTTCTGTCATGAAAACATTTTCTGCTTCTACCTTTTCTACTGCTGATTTACCAGTTTGACTGCAATGAAGCTGATATGTGATTGAATGATTACCAGCTATACTGTGGCATGTATACAGCTCACAAAAAGCTTCTTGATTATTCCAACACAAGGGACGTTATGTTGACCTCCACGACTGAGTAATAAAGAGTTTGCATTCATATACTGCTCACTACCTTATGGTGTCTCAAAATGCTTTACAGCGGGTGAAATATTTTTGATTGTACTCACTGTTGTGATACACAAAGTATAACTATTAATCTTTGCCCAGTAAGGTTCCACATGCAGCAATGATCAGCAGATTTGTTACTTTTAGTGATGTTGACTGAGAGTACAGTGTTGGGATGTCAGTCTTGATTTTCCGGATTAGTGATGCTGGAAGAGCACAGCAGTTCAGGCAGCATCCGAGGACCAGTAAAATCGACAGTTCAGGCAAAAACGTTGATTTTACTGCTCCTCGGATGCTGCCTGAACTGCTGTGCTCTTCCAGTATCACTAATCCAGAATCTGGTTTCCAGCATCTGCAGTCATTGTTTTTACCCAGTCTTGATTTTGTGTTCCATTTAAGAAACTCTACTTCTTCACCCTGGCCCCATTTAACCAAATCTCCCTCCAATCACACCACACCCCAACTCTGTAACCTTACCTAATCTCTCTCTCTTGCTCTCTCTCTCTCTCTCTCACACCTCCCAATTGTTTGTCCCCACCCACTGAGCACCGCCATCCATCTTGCCCTCTCTCTTTCCTGCATCACATCTTTCTATCTCTGGTTCTACTTGTACACTCATAGCCAAATCCTTGCTAACCATGATTTCTGTTCTTAACGCCATGTGTATTTTCAGGGAACGACGAGGATCCAACCTTGCCCTCATCTGCCCTCACACCCCTGGCGGTTTGAGTACCAGTGACAGTAGGATGAGGCTGTGGGCATTAATTAGTAATGGGGTGGGCAGACCATCGACTGGACTTCCCTCCCTGGATTTCATCAGAGAAGTTGGCAGAAAATGGTGGCAACCCACCCAGCATTCTCCCACCCACTCAAATGCCCTGCACCACCTTCACACCCGGCTGGCATTGAATCGTGCCCTCTGTCTCAGATGGAGTCAGACTGTTTCCAGCTTCAATGCCTTATTTAATCACAAGCTGAATATCTGACCCCATGTTGTCTCTGTGAACCGGCCAGTCCTACCTGTGGAACATAACCCCAGCCTCTGCCCAGGTTTCACTTGCACCTCCATCAGGTTTAGTTGCTAAACTGCTCTCCAGGTTGACCTCCTTACGTTCCAACCTCCATAAACCTCGGCTCCTCCAAGGCTCTGCTGCCTATACATCATCCCATTCCAAACACTGGCCCATCATGCCTTTCCTCACTGATCCTCACGGTCCATACTGAGAGCAGTTATGGTGGTGGTTCAGTGATTTGCATTGCTTCCTCACAATGGCAGGGACTCGGGTTTGATTTCTGTGTCGAGTTTGCACATTCTTCCTGTATCTGCGTGGCTTTCCTCCAAGTGCTCCGGTTTCCTCTCAGTCCAAAGATGTGCAGGTTAGGTGGATTAGCTGTGCTAAATTGCCCATAGTGTTCAGGGATGTGCAGGTTACGTGGTTAGCCATGGGAAATGCAGGGTTACAGGGATAGGGTAGGGGGCATTGGGACTGGGTGGAATGCTGTTCAGAGGGACTTGATGGGCCAAATGGCCTGCTTCCACACTGTAGGGAGTCTATGATTTGGATCTATGATCTCTTTGATCTATATATATAGGTCCATGATCCTCAACACCTCAACTTGAAATATATCATTGTTGTATCTAAACACCTCAATAGCCTCAGCTTTCTTAGTCACTATCACCTTCTGTGGTTTGATTTTCCATTTGGTTCAGTTCTGTGGAGGCTTTACCTGAAATGAGAACCAAAAAACTATTTTACTGTGATTTATTTAGAGCACATTGCTTCTAATGTTATGTTACATGAACTCTTAGAGAAACTGACCCCTCAGTCCAACTCGTCCATGCCGACCAGATACCCTAAATTAATCGAGTTCCGTTTGCCAGCACTTGGTCTGTATCCCTCTAAACCCTTCCCATTCATTACTCATCCAGGTGACTTTTGAATGTTATAGTTATATCAGCCTCCACCACTTCCTCTGGCAGCTCATTCCATACACGCACTACTCTCTGCGTGAAAAAGTTGCCCCTTAGATCCTTTTTAAACCTTTTCCCTCTCACCTTAAACCTACGCCCTCTGTTAGGTCTTCCCCACCATGGAAGATAGAGGAAGTGGGGAAATAAATAGCGACATCTTGAAAAATGTCCGTATTACAGGGGAGGACGTTCTGGACCTCTTAAAACGCATAAAGGTGGATAAATCCCCAGGACCTGATCAGGTGTACCCGAGAACTCTGTGCGAAGCTAGGGAAGTGATTGCTGGGCCTCTTGCTGATATATTTGTATCACCGATAGCCAGATTTTCCCAGCCGTAACCATAGACCATAGACGAGGTGCCAGAAGACTGGAGATTGGCTAACGCGGTGCCACTATTTAAGAAAGTTGGTAATGAAAACCATGAAACTATAGACTGGTGAGCCTAACGTCGGTGGTGGATAAGTTGTTGGAGAAATCGAGTAACAGTGTCTACACGTATTTGGAAAGGCAAGGACTGATTAGGGATAGTCAACACGGCTTTGAGCATGGAAAATCATGTCTCACAAACTTGGTTACGTTTTTTGAAGATGTAACTCTTGTAGATCATCAGACCCATTGTCATAGTGATTACAAGTAGGCAGAACATCTTAAAGGAAACTAAATGAAAATAAACCCCTGCATTTATATATCATCTTTCATGAGGACTGGATGTTTCAATTTGGCTTGCAGCCAATTAAGCACCTCAGTGGACGCAGTTGCAATACAGGAAATATGCCAGTATGGAGACCTCATATATTTGACACTGCCATAGAATCGAAGCCAAACCCAACAGATTCAGAGATAAAAATGCAGCTTTCATCTGACAGCAACTTGAAGTTCTTACGTGAGGAAGATCTGATTCATAAGGTTTGTACTGCTGCTTGATTGATGCCTTAAATTCCCTGATTTCTTTGTTACCAACTGTCAGACAGACAACCCATACTTTCAGCAAAGACCTCACTGAATTGGGCCCTTGCACTAATTTCTCCTGATGAACAACAGCAAATGGCCTTTCACTCATTCACAAAGGTGAAGAATGTGAAAACAAGGAGGGATAAGATGCTGTTTTCTGCATCACTTCTAGGGTGGCATGGTGGCTCAGTGGCTAGTGCCAGGGACCTGGGTTCAATTCTTGGCTTGGGCAACTGTCTTTGTGGACTTTGCACATTCTCCCTATGTCTGTGTGGTTTCCTCCCACAATCCAAAGATGTGCAGGTCAGGTGAATTGGCCATGCTAAATTGCTTACAGCGTTAGGTGTGTCAGTTAGGGGAATGGGTCTGGGCAGGTTACTCCTTGGAGGGTTGGTGTGGACTTGTTGGGCTGAAGGGCCTGTTTCCATACTGTAGGTAATCTAATCTATATTTTGTAGAGGTGCATACAAGAGGACAGTAGACCCCCTGTCAGTGGCTCACATATTCACCTCTAATGCCAAAAATTATGAGGCCAAAGTCGTACTCCAGAGCCAGTCCTATCTAAGCATTTGTTGCCACCCCACAGCGTAGCACAGATGGACTGTCAGACTGCCAGAGGGACAATACTTCAAGTGAGAAATTAAAATAAGGCTTCTTCTTCTCTCTACAGTGGAGGTAGAGAAGTCCATGGCACAGTTTTGAATACAGTTCTCCCTCGTGTCCTTGTCAATATTTATACTTTAACCAACATCACTGAAACAACATGATCTCATTATTACATTGCCATTGCAGGAGCTATCGATGTGAGCTGTGTTTTCCGCATTTAAAGGTAACTGATTGGTTTGAAAGGACTCTGGAACATTCTGTTAATTGTGATTAGTGTCAAGTAGATACAAGTTCATTGGAATTCAATTTTATTTGTGACATGAGGCAATAATTAGTGATAGTACAAATGAACATTGAATCATAGCACTGTTATTTTGTGTATGGCATGAGTTTAGATGAATCATTTGTGACCCTCAGCCTTCTGTATGCGACCCACCCATGACAATGTGATTGGAAAGCTCCATGTCCCTATATTATCTGGTGCAGCTTGTTATGATCTAAGTAGAGGATAGTGGAAATCTGGAAATCCATTCCCTATAAAGGGAAGATATATCAGTATGTTCACTGATGTGGGTGAAAAGAGAGACATTGTGTCAAAGCTTTTCATCTTGCACTCATCCGGACAAATATAATCACTACATTTGTATCACATAAAAATGCAAAGGATGTGGACAAGGGAGAATTGAATTGTAGTATAGAATTACCCTGGACTAATTTTCCATTGTAGAGCCTCTCACAATTTCAGGACACCCAAAAGCACGTTACAACAATTTAACTCATTTTGACATAGTTATAGTTATAACGTAGGAATGGTGACAGCCAATTTTCACACAGCAAGCCCTCAAAAACAAATAATAGCCACATAATTGATAAGGCGGAGCAGGCCTGACTGGCTGAATTACTTACTCTCTCTTATGTTGCTAATATATTCCAAACCAAATTGGCCGATTAAGCCTGTGGAATGTCAAACTGAAATAATTACCATCCTTTCTACGTGCAGCTTCTTGTGACAGAATTACAATTGACAGGCAGAGTCGTCCAATGTCTGACTTAATAGTCAAGCCTACTGGATGTAATTACAATTTAATTATCTAGTTGTCCCTAGATGATGCTCAGATTATACTTGTTTTCAATTATTGTTCTGGTACTTAGCAAAGTTTTCTCACCCCTTATCTATGTACAGTCGGTTCTGCTATAACACGTGTTTCATCAATGCGAATTGGCTTTAACGTGATTGAAGAATTTAGAGCGTTATTCATAGAAGGTGAACTTTCCTTACCTGTAATGGTTATAACATGATTGCGGCCCCATTAGTTTGAATGGGGCTGCTACTGCACGATTTTCTTATAATGTGGGATCGCATGGAAACTGAACTATCGCATTATATCAGAACCAACTGTAATTGCTACAGGTTCAACCTTGTATCTGTATAATGCACTGCCTGGGTCTGCTCATATTGAAGTCGCACAAAGTGTGTGGTCACTTGCTGCCCATCAATTAACTGGTCTGCTTACTTCCACTGTTTTGTATTTCTGACATGCTTTCATCTGGTTGACACGGTGGCTCAGTGATTAGCACTGCTGCCTCACAGCACCAGGGTCCTAGGTTCAATTCCAGCTTTGGGAGACTGTCTGTGTGGAGTTTGCACATTCTCCCCGTGCCTGCATGGGTTTTCTCCCACAATCCAAAGATGTGCTGGCCAGGTGAATTGGCCATGCTAAATTGTCCATAGCATCAGGTCGATTAGTCAGAGAGAAATGGGTCTGGGTGTGTTAGTCTTCAGAGTGTCGGATTGGGCTGAAGGGCCTGTTTCCACACTCTAGGGAATCTCATCATAATATTTTGCAGCCGTACCATGAGCAACACTGGCGTGTCAAATCATGGGGCGTCTCAGTTTCTTGGGGGAATGATCCAGAACCATAAATTCAAATCCTATCACAGCAACTGGGAGAATTTACATTCAATTAATTAAATAAGTGGAGAATAGGATGCTAGCATCAGTAATAATGACCATAAAACTATGGGAATGACATAAAATCCTGTATAGGTTCTTCAAGGGAAGGAAATCTATCAATGTTACCTGGTCTGGTCTACATGTGATTCCAGATCCACAGTCGTATAGTTGACTCTTAACTGCCCCAGAAAAGGTCCAGCTAGCTGGTCAGTTGTGTTCAGGATGGGTGACTCATTACCATCTTCCCAAGGGCAGTTAAGATTGGGGAATAAATGTTGGCAACACCCACGTCACATGGTTCAGTAAAGATAAAAACTGAACATGGTCAAGTAGGAATTCACTCAAATGAGAAACATTCCAAACAACAGAGAAAATGTAGCCACCAGTTGACTTTTTCATTCAGCTTTTGATCTTCATTCAATTAAATTTACATGAAGCGAGGATGACAAGGATTTCTGGAAGATCTGAAAGTTTTAATAAGGTTCTGAATAATATCTCAAAGATCACAATCAAAGAACAAATTAAGTCTCAGGGCTAAGGAATGACAGATGGATTTTATCTGAATTAATCTTGGTCTCTCCACATTAAAATAGGAAACTTGGACATTCAAGGAATAGGCGTTATATTACATTGGCTGGTGCAGGATTGACTCTATGAAGATTCATAATATATGTTGGCTGAAATGATTGACTAAACCAGACTTAAAGGATAGCTCTTTAGAAAAAAGAAAAAAAAAGGGTAGTTTTGAGGGTTCTTGTGGCACAGTGGTAGTGTCCCTGCCCCTCAACTAGTAGGCCCTGGTTCAACTCCGTCTTGCTCCAGAGGTATGTAGTGACATCTCTGAACTGATTGATTAGAAAAACACATTAAATTTAAAATAAGAACAGGCAATGGGAGACCTTCTTGTAGTGCAGTAGTTTTGTCAAAAGGTGTGGTTCTGGAAAAGCACAGCCAGTCAGACAGCATCTGAGGAGCAGGAGAGTCGATGTTTCCACTCGGTATTGTCCCTACCCTTGAACAGAGAGATCTGGGTTCAGGTCTCACCTGCTCCAGAGGTAATGTTCCAAAGCACTTTACAGCCAAATACATGGTTTTAAACAGTAGTCATTGTTTTAATGCAGGAAACCTGACAGGCAGTTTTTGCCCAGCAAGCTCTCACCAACATAATTGCAGTTATGATCGAATGGTCTGTGTTGTGATGCTGATTTGTGAATAAGTATTGACCAGAATACCAGGAAGAGTTCTTTTGTCCTTTTCTGAAGTGGAACCATGGGATCTTTACCATTAATCAGAGAGTGCAGATGACATATCAGTTTGACATGTCACCCCGAATGATGACAGTGCAGCACTCCCTCAGCGTCTGACCTTAATCTCAGTGCTTCACTGCTTTGGGCCAGTGTTTTCCCACTAGCTCTTTGGCTCACTGTCATAGTTAATGTATTCCAGCCCCAGTTAAATCTAGCAGTTGATGGATTTGGGAGAGGAAACAGATTTCTGGGACCCTCTCCCTTCCAACCTCCCACCTGACGTCAATCTACCCTTTTTTTCGGATTAAATTCCTCTCCTGAGTTAGTAGCTAACCCGATGCATGCCTGTTATAATTAACAGACCCCTCATTGAGCACTTTGTCTGACCACAGTGTCCACCACACTCAATTGAACTGAGGGTGTAAGCCTCTTTGCAATCCGTCTGCATGAACTACAACTATGTGTCACACATGAATCATTTAAAGCAATATTTCTCAGTACACCTATTTCAGCTGAAATGGAATTGGATTCATAATTGAGGCAAACAAGCTAAGCCTGTTCCATGCTGGTAACCATGACAACAGTAGCATGAAAGCACAAAGAATTCTCCCTCCCTCCTCCAAAGTTTTATCTGTTTCTATCCCAGGGAGCAATTCATTCAACAAGAAGCAATTAGAGAAAATCTGTCTCTGTGTAATTGGCTTGTCTCCTGAAAACGTTTGCTGTTTTTTGTCATGTTTGATGTTCAATTACCGAATGAATGTTTGTTAAAACAGTGCAGAGCATAAGCAGAGATGGAACGCTGCAGGATAAATTGTTTACACTAATTCAAAGATGGTTGATAGCAAAATTCATCTTGCCTGAGTGCTAATGCTGTAAAGTTTACATGAACATGTCTGATTAAAGCCCAATTAGTGGCACTGTTCTGTTAAATACTAGACTTAAAGCACTTGAGCCAATTTGGTATTGTCACTACCTCAGGACATAAGCTCTGGGTTCAAGACCCATTTGCTCCAGAGGTGTATCTCTGGATAGCTCAGTAAAATATACATATCAGACTTATGGGAGGTGTGAATAGTTACCTGGTGACTGAATGGTTAATCCACTCAAGGATGAAAAGAGTTGAAAGTATTGGCTTGAGGACAGCTCCAGTAGCTGAAAGCTTTCCCACAAAGATTGGAGCACTGTACAGTTGAATGGTTTCTACACAAAAGGTTTCAGCATGCAGTGCTGGCCTGCAGGTTTCCTCCATTTACATTGAAGGGGACTCTTTCTGACCAGCGTGAAACTAGAATACTTTTAAGCCCTATCCTAGGTGACACCACCTAGTTTACCTTTGAAATGGTGCCTGACCGATAAATTACCTCTTCCATATAGGGTGTAAAGTCTGATTGCATTTATTCCTGAATACCTCAGAACATAGCCAGCCACCTCCAACAGCTCTGCCCCCTCCAACATGCCCGCTCCCTCCCACAACATCCGTTTAGATTACAACAAAATCACAAAGGCATTCAAAGAAACTGAAACGCAACCTCCATGATGGTCTACCATCAAAGTTTCTCGCAGTGTCCAGATGTTTGTGCTGTCAATGCTGGAGACTGTGGGATAATTCCAGAGGGTTAGTAACCATGTTGCTCCAGAATTAATTATCTGTCCATTTGTTATATAAGACTGGTATAGCCTGCATGTTCAGCTCTTCTCACATCTGTCACATTTTGGGTTACCAGGTCAATAACGATCTGAATAAATGGGGGAACAGAGCTGATGGACTGAATGGTCTAGCCTGATATGTCTTCCGGTCTTATGGGTACAATACCAGTGACACAATTGGACCAGTACTCCAGAGTTTGTGTATGGCAGTTGGAGAATTGAGATCCAGTTTCTTAACAAAATCGGGGAAAAAAAGACTGTTCTCAGGAAATGTGACCATGACACTGGTGTGTCGTCCCAAAGATCCTCCTGGTTCATGCAAGATCTGCAGGGAAAGAAACTTGGCTTTCTCTCCTGGCTGCAGCTGTGTGGCGTAGTGTTGCCATGATGTCCTCCATTTGCCCTCAGAGTGCCTATCAGTGCCAACTAGGGATGAGCTTCCATCTTCGCCCTAAGCATATCATCTTTCCTTTCAATGGCATGACCGCTATGCCAAATAGGATAGATTGAGAACAGATCTTGCAACCCTACACCAGGCATCCATTTGCGTGTAAAGATTGCGCGTACACACACACACCCCTACCTTTCGCTATCACATAGGTGTAGATGTAGCCAACATAAAAGAGAAGGCAAAAGATGGGACTTACATTCCACAATGACAGCACAGTAGTTACTCCTATCAATACAATCATGAACAAACACCTATGTGACCGAGATCAGTGAGGACCAGGACAAGTGGATCTTTCATTCTTTTTCATTGACTTATCATCTTTCACAGGCCAATCCAGTAGATATATTCAACAGGACGTCTTCTGCACAGGCCCATGGGCAACTTGATAGTCCTGTACATTGTTGCAAATAAAACAGCAATCCCCTTGACCCCGGTTTCTACTTTTCTGTCTCGCACATTCATCTTGCACATATGAGATGTCAAAGCTAAGGTGGCAGGTAGAACATGAATATTGAAAGTGAAGGTACTCACTGTAAAAAGATCAGTTACAAACGAATAAACTGATTTTTTAATATTAAAGAAAGGCCTTTACTGGTCAGGAGAACGGAGAAACGAAAGTGAAATGCAAATCCTTTTTTAAAAAAAATGTCATCAACTTATTCCACTTAGTTTACTGTAAACTCGACAATTTTTTTTTAATCTTTAAACAGTTACTTGTTTAACAATAATTTGATCAAGTATAATTAAATCATTTCACTTTTTGTCAATATCTCAGTCACAGTATTTGATTTCACTTGATTTTTATTGTTACATGTACCAAGATGCAGTGAAAAGTATAGTACTGTGTGCCATCCAGGTAACTCATACCTTATGTAAGTACAGTAGGGTAATAGAATAGAATGTAAAATACAGTGTTACAGCTCCAGAGAAGGTGCAGAGAAAGATCAGCTCTGTATATGAGAGGTCCAACACAGGTCTGATAACAGAGGAGAAGAAGCTATTCTTAAATCTGTTGGTATATGTTTTCAAATGTTTGTACCTTCTGCCAGTGGAGGAGGGTGGAAGAGGGTATAGCTGAGGTGGGAGGGGTCTTTGATTATGTTGGCTGCTTGAGGTAGCAGCAAGTATGGATGGAGTCAGTGGATGGAAGGCTGGCTTATGGACTGAGCTGTGTTCACAACTCTCTTATTTCTTTTGGTCTTGAGCAGAGCAGTTGTGTACCAAGCAATGATGCATCCAGATAGAATGCTTTCTTAGGTACATCTATAAAAACTGGTAAGAGTCCTTGCAGAAATGCAAAATTCTATTTAATTTGAGTCTCTCAAAAGCTGGTATTTGAAGTTAATATTTTCCCCAGATTTATCACTTTTGAGCTGAAAGTACTTAGAATGACTCATGGCCTCTAATTCCCAGGATATCAGAATCTTATTTGATGTCAGCTATGGCTCAGTGTGTAGCACTCTAGCCTGGAGTTTGAAGATTATTGGTTCAAGTATAATGAATAAGCTGATATTCTAGTATGGGTGAGCTGTAATATCTCGCAGAAGGATAAAACTCAGCAAAAATACAAAAATTGCTGAACTTCAGTGTAAATAGCATTCTTATGAAAAATTATGAACCAATTCTCCATATTAAATGCACATTCATGGATTTTATTTGCGGTAAATTCTGCAGTGGATAAGAAAATGCTATGGCTCCCAAAGTCCATGAGATTGCCGGGATAGTGGGAGTCTTGCCTGTGTTGGAGCCCCCATTATTGTTTGGGCTCATAGGAAGATTCGCTAATGTCCCAATCAGCTTTGGGTCATGTGCTGTTTGTGATGCATCGAGTGTCCGCACTGTGACATCTTCCCAGATGACCACAGCTGGCACCTTGTGGTATTTGCCACCTTTACCATGTGGTATAGATAAGAGGTGTTTAAGGTACTTTGCTGACACCAGTCCTTCTTTGTCATGAACCTATCTAGTGATTAACCATAGCAGTTATCCCATTCAAAGGGATCTATAAAGGAGACACTGATATTAGATAACAAAAAATTGAATTACATTGGAGCAATAATTACAAATAGATTTGGTTAGGCATAATTGGTCACTCCTTAGGGACTGGTACAGATACATCTGCTTCCTCTGAAAGCTGGAATAAAACTCTTTCTTTGCATCTCCAGACCTCTTTGTGAGATCAGCAGAATGGTTGGAGCCAGTGTAACATGAACATTAACCCCTTCACTGCTATTATTTCAGTCAACACTCACTTTCGTAAAGCTGCCAGGAAGTGTAACCTGGTTTAGTTGCATAATTGGAGGAAGAGGGACAGAGAGGGAGTAGGGGGAGTGGTGGTGAAGAAGAAACTTCGAGGTGCTCCTTCTGTTTGCCAAAGGGTAGAAACACGGAAGGGAGGAGCAGGACGAGGCAATTCTGCCCTTTGAGCCTGTTCCGCCATTCAATATGATCATGGATGTTCATCCAACTCAGTACCCTGTTCCTGCTTTCTTCCCTTACCCTTTGATCCCTTTAGCCCTCAGAAAGACACCTAATTCCTTGTTGAAAACCTTCAACATTGTGGCCTCAATTGCTTTCTGAGACAGAAAATTCCACAGGCTCACCATTCCCTGGGTAAAGAAATATCTCCTTAACTGGAAGCACCTCAGGCAAATGGATTTGGATGACAGATTGGCCATGGTTTTAATTCATGGCAGCACGGACTTAAAGGGGCCAATGACTTCCTTTGTCTGCTGTGCTACTTCAGTCTAAACAAATTCTGACTTTCTGAGTTGGAATCAGACTGCTGCCAAGGAAAAGTGGCCTCTGCATTGTGCCTACTCTTAGACAGACCTCCATTGACCATATTTCACTGAGGCCACAGGAAGTGAGAACTCCTGTTGTACTGAATCCCTGGCTCCTGGTCCCCACTGTCATTGGATAACGATGAGGGATGATGCTGTAGCATCCTCTGAGGTGGCTGAGCAAGCCATTGAATAGACTTGCACAAGACTCAGGTATTTATCATTTGGAAAACTAGGAATGAAAAATAAATACATCATTGACGTTATCACCCAAAATTTGAGATCAAATACAGAATGTTATTAAGATGCCACCAGCTGTCAAAAACAAGATGCCACCAGCTGTCAAAAAGTGTGGTGCTGGAAATTAACAGCGGGTCAGGCAGCATTCAAGAAGCAGGAGAGTCGATGTTTCAAGCATAAGCTCTTCATTGGGAATAAACTGTAAATCTTGATCAGCTTTTGAGTTCTGATGAACTGCCTTTCATTCCTGATGAAGAGCTTCTACTCAAAACATCGACTCTCCTGCTCCTCAGATACTGCCTGACCGGCTGTGCCTTTCCAGCGCCACACGTTTTGACTCTGATCTCCAGCATCTGCAGTCCTCACTTTCTCCTAGTTGAGACACTGCAGGACAGTGACTATGTGTGGACTCCACGGGTCCTTCTGTTCCATTATGAAGTGTGAGGGGTCCTGCTTTTATTCCCCCAATTCAGAGGCTGGAAATCAGGAAGAAAATCTGAAAATGGTGTCAATACTCAGGCAGCACAAGCATATCTGAGAATAAAACATGTCAGGACAATGCCCTTTCATCAGAACTCAAAAGCTGATCAAGATTTAGTTTATTTTGCAGCATCAGAATCCTCCCTCCTAAGGTTTGGCTGCATGCTTCTTTTTGAATGTGGCCACACTTGATACCCAGCTGTGCTTGGTACTGACAAGAGTTGAACACTCACTTGGTTGGCAGATGACAGGCAGCAGATTAAAGCACCATCCCAATCTGGGATTCCGATCTATAACCACAGCTCAGTAGCTCAGTACCACAAAAACCACAAGTGGCATGCATTTGGACAGGAGCCAAGCTTAGACTGTTCCAGGAAGGCTGATAATGGATCATCTTACATCCCTTGTTTTGCTGTACTGGGAGCCAGTTAGCTCAACAGGAAGATAAAGGCTTCTTTAAATGTATTTTTTATTATGTTAGATTGTGTGTTATGATGATTGTTAGGAGGCAGCTTCCATATTTAATTTGTTGGGTATTTATGAGTGATGTTTCTTATTCATCAGTACTCAGTGCGGAGGTTTTGCTATAGCGTTTCACAGCCGGTTGTTGGAATAATTTGCTATTCTGGCCTTTGAACTTGTCCTGGAAATGCCCATATATCAGATAACCGCGTCTGGCCAGATCCCAGCCAAAGGGGAATGAAAAGCTTGCATTGAAATAGCACTTCCCATGACCACCGGATAGATGTCTTCACAGCCAACAAATTACTCTTAAGTAAAACAGCAAAGTGCGGATGCAGGAGACCTGAAACAAAGAGAAACTCAAAAGTCTAGCAGACTTGAGAGTCAACAGAAGGGTTTTGAAGAACGATCACTGGACTCAGACTATTTTCGAGTCTAGTCTCTGTCGTACTCTATGAGAACAGCCGCTCTTTCCACACAGCCAAACTCCCACAATCCAACAAATGTGACAATTGCCCAGATAATGGGCTCTCCTTATGTTGACTGAGAGATGGATATTGGCCAGGTGATAGTGTATAACTCATTTCCAAAGAAAATCCATATCAAACTCAAAACCTTAACTCTCTCCGCAGATACCGCCAGACCTGCAGACTTTCTCCAGCACTTTGTTTGTATTTCAGATCTCCAGCGTCTGCAGAGAGCTCAGCACTAATTCTTGTCTTCAAATACTGGGTTGGGTCTAGAGCCTAATACCTTGTTGTTTAGAGGAAAGAACATTACCAAGGGAGTGCAACTGACAACAAGGTATAAAGAGTAGGCACGTTTCCATCCAGAAGTCTGGTGTGTGGCAAAAGGAGAGAAACTAACTGTCAAGGAACTGGTGTTTGATCATTTCCAAGTAAGGATCCTAATGTCTGCAAGTGAAGCACAAGGTTAGCTTGTCCTGAGGCAGTTTGCATCGACTATGGTGAGTTCGTCTAGACTTTGGGGCAGCCAGCCACCTACGAAATAAAACATTAAGACCAGTAACCTGGCATCATCAAAGGATTTCAGGAAGAGCTCTAAAGGGGGAGAGAGCAAAAGAAAGAGAGGCAGAGAGGTTTAAGGAGAGAACTTTAGAATTGTTACATTATTGGCTGGATGGGGGATAATGCACTACACTCGAAAAATAAATTTGAATTTCAAAGTATGCCATCAATGTTGTGTCAGCGTGAGATCCTCCCTGACTCCCAGCTAGTGCTCCCTCGGATAATTACCGCTGAATTCTGAATGTTTTTCACTGGGGACCCGTGGTCAGCTGAGTCTCTTCAGAAGTCAACTGCTGCAGCCAGAGGAGATTTCCATTTCATCTCAGGCTTTGGGTCTGTTTCAAAGCCACGTCCCAGAGGCGAAGAGTCAGTTTGAATGGATTCTCTCAGTCAGTTTCTTCCCATCATATTCTGAGTCTGAATCCATTATCACTAACAGAAAGCTCAAGGGAAATCTGTTCAAATAGCAATATTTTTTAACACGTTTTGGAATAACCTGTCAGGAAGCCAGAAGCGTTTTGTTATGATTGAGCACGTGGTCTTACACAGCAGGAAGAAATGAAACAAAGACATGTAATGTAAATGATCATTTTCTAATTACATATTTGGAGTTTTTTTTAATAGAATCTTATAACAGAGGAAGAGTTTGAACAGTTCATCAACTTTACCAACACATTCCACCCTGACCTTAAATTCGCCTGCACCATCTCAGACACCTCCCTCCTCTACCTCAACCTCTCCATCTCCATCAATGGTGACCGACTCAACACTGACATTTTCTACAAACCCACTGACTCCCACAGCTACCTGGACCACACCTCCTCCCACCCTGCCTCCTGGAAAAACACTATCCCTTATTCCCAGTTCTTATGCCTCTGCCGCATCTGCTCCCAGGAGGACTAATTCCACCATAGAACATACCAAATGGCCTCCTTCTTTAACAACCACAATTTCCCCTCCCACATGGTCGATGATGCCCTCCAGAGCATCTCATCCATTTCCCGCCCCTCCACGAACCCACCCTTCCCTCCTGGCACCTTCCCCAGCAACTGCAGGAATTACTGAACCTGTGCCCATACCTCCCCCCTCACCTCCATCCAAATCCCCAAAGGAGCCTTTCACATTTATTAGAGTTTTACCTGCTCTTCCACACATATCATTTACTGAGCTCCCGATGCAGTCTCCTCTACACTGGAAACAGGATGTCTCCTTGCAGAGCACTTCAGAGAACATCTGCGGGGCGCCAATCAACCCCACCGCCCCATGGCTGAACACTTCAATTCCCCCTCCCATTCTGCCAAGGACATGCAGGTCCTGGGCCTCCTCCACTGCCACACCCTAACCACCCGATGTCTGGAGGAAAAACGCCTCATCTTCCACCTCGGGACCCTCCAACCTTATGGCATCAATGTGGATTTCACCAGTTTCCTCATTTCCCTTCCCCTCACCTTATCCCAATTCCAACCTTCCAGCTCAGCATCGCCCTCATGACCTGTCCCACCTGTCCATCTTCCTTCCCACCTATCCATTCCACCCTCCCCTCTGACCTATCACCTTTTCCTCCACCAGCCACCTATTGTGCTCTCAGCTACTTTTCCCCCACACACACCCTCCTCCCATGTATCTCTCCACCCCTGAGGCTCCCAGGCTCATTCCTGATGAAGGGTTTATGCCCGAAACATCGTGTCTCCTGCTCCGCGGATGCTGCCTGACCTGCTGTGTTTTACCAGCACCACACTCTCGACTCAAATCTCCCGCATCTGCGGTCCTTACTTTTGCCAAGAGGCTGTTTAGCCCATCATTCCTATTCTAGAGGTCTGTTTATGGCACAGTGGTAAGGTCCTTATCTCTGTCTGAGGAGGCCTGGGATCTAAGTTCCATCTACTCCAGAGGTGTGTCATAATATGTCTGAATATGTTAATTAAGAATATTAACATGTGCCGCCTCTTCAGAAGAGCTACCAAGTAATTTCAGTTTTTCCCCTTATGCCTCCAGATTTTTTCTTTTTCACATTTTCAACTTTGTCCCTCCCCTACCGTTCCCCCATCTTTGAAAATTGAATCTGTGTCCACAGCCCTTTTAGTCAGTGTAATGCAGATAAAAACAAGTAAGTGTTATAAAAAACCTCTCCTGTCGGGTTCCTCAGATGATAATTTCAAATCGGTAACCTCTGGTTACTGTGACCTGTATTATATCTACTCACTTGAGGGACATGGGCATCATTGGTCAGCACCGAATTCATTGCCCATCTCCAGTCACCCCTTGGGAAGGTGGTGGTGAGTTGCCTTCTTGAACCGTTACAATACTGTGCGGTATGCGTAATCCAGTGACAGCAAAGAGCAGTAATATATTTCCAAATTGGGATGGTGATTGGCTTAGAGGGGAACTTGGTGGTCTTCCCTTGTATCTTGCCAATGGAAACCCGTCAACTCCATCAAAATTCTTCATCGTTTTGAACAGGTCCATCCAATTTCCTCTTAGCCTTCTCTGCAGTGAGAACAATCTCAGATTCTCCAATCTCTCCCCATGGCTGAGCTCCTTTATCCCTGGCTTCTTTCAGACAAGTGTCCTCAGCACCATCTTCAAGGCCACAGTATCCTTCCGAAGGTGTGGGTGACGCAGTACTCCAGCTCAGAGCAATCCAGTGACATCCAACATAATTGCATGGACTCTGGGTCTGTCATGTGATATCGACAAAATGTCATTGGATTTGATGGGAGCCTGTAAACTAATCAGCGTGCTAAATTATTAATCAATTTAAATTAAATTGCAGTTTAGTTTTGTGTCAGCATAGTGGCTTCCTGACTGAGCAAGGTGCAGTGAATTGATCCTCTGCACTGAAAATATGGTTTCTTGAAAATAAACAACTAGATGCCAACTGCTTGAGTCAGTCTTATTTTCACAATATAACTTTTTATTAAAAATTCCAGCATTTACACTCTTGAGTAATGAAGCCAAAGGTATTTGAAAAATTAATACATTTGTGGTATTCATTAAAACCTCTTCTGCCCATTCGTGTTTATTCCCTGCCTCGAATATTGAGTCTGACATGTTCATATTTGATGGCATCCAAGGGTGACTGTTTACTGTGTCTTTCATAACTTTAGTACAAGTGTGACATTTCGGCAGCTACAAAATATGATTAGACACACACAAAGTGATGGGACTGATATTTGGAGTAGCATGTATTATTTTGTAAATATATAAATTCACGACGTTCCCAGTAACATTTATACAATGTTACCAGAGAAGACGTTTTAATATCCAAATGGCTCATTTATGGAATTAAAGTTGTCTTCGTGGAATCAGAATTCCATAGGAGAGCTATGACAAGATAGAAGATCATTCAGCCCATTGTCCCCAACTCTGTGCAAGAACAGCTCACCCAGTGTCCCTCCCCTACCTTTCCCCCATCAGCCCTAAATTCTTTCTCTTCAGATAATTATCCATTTCTCTGTTGAAAGCCACCATTGAATCTGCCTCCAGGCAGCCTTTCTTACAGGGAAGTAATGGCCTAGTGGTATTGTTGCTGGGCTGTTAATACAGAGACCCAGCTAATATCCTGGAGACCCAGGTTTAAATCTCACTATGGAGAAAGTGAGGACTGGAGGTCAGAGTCAAGAGTGTTGTGCTGGAAAAGCACAGGTGTTCAGGCAGCATCTGAGGAATCTATGGTATGGGCAAAAGCCCTTCAGGAATGAGGCTGATGAAGGACTTTTGCCCGAAATGTTGATTCTCCAAAGCCTTCAATACTGCCTGACCTGAAGGACTTTTGCCCGAAATGTCGATTCTCCAACTCCTTGGATACTGCCTGACCTCCTGTGCTTTTCCAGCACCACACTAAACTCAAATTCCAACATGGCAGATGGTGGAATTTGAATTCAATAAAAAATCTGGAATTAAGTGAATCCATTGCTGATTGTCAGAAAAACCTATCTTGTTGACTAATACCCTTTAAGGAAAGAAACTGCCATCCTTACCTATTCTGGCCTACATGTGACTCCAGAACCACAGCAACATGGTTGACTTTTAACTGCCCTCTGGGCAATTTTGTGATGGGCAATAAATACTGGCCTAGCCAGTGACACCCTCATCCCATGAGTGAATAAAAAAAACCACAATGGTGCAATTTAAGGAAGGATACTTTAAATTTATTTCCTACGTCAATGCACAAAGACAGTGAAAGACAGTTCAGTTTTCAGCCTAAAAGAGCTTGAAGATTGTAGATAATTAATCCAAGGTGTGGAGATGTAAATTAGTGCGAAGATTTGTAGCTCGGGTGCTCGTTGTTGTGGTTCTGTTCGCCGATTTGGAAGTTTTTGTTGCAAACGTTTCGTCCCCTGGCTAGGCGACATCATCAGTGCTTGGGAGCCTCCTGTGAAGCGCTTCTTTGATGTTTCCTCCGGTGTTTACAGTGGTTACTGCCGCTTCCGGTTGTCAGTTTCAGCTGTCCGCTGTAGTGGTTGGTATAATGGGTCCAGGTCGATTGCTCATGTTGTGTATCGGGTCCTTCGTTCTGGTGAGTTGTTGTCTGAGCGTGGATGTTGGTTTGTGTGCCGTTATGAGTCCTAGAGGTCGCAGTAGTCTGGCTGTCAGTTCTGAGATGCTCCTGATGTATGGTAGTGTGGCTAGTCCTTTTGGTTGTGGTATGTCCTCATTCCATGGTCTTTCTCTTTTTAGTCCCTATTTAAACATACCGTCCCTTAAATGTTGCCCATTTTAATCATGGCAGTCTCCTGATTGTTAAGTCTGATGATTGGACATCCAGTCACAGGCTACAGTGGATTATCTAGCCGAAAGTTCAGTGCCGTAATGTGAGAGTGATTCATTGTCAGAGGTGCCATCTTGCAAATGAGCTGTTAAACTAAAAGTCCACCTGTTGTCATGACAATCCCATAGCCCTGTCCATATAAACAGGGAATTCTCCAGTGTCCAGACCAACATTGCTCCCATGACTGCAACCAAGATCAAAAGACCACCTGGTCATTTTTAGTGTCTGCACCTCAAAGGTTGTATGTTACATTGAGGTACAAATCAATGAGGCACCACAAAGATGCAAAACCTTCCTTTTTGAACCCCTTCCTCTGAATCTCTTTTAAAAAGTGACATATTTTGCTTTTGAGTTTTATACAGATGATTGGAGAAGTTGGGACTGTTTTCTTTGGGAAAGAGATGGTTGAGTGGAGATTTGATAGAAATGCACAAAATCCTGAAGGGTCTGGACAGAGCAGATAGAGAGAAATTGTTAACCACCGTGGAAAATTTGAGGATCACAGCTTTAAGATAATTTAGCGAAGGAGGCAATGGTAATTTAAAGGAAGCTCTTCTATACATGGACCAGTTAGGATCTGAAATGCGCTGCCTGAGACCGTGGCAGAGGCTTCTTCAACCAAAAGGGAATTGGCTCATTATCTGAAAAGGTGAAACAGTTGCAGCTTAAAGGCACGGGAATGGCAGCATGTGACTTTCTCCTTCAGGGAACTAGCACAGACACAGTGGGTTGAATGGCCTCCTCCTGTACTGTAAGCATGCCACTGCACTGTATTGTACTGTTCATTTGAGCTTCAGATATTTAAACTGGTAATTATCTCTCAAATAAAACAAAGAACTGTGGATACTGCAGATCTGAGGCAAGCACAGAAATTGCTGGAGAAACTCAGCAGGCCTGGCAGTACCCGTGGTGAGAAAGTAGAGTTAATGATTCGAGTCCAGCTCTGAAGTAGGGTCACTGGACTGGCAAAATTAACTCTGCTTTCTTTCCACAGATGCTGCCAGACCTGCTAAATTACCTCCCAAATTATATTCAAGGTAAAACCTTCCAGAAAGCCCGACGAACAGGAGCGAGAGGCTGCTGTCAGCTGCCTGTCTGTTTTGGGAGGAAAGGGCTTTTGCCACTTGCTCTAATCAGGAGGATTTCTTCTCTTTCAGATAACACAGACAGACCTGTCAAACATTTCCATCGAGACGGAGTGCGAAACTACACAAAGCTGCTGCTGAGTCCCGAACATGGGCTGCTCTATGTTGGTGCAAAAGATGCCATTTTCTCTTTGGACGTTTTCAATATTGCTCCCAATGAATTTAAAAATGAGGTATATTCTTATTTCCAGCTGAACGGTGGTGGGACGTTATCTTGCTGCAGAGCAAATAAGTGCTGTCATACTTTGGCTATTTCTCTTCCTTATTTCTTTTAAACGTCATTCATTTGGGATTTAATGGACAATTAGTGCTATGGCACAAAGCAGAAGAATGTCTTGACTGTCGATACAAGTCCATTGGGAACTATCAAAGCACGCTTCACTGTCAGTTGTCAGAGCATACATCCAGACACAGGCACAGGGTCACAGAGATACAGTTCAGTCACGTTGTTTCACCAAATTTCCCTCCACCCCAGCTCCAATTCTGTCATTAACTGCTGGGCGCCTCTCCCTGAAGCAGTGACTGACAGCATATCTCCTGCTGTCACTCATGTCGTGTAATTACTGAACCAAGATGAGCCCAGTTTCCCAAAGCCTGTGCAGACTAACCCTCTGCTGGCTCCCAATTTGGAGGGAGCCTCGGCCCAGATCTGACAGAAGCAATCCAATTTGATATTGAGGTTGTCAGGTCAGCGACAGTCATGTGTGGTGAACCAGTGAGGGGCTCCTTCTTGACAATCCTGAATTGAATAGTTATCATTGAAATTTCGCACAATCACTTTCCTGGAGGCATCGTTAATCCTGTTATCAACATCAGTTAGTCTTGGAGCCCCACGCTGAATATTGCTACTACAACTATTGTCAGAGTGCTGAACACTATTAGTGGCAGCAAATGAATTTCTAGAAACAAAGAACGAAAATACAAAGTACACTGAGTTTTGTTGAAATGTACGTCTTTATTGAGGGAGACCGGCAATAGACTATCAGCCATTCACCAAATTCTGTTAATTCTTGAGAAAAGGACAGGAGTAAATCACTGATTTATAATGGAAGTGGCATTTCTAGTGTGTCAGGAAAAGAAAGTGAGAGATGGTTTACAACATTAGACAGAGAATTGCATCCAGTTTCTCCAATTCTTTGTTAGGTTCATTTCCTCACTGGTCTCCAACATTGTCAGTGGGATTCTCTGTGCATTGAATGTTGTATGTCTTTTCTTTAATCTCTCAGAGGGGGGGTTGATTTTGATTATTCTACTTATTGTGACGAATGGCACAAGTGCACTATTACAGTAAATGACTAAAGACTTTCTGCTGTAGACACTCAACTGTGGTGGAGCATGAGTTGACTTTTAAGGAGTTGCTTTAATAGATTGCTCAACCCGCAGTTGGGAAATCTCTCGCAGTTCCCAACAGTTGAATAGGAACTGTCTGGAAATGTTTTGAAGAGGAGACTGTGTGCATCCCACTGTGTGACTGCCAACCACTAATGACAGGCACTGTTGAAAAGGGTGGCCTCTCTATTATAATAGGAGGCAGTCAAAGTGCCACGTGGCCATTGGCTCCTTCTCCTCATTCCACAATGTTACTCCAATGTTGACTCGCCCCTCCTGTCACGTGGAATTCATTGGATCACATGATCGAGCCTCAGTTAGCAGATCAACCTTAACGTCGAGGAACAGCACGGTGAATCTGAAGGGCTAACTGGATAACGACTGCCCTTGTTAAAATGTTGTCAGTGGTGCTTGAGTGAAGCATTGCTCACTTAAGTTGATTCATGAAGGCTAACTTGGCTGTAAAAGGGGCCTGTTCAGGATTGGGTGCAGATTGACAAAGAACTTGCTGCTTAGTGATAGTCCATGAGAAACCAAAGGCTTCTACCTTTGTTAGAGACAGGTTGAGATAAGTGGTTATGTAAATTAAGGGCACCACTGCACATTAAGCATGGGACAATGAAAGTAAGTAGGTATATATGAACTACTACAAACAGAAAAGGGATTGAACCCACTTCGTTGGTATCATTCTGTACCATACAGTAGCCAATCCCCATATAGAGGGCTGAGATTGTACCAATTTGACCTAATATAGAGATGGGCTATTTTCTAGACACCCTTGTTATGTAAATGAGGAAGTCTAATGTCATTGCATCCAAAGAACACCTGGAGAATGTCTGGCTGAGCATTGGACTGAACCATTTTGGCAGCATCCTGAACTTAATAATATGGACCCAAAGTCACAATTTCTGAAATCTGTTGACAGTGAGTTTCTGTTTACAATTTGTCAATAGGTTATTAGTGATTCCTACTGCTAGAACCATAAACTGTGCATTCCCTACCTTTAGCAGCTTTGACGGCAAAGACAAGCTGTTGACAGTGAAGAGTTGAGATGGATTATTGGTTGTTTAATGGATGTCAGTGCAAGATCTTGAATCAAATCTGAATATCCTTTTACAGGTGATTTGGGAAGTCCCAGAGCAGAAGAGGAACGAGTGTCACTTTAAGGGCAAGAGCCTGTCGGTAGGTGAAAATTAACTGTTGAGGTACATTTAAGAGCAATGGCAAGTCAGAGGTTCTAATGGGTTTCTCTGGTTTCAGAGTGATTGCTTCAACTACATCAAAATCCTCCTTCAGGTGAACAGCACACACGTTTATGTTTGTGGGACTTATGCTTTCAGCCCAACTTGTGCCTACATCGTAAGTGTTGTCACTGCTGTCTTTGGATGTGAAGAATTTAAAATGTTGCCAGCTAATTGCAAGCACAAGGTGTAACCTGTTATCTTTTCCTCGTAGCATATCGCAAACTTCTCTCTTGAGAAAAATCGCTTTGGTAATCTCTTAACAGAAGATGGAAAAGGCCGCTGTCCCTTTGACCCGACCTATAAATCGACTGCAATTATGGTTGGTGGGTAAAAGCGGGTTTCAAGTGCTGGTTACCCAGTATGTGATTATAACTCTGTAAATGAGACGGTATCCTGAGCCAGTTAACTGTCAGATTACAGGGTTGCTGGTTGGAGCGTACATCTTAATCCAGTAAAGGCTTGCTCTGCTGACCAGATGTTGTTCCTGCCAGTGAACCTGACTCTTCCAGCAGTTTCGCTCAGTTTTTCTTTCTCTGGAATTTGGAAGATTGAGTGATTTGATTTGGGTTATTGAAGATTATGTCAGGATTCACACAGTGCACAAAGGGAAACTTTCTTTTTTTGATTTCCTGGACTAAGGTGGAAATCTTAAATGAGAGCCATGCCATTTAAGAAGTAAGTCAAGAAACTCTCTTATAAAAATAGATTGGAAGGAAGTTCGGGTTGGTTTTGGACAGGTCCAGGGATAAGAAGGATTCAGAGGGACATGGACCAAATGCAGGCAAGTGGGTCAAAAAAAAAGCAAATGAATTTTGATGCTGGAAATCAGAAACAAAAGCAGAAATGCTGGGAAAATGGGCAAATGGAACTAGTTCAATTTAGGAAACCTGATTGGCATGGACGAGTTGGGCTTACGATTCTATGACTAAAAGACTGAGGACTGGGTCAATTGTGATTTAAGACTGAGACTGACAGATATTTGTTATGTTGGAGTAAGAAGAGATATGGAGCAAAGGTGAGTTAATGGTGTTGAGGTAAACGAATGGTGGATCAGACTCGAGAGGCTGAATGGCCACTGCTGTTTCTGCGGTTCCCTCTCAATCAGTAAGACTCAACACTGTGCCACACGTTGCAGCCTGGATCCAAGCATATACAAAAGAGCTGACCTCCAGAGATGTGGCGAGAGTGATCATACTTTGACAGAGCCCAAGCGTAACTGGATTCAGTCAATGGGAATCGGGAGTGACAAATCTTCATTCGCTGGAGTCGTAACTACTGTAAAAGAGGATGATTGTAGTTGCTGAGGCCTAATTATCTCTTCCATAATATGCCTTTAGAATTTCCTCAAGGTAGTGTCCTACCCCCAGTCATCTTTAGCTGCTCACTCAAGAACTTTTCCTCAATCATAAGGTCACGTGTTTGCTAATGGCGGCACCATGTTCAGTTCCATTTCTAATCCCTTAAATAAACAGACAGTGCCACTATGAAGTAAGACTTGCACAACATTCAGACTTAGTCTGATAAGTGGCAAACACATTTGTGTCACAGAAGTGCCAGGCAGTGATTACTTACAAAAAAAAAGAGATCATAACATTTCCCTTGATGTTCAACAGCATTATCATTACTGATTCCTTCACTATCACCATTCTGGATGTCATAGTTGGCCAACAACACAGTGGGATGAACTACATCAGTTCTGTAGCTATAAGTGCAGGGTAAAGTTTGGGAATTCTACAGTAAGTAACTCACTTTCTGACTTCCCAAAGCTGTACATTTTGCAAAAACCAGGAGCGCGGTGGAACTCCCCCTCCATTTACCTACATGAGTGCAACTCCAATAATGCTCAAGGAGCTCAAAACATTCCAGGATACAGCAACCCCGCAGATCCACAAATTAAATAGTCAATCTCCACCACAGTGGCAGCAACTCACCAACACATTGGGTGTCACAGTGGCTCAGTGGTTAGCACTGCTGCCTCACAGCGCCAGGGACGTGGGTTCGATTCCCGGTTCGGGCAACTGTCTGTGTGGAGTTTGCACATTCTCCTCGTGTCTGCTTGGGTTTCCCCCGGTTGCTCCGGTTTCCTCCTACACTCCAAAAATGTGCAGGTCAGGTCAATTGGCCATGCTAAATTGCCCATAGCGTTAGGTGGATTAGTCATGGGTAAGATGTAGGGGAATGGGTGGGTTGCTCTTCGGAGGGTCGGTGTGGACTTATTGGGCCAAAGGGCCTGTTTCCACACTGTAGGGAATCTAATCTAACCTAAACATTACTTTCCAAACCCATGACACCTACCATGCAGAAACACAAGGGAGGATAATATATGGGAACACTAACACCTGAGATTTCCCCACATCATCTTCACTTGGAACTGTTTGCCTTGCCTTCACTGTTGCTGGGTTTAAATTCTGGAGCTCCCACCCTAACAGCACCGTGGATACTCCTATACCAGATGGACTGCAGCAATTCAAAACGTAGCTCACTGTCACCTCTCCAGGGCAATTAGGGATGGACAATAAGTATTGTCTGTTCTATCAATACTCAAATCCCGTGGAAGAATAAAGAAAAAGGCATTGAAGCCACAGTTCTCTTGCATTCTTTGATTAACTGTGTTTTAACTTTTTGAATCTGATATTATTAACTCCTGAAGAATTCTATTGATGCCTTTAATCTGTGCTTGTCATTGCTTCTACCAGATGGGGCACTATATGCAGGAACTGTCAGCAATTTTCAAGGGAATGAGCCAATCATTTCAAGAAGTCTGGGAAACAAACCTCCCTTAAAAACTGAGAACTCTCTCAATTGGCTTCAGGGTAAGTAACAGGCAACAAATACATGAGATATGCATTGTAAAGATGAATGTCTTTAAAATAGCTAACTGCACCTATCAGAGTGGACTTCCCAGGACAGCAGTGCTGGTGTGTGAAGGTAGCCCAGGGACATCAGTTGATTGCTGATCCGAGCTCCATCGTTACAGGGAGGCGTGGAGTTCAGGAGAGATGCTGGCCCACAAGTGAAAGACAAGATTAAAAGGGGGATCAACACATGCAAACAGTGTAAGAAGCAGCTGGAACCAAAGTTCTGCCTCCCTCCACGTGGCTAGAGTTTTTAACTTTTTTTGTGGGATATCGATGCCCATCTGTATTGAACTGAGTGGCTTACAAGGCCATTTAATCAGATATTTGAGATTCAACCATATTTGTTCTGGGTCTAGAGTCACACATAGGCCAGAACAGGTAAGGACAGCAGATTTCCATCCCTAAAGGACAAGAGAGGACACCACATGGTTTTTACAACCAGTGATTACAGGGTTGCCATCAGACGAGTTTTTATTTCTAGATTTATTTTGTAAATTTAATTTAAATTCACCATTTCCCATGTTAGTCTGAGGATGCCGAGTTACTAGTCCAGTAATATCACCACTATATTACTCCCTTGCCTGCCCCATCGTGCCAAATTGCTGTTTCTGTCCTGGTACTGAATCCCAAAACAGTACACTTAGCATTCAGTATAGCTGACGTTGGTTATATTCAGACAAGATTTGTATGTGAACACAAATTAAAGAT
Organism: Chiloscyllium plagiosum; assembly: GCF_004010195.1. Taxonomy (NCBI): domain Eukaryota; kingdom Metazoa; phylum Chordata; class Chondrichthyes; order Orectolobiformes; family Hemiscylliidae; genus Chiloscyllium; species Chiloscyllium plagiosum. Next base: position 27,166,078 of record NC_057745.1, on the reverse strand, counting down.
GGAAAGTTAGCTCATTCTAGATCATCTCAACTTCATTTTTTCACTCTATTCCTTAATCCAAAAGTCTCTATACACATGTTCATAGAACCACTTCCCTAAAGAAAGAGGCCCATATAGTCTGCCCTGATCCTCTGAAGAGCATAACATCCACATCAGCCCTCAACCCTGTGGCAATAACCCTGCGTTTCCTATGGCCAATCTACCTATGGGAGGTATCCACGCAGACTCAGGGAGAATGTGCAAACTCCACTTAAACAGTTACCAAAAGCAGGAATTGAACCCAGGACTCTGGCACTTTGAGATAGCCCCATCCTTTATTTCTGTCTTGAACAAACTCAGTGATTGAGCTTCCACAGCTTTCTCTGGTAGAGAATTCAAAAGATTCACCATCCTCTGAGTGACGAAATTCTTCATCTCAGACACTAATGACCAGCCCCTTATCCTGAGATTATGTGCTAGAGTTACCAGCCAGGAGACTATCTCGAACTATACTGTAAAAATTCTATGCTGTAAAATTCTCTGTCATACTTTGAAATGAGAGAATACAGAAACTGTTTCCTCAATCTCTCCTCATAAGACATTCACTTGATCTGATGCATTAAAATAAGTGTAAAGGGTGTCTACAAAACCAATCTCTGTAATTCTCTGTTATCTTAACCCGTAAAGCATGGCCCTCCAGGTTGGTTATTAATAAATACCGTGGATACCAGCATTCACTTTATAGAGCTGTTATGCACCAACCTCCCTCTGGACAAGCAAGAGAAATCTTTGAAAGTGGATGAACATGAAAATAATAAGATTATGTAAGAATGACTCTATAACTTGGCAGCAGCCACCCAGGGCAATCTTGATAGAGTGGAACTGTCACTTGATTCAGCAAACTCAAGGTTGAATCATGAGGCAAAGATCCAAATGCTCTTAGATTGAAAAGACAGTGGGTCCTGACCACAGATCACTGGGTTTTGGAGCATTTCTCTTTTGTTGACATTGTTGCGCTTAATAAACTTTCCAATTAGACTTTTCTCATCGTTGCTTTACTGACCCTGGTGAGGATGAAATAATGCACCAATCGCAAGTGATGTCTTGCCTCTGACTGTTCTATTGTTGTCCAGACAGAAAGATGCTTTATGGAGTACAGGAATGTATTCCATGCATTTATTCCCCTGCATATCATGGACTGTTGTGCCAGGCTTGCTGTGAGCTAATGAGATTCTAGCTTCTCAGCAGCCTGGATTTAATGTAGGCATTTCACCCCATGATCATTTCAGTGGGCGGAACAGCAAACCCTGCCAAGGGGTAAAAGCCAGGCCATTAAGGTTCTGATTCTACACAGCATTTGCTTGGCGGCATTTAAAGCAACATCTAATCACTTCAAATACAAAAGCCCCATTGAATTCACTTTGTCAAACTTAGCATTGTTTGCAGTATTCCATGGTAAGGATCCTCGTGATTTACATCGAACTCCTGGATGGACATATTTTAAACTGTTTGGCATGTTTTACAGATCCATCATTTGTAGGTTCGGAGTTTATTCAGGAGGGAGTGTCTGCAAAGAATTCTGACAGCGATGATGGAAAAGTCTACTACTTCTTCAGCGAAACTGGCAAAGAATTTGACTTTTTTGAGAACACCATTGTATCACGGATAGCCCAAATCTGTACGGTAAATACAAACGCCTGGAGAGCTGAGAGGCTCCCATTTCTGGTCATTCTTTCCAAGTCAATTTTTTTTTGTGGAAAACACACTGACTTTCCGTTCTTATTAAAGCCTCTGGGAATTCAGAATCTAAGACACCATTTTCAGGATCTCGATCTAATTCACTTCAATTCAGAAAAAGAAGTTTCCCTGGGAATAATAGCGATTGATCTCATAAGCCTGAGAATTGAGTTTGAATGTTGCCTTTGCAGTTTGACAATTTGAAATCTAAAAACAAAAATAGTTGTTGAATAAATGCACAAAGACTCAATAAAAGCCAAGCTTGTTCACCAATCTCCTTTCGTGAAGAAAGCTTCCAGCCTTAATTGATTCCCATGCCATGTGACTCCAGTCCCACAACAGTTTGGTTGACCTTTAACTGTCCTCTGAAGTAGTGATGAAGCTAATCTATTGTCTCAAACTCTGAGCAAGTAGCGCTGGGCAATAGATTTAAATGAAATTGGCATTATGTTGAGGTTGTACAGGACATTGGTGGGACATCTTCTGAAGTACTGTGTCCATTTCTGAACACCCTCTTATAGGAAAGATATTATTGAGCAGGAGAGGGTTCAGAAAAGATTTACCAGGATGTTTACGGGAATGGAGGGATTGAATTATAAGGAGAGGCTGGGAGATTTTTTTCCTGAGGGTGGGGGATTTCAAGACTAGGAGGCATATTTTTAAGATTTTAAAAAGACACAAGGGGCAATTTTTTTACGCAGAGCGGTCCAGCACATCTCATCCATTTCCCGCAGCTCTGCCCCATCAACCGCAACAGGGACAGAACCCCCTGGGGATTCCACCCCACCAACCTCTGGATATATCGCATCATCATCTGCCATTTCCACCACCTACAAATGGACCCCACCACCAGAGATATATTTCCCTCCCCTCCCCATCCATTTTCCATAAAGATTATTCCCTCCACGACTCTCTTGTCAGGTCTACGCCCCCCACCAATCCACCCTCCCCTCCTGGCACCTTCTTCTGCCACCATAGGAATTGCAAAACCTGTGCCCACACCTCCCCACCTCACCTCCTTCCAAGGTCCCAAAGGAGCTTCCACATCCATCAGAGTTTCGCCTGCACTTCCACACACGTCATTTACTGTATCCGTGGCTCCCGATGTAGTCTCCATTGGGGAGACAGGACGCCTACTCACAGAGCGCTTCAGAGAACACCTCTGGGACACCTGCACCAACCAACCCCACCACCTCATGGCCGAACGCTTCAACTCCCCGTCTCACTCTGCCAAGGACATGCAGGTCCAGGGCCTCCTGGGCCTCCTAACCACCCGACGCCTGGAGGAAGAACACCTCACCTTCCGCCTTGGGATCCTCCAACCACACAGCATCAGTGTGGATTTCACCAGTTTTCTCATTTCCCCTCCACCCACCTTATTCCTTTATCTCACCACCCCGTTAGCTCCCAGTCTCATTCCTGATGAAGGAGGTCTCTTGCCCGAAATGTCAGTTCTCCTGCTCCGCGGATGCTGCCTCACCTGCTGTGCTTTTCCAGCACCGCCCTCAGAAACTCACACAGACATTGGGAAACCGTGCAAACTCCACGTAGATAGTAGCCCGAGGCTGGAATCAAAACTGGGTCCCTGAGCCACCATGCTGTGTGTAGGATCTTGCTATGCAAAAATTTGTTGCTGCATTTGCTACATTACCACTGTGACTGCACAGTGAATGTATTTCATTGTATGTAAAACGGCTTGAGATATCTGATAACTGAGAAAAGTACATTATAAATGCAAGTTGGAAAGAGATGCCTCCTAGTTTGCCATCAATAAAGATAATTTTTTACTGCCATGACTTAGGTTATAATAAAACACTCCCTTTGTGACATAGAAGTAGTGTAATGTACTTCCTTGGGAGAGAATAATGTATTTTTAATATAAAAAATATATTAAAACTAATTGTACTAGTTAACCAGATAATCTCTTTGAGTTGCGAACTATATGCATTTTCAATATTTCACATAGAAACAGTGATTTCTTTAAAATTTAAATCTGTCTTGACTGGTGAAGATTGTGGGGTTGGCCAATAAAAACATAGATGTTTGGATTTGCACGACACATGCTCACACTGCAGAACTCAGAGAGGCCAAGCTAGAAATCTTTGCATGTCTCAGGCAATAGTGTAGGCTGCGTAATTACCTAACGGTTTGCAGGAACGTCCATGGAGAAATGTCACTCCTTGTTTGAAGAGTTAACTTCTTACTGAATCACATGAGAAAATATAATCAAGAGGAGGTCATTTTGTTTCTGAAGTCTCTCCATCAGTCCATTCAGTCTTGGCTGATCTGTTGCTCTCCTGGGTGTACCCACCTTCAGCTTTGTATCCCTTCATACCTTTACCCAACAAAAAAAAACTGTGAGATGTCAGTCTGGAAAAAAAATCCAATTGTCCCAGTCTTTTAAGTGAGACAATTCTAGATTTTCCACCATAAACAAATAAAATGGATGTTGGAGATCTGAAACACACAAAACCAGACATTGCTGGAGAAACTCGACAGAAGAGAATATAACGTTTCGAGTCCAGTGACCCTTCAGAACATTCTGATTAGTAACCATTAGATTTTGAAAACAGAGTCAGGAATGAATGTGGGAAATAGAGTTGATGCAGAGGCAAAGAAGACCATAAGACATAGGAGCAGAAATTAGGCCATTCAGCCCACTGAGTTTGCTGCACCATTCGATCATGGCTGATAAGTTTCTCAATCCCATTCTCCCACTTGCTCCCCGTAACCCTTGATCCCTTTGATTCTCAAAGAATGGCTGTGGACCCCTCGGTAAAGGGGTCCACAGCTTCTTGGTGTGAGAGAGGGGTGTGGGGAGAGTGATGTGGGAGAGAAGAGTGTGGGGGAGATGGTTGTGGGAGAGAGGGGTATGGGAGAGAGGGGTGTGGGGGAGAGG
>NC_057745.1:27150656-27161037 GCF_004010195.1 Chiloscyllium plagiosum | reverse complement strand
GAGAGGGGTGTGGGGGAGAGGGGTGTGGGGGAGAGGGGTGTGGGAGAGGAAAATTGATGTTTCGGGCATTATCCCTTCATAAGCCTGACCTGCTGTGCTTTTCCAGCACCACACTCTTGACTGTGATCTCCAGCATCTGCAATCCTCACTTTCTCCTACAAGAATAGGAAGGGTTTAGATGGATATGAGTCAAATGCTGGCAAATGGGACTAGATTAATTTAGGATAACTGGTCGGCATGGACGATTTGGACCAAGGGGTCTGTTTCTGGGTCGTACAGTTCTATAACTGGATCATAGATTGTGGGACATCTGATAGCCTTGTCAAGTGTACGTGTTACAGCTGATTTGTTACAATATTCCGCTTGTCCAAATCTGAGAAATTTTAAATAAAATGTACAAAACATGTATGTTTAGGATTTGTGACAAAAAGATGATTCCCTTCTGTAAGTATAGCTTATTGTCAAAGGGGTTGCTATTTTTAAATAAACAGGTTTGGTAAACTATGCTGTCTGTAGATATCACAGTTCTTACACTCGAACTGTGGGATTTTGAAAACCCGAATTAATACATTTGAACTGAAAGAGAATCTCATTGAGGTCCAATTGTATTTAGAGAAGACAATTAAATTCAGCCTGTGGGCTCTCACTATTGAAGGGTATCACTTACTGATGGGGATTAGAATTACAAGTAATTTGATACTCGGATGTTCGTTCCTTTTGAGCTTAATACACATTATGTACAATTTTACTTGTCGGAGAGCACTGATACAAGCCGTACCTGAGGCGCTGAATTTGCCTGTCAGGCTAAAATGACAGCAATATCTTCAAACACACAGTGCCTCATAGAGAGAGTCGACAGCATTATGCTAGTGATACTAATCCTTGGTTGTCATCACCAAAAACATAAAAGTCATCTCTTGAAGAATATCCTCTCTAAGTATTAGCTGCACGCCATCCTATTATACATCAAATATCATTCCTGTTTGATGTATGATCCTTGTACAAACTGAGCTCTACACAATAATCCGTAATTAGGATTATTGCTTTCACCATCTGTAACCTGCAGTTAAGACTGGTGATGGTATGTAGCCACAGGTGAACTGGGAGAACCAACATCTCCATATCATGGGAGCACAGGCTGTTTCATTGTTCGTACTGGCTTGGTGATACTGGTTACTCAGAATGGTGAATTCTATGCTGGGAAACAGTCAACAGATCAGGGAGATGACTATTAACAAGCTGAACCTTAACTCCCAGAAATTAGTAGGCTGAAGTTGAGCCTGAGGTTAAAGTCTGATCTGTACTAACTTGCCCAACTCACCAAGGATAGTGTGTCTTTGGAACTGTCTCAGAAGGCGGATTATTGGTTATTTTAAGACAGAGTTGGATAGGTTCTTGTCAGGCACAGGAATCAGGGGCAGATGAGGAATCAAGGCTTTGTAATACATTTTGTAAACCACATACCCCTCAACCGATTCAGTGATTGTGTATGTGCCTGAATGTGTGTCCCTGCGCATGTATGTGAGTCTCTGCGTATATGTGTCTGTGTGTGAGTTTCTGTGTGTGTGTGAGAGAGAGTCTCTGTGTATCTGTGTCTGTGTGTGAGAGTTTCTGTGTGTGTGTGTGTCTCTGTATGTGTGTGTCTGTGCGTGTTTGTGAGTTTCTGTATGTGTGTGAGAGAGTGTGTATCTGTGTCTGTCTATGTGAGAGAGAAGTTTCCATATGTGTGTCTGTGTGTGGATGAGAGTTTGTGTGTGTATGCCTGAGTTTCTGTGTTTGTGTGCAAGTGTCTATATATGTGTGAGAGTTTCTGTGAGTGTGTGAGAGAAGAGGTGTTGGAAATCCTGGAAAAGGTGAAAATAGATAAGTCCCCTGGGCCTGATGGCTGTGTGTGTGTGTGAGTCTGTGTGTGGGTATTTCTGTGTGAGCGAGTCTCTGTATATGTGTGTGTGTGTGTGAGAGAGAGAGTCTCTGTCTGTGTCTGTGTCAATGTGTGAGAGAAGTCTGTGTGTGTCTGTGTGTATGTCTGTGAGTTTCTGTGTGTGTATGTGTGAGAGAGTCTCTGTTTATGTATGTTCGTGTGTATGAGTCTCTATGTGTTTCTGAGCATGATTTCTTTTGTCACTTTAATCCTTCTGCCCTCATGCTTACCTGACTCTGAATCTACCCTGAAACTGAGTTGTATTTTCAAAGTTCCTGGTTCAGCAGCCATCACAAACACAAACCATTTATTTTTGTTAAATCTCTCCATACTAGCGTATGCTTTATGTTAACAAGGAAGCCCTACCTTTTGATCCTCATTGGTTTAAATGATAAATTGTAATGTTGTAAAGAGAATGTCAAAGAAAATTAATAGAGTTGTGCAGTCCTCAAGGGAACTTGCTAAAGCGCATCCAGGAAAGATACTTATATATGTTTCAGAGTTGGCCGAGATGTTCGTTACACGGTAGTCTTTCTCAGTGGTAAATCTCGAACGAGAAGCAGTTAGTCAAACTTTAACATGCCCGGGCTAAAAACGGGAAGCTTCCCAAAGCCAGATGGTCAGGAACCAAACCAGAACCTGTTCCCTAAATAAAATCTAGAGGATTCACCACCAGGAAGGTGAATGCACTCCTGGAACAAGGCCAACCTCCTGGGTGTTTCTGGAGTATCCTGATGTACAATTCTAGAGTGCCCCAGTCCTGGAGTACAATTCTGGAGTGTCCCAGTCCTGGTGTACAATTCTAGAATGCCTCCAGTCCTGGTGTACAATTCTGGAGTGCCCCAGTCCTGGTGTACACTGCTGGAGTGTCCCAGTCCTGGTGTACAATTCTGGAGTGTCCCCAGTCTTGGTGGAGAATTCTGGAGTGCCCCAGTCCTGGTGTACAATTCTGGAGTGCCCCAGTTCTGGTGTACAATTCTGGAGTGACCCAGTCCTGGTGTACAGCTCTGAACATAGAACACAAAAAGTACAGGCTCTTCGGCCCTCGATGTTGTGCTGGCCTTTTATCCTACTCTAAGTTCAGACTAACCTGGATACCCTTCATTGTACTATCTTTCATGTGCCTATCCAAGAGTCGCTTAAATGTCCCTAACGTATCTCACTCTACTACCACTGCCAGCAGTGCATTCTATGCACCTACCAGTCTCTGAGGAAAGCACCTACCTCTGACATCTCCCCTAAACCTTCCTCCAATTAACTTTAAAATTATGCCCCCTCTGGAGTGCTCCAGTCCTAGTGTACAGTTTTGAAATGAAGTCATCTTTGTGGACGTGGTGATGCAAGTACATTAATAATTTAGACCACAGTAAGGTTTCCAATCTGTGGCAATCATTAAAATCTGCCCTGAGGCAGTGACTCAACTGAGGCATGACAACAGCTTTTTTTATAAGGAATTTTTTAAAAAAACCCAATCTATTCCAAGACTCTTCATAAAGACCAAACCGTACAAAGTGATTTTGGGTAAGACGATCGAAGATTTTGTCAAAGAATTTTAAGGAGCATCATACAAGCCTCACAATTTTAAGCAAATAGTTTGTCTGCCCCCTGTTTTGCACCCACTCTGCATCCCATCAGCCAATTTGCTGAACGACAGCTCCCAGTTAAAATCCATCCCACCCTTGTCTCTGACCAGCTCACATCAATGTAAGGAAGACTGAAACTTACTGAACAGTTTCTGTGACAATAAGCGATTTGGAAAATGAAGGCTTGATCACATTGCCTCATTTTTCTATCAGCTTCGATTCTTTCAATTCTGATGGTCTTTAAATAGCCCATACGATGGTTAACCAAGTGCCAGAAATGCACTGTGCCCATAATTCTAGAGCTGTACATGAAGCTCAGCAGGAAGCAGAAAGCTTGAAGATTTCATTTTTTTTTGTCAGATCAGCCATTCAAATCCAATTGCTCCTATCAGCTACTCCTAATGTCAATAAGCTATGTCATTTCCAATGACAATATCGAATTTGATAATAGTGGTGTTATAAAGCTCACCCTTAAACATAGGGCATTATCATGCATTGATGTGATGATTACAGCCCAGGCATTGACAGGCTGCTGCTGCTGCCATTAAATTCTCCAGAGCTGCTGACGGAGACAACACTGAACTTTTGGCTCCATCATTTTGTCTGACGTGAGTAAAATGGGAATTGAATTGACGAGAAAAATGTCCTTTTCTTACATTCGTGTTTCATTGTGCAACTAAATAGTTGTAATAATTTAGTTCAATTACTGGAATAATAAGTGGTGTATATCATGGAGCAACTGGAGTAATGCAGTCTCAGTGTACATTACGAGAGTAAACTAGTCCCAAAGTACATTACTGGAGTAAACTGGTGCCAGTGTACATTACTGGAGTAAACTAGGCCTGATGTATGTTACTGGAGTAACCCAGCTTGGAATACTGAGGTCAATAACTCAACTCCTGACTCCCTAAAGCCTGCCCACAATCTACAAGACACAAGTGAGGACTTCAGATGCTGGAGATCAGAGTTGAAGAGTGTGGTGCTGGAAAAGCACAGTCAGTCAGGCAGTATCCGAGAAGCAGGAGACGCTTCGAGCATAAGGCCTTCATCAGGAAGTCAAGAGTGTGCTGGAATACTCTCCACCTGCCTGGATAGGTGCAGCTCCAACAGCATTCAAGAAGCTTTACACTATCCAGAATAAAGTAGCCCACTGATTGGCACCACATTTACAAATACCCAGTCCCTCCAATAGCTGCAGTATGCACAATCTACAAGGTGCATTGCAGAAATTCATCATAGATCCTTAGGCAGCATCTTCCAAACCCACAACTACTTCCATCTGGAAAGACATGGGGAGCAGATACATGGGAACATCACCCCCCTGCAAGTTCCCCTCCAAGCCACTCTCCATCTTGACTTGGAAATACATCACCGTTCCAATACTTTTATGGGGTCAAATCTTGGAATACCCTCCTTAAAGGTGCTGTGGGTCAAACTACAGCATGTGGACTGAACCGGTTCAAAAAAAAGCTCGATAACATTTCTCAGTAACACTTTGAGTTAGCACGGTGGCTCACTGGTTAGCACTACTGCTTCACAGCACTAGGGCCCCAGGTTCAATTCCAGCCTTGGGTGTCTGTCTGTGTGGAGTTTGCACATTCTCCCTGTGCCTGTGTGGGTTTCCTCCAGGTGCACTGGTTTCCTCCCACAGTCCAAAGATGTGCAGGTCAGGTGAATTGGCCGTGCTAAATTGCCCACAAGTTAGGTGCGTTAGTCAGAGGGGAAATGGGTCTGGGTGTGTTACTCTTCAGAGGGTTGGTGTGGATTTGTTGGGCCGAAGGGGCTGTTTCCACACTGTAGGGAATCTAATCTAATCAAGGGTACCTAGGGATGGACAATAAATATTGATCCAGCCAGCCACGCCCACATCCCATGAATGAGTATGAAAAAACGTGTTGTACATTACTGGGGTAAATTATCTCGTTGTGGGTCCTGAATATTGAGTGCACATATGTCCCATGCGAAAAGATTTGCAGTTACTCTTAAACAGTTTTGAAGATTGTGATGTACAAAATGGCTGAAGATATTATTTCTAATGCTTTGGGTTACGGCTATTTTATGATGATTTCACTGTTGTGATGTCTGATAATAACTACTATACGGTGCTTATTCTGGCCGGTGGTAGTATTAATGATTGAAATGTTTCCACAGGGCGATATAGGAGGAGAACGTGTGCTCCAGAAAAGGTGGACAACTTTCCTGAAAGCCCAGCTATCCTGCTCACTTCCGGATGATGGTTTCCCATTTAATGTTATTCAGGACATGTTTGTTCTCTCCACTCGAAAAGGGGATTGGGAAAACATAACCTTCTATGGAGTTTTTACTTCCCAGTGGTATGTGAATTCAACATTAGCTATTATTCAAGCTCGAAGCCATAGCCTCTCAATTGTCACAATTTAACCAGGACTTTCTGATCTTGTGAACCTTTTTCAATAATGTCCTGATGTCTGAAGTGTTCCCTGGATTGTTAGACCCTTCCTGTCTTCTGCTTGAAGATACAGTGGGGGTGGGAGGTACAGGAATCATGATGTGTGTTTAATTTGTATCAAGTATACTCTCAATAGCGGGATTTACACTTACTGTATTTTGATATGTAGCTGAATATTTTAAAAGCATTTATTTTGAGATATGAACATCACAGGCTAGGGCTGTATTATTGCTCAATGGGAAGGTAAGAGTCCTGAAAACTGCTCTGGCTGTGGAGTTATGAATGTGCCAAACCAGATAAGGGTAGTAGATCTATTTCCCTAGATCTATTTCCCTAGATCTAGATTTTGGTTTGATTGTCACAGGAATACTGTGAAAAGTGTATAATGTCAGCACACACAAAGTGCCATCTTATGTACAAGTACCTAGTTAGACAATCTGAAGAACCATGTAGAGAGAAAGAACAAAGTTAAAAGTTAAACCTTGCAGTAATTATAGTACAGTGACACCTTCTCAGTTTTAAGTATAAAATAGAGAAATAAAGCTGAGAGTAAAGAGCAGTAGTGAACCGTGTAGGTTTTATGACAATTGACAGTGATGGATTTTTATTCCAGAGTTTTATTGAATTCAAGTTTCAAGGAATCACAAAATCTTGGAAATGTTTTGGTTACAGGAGGCCATTCAGCACCACTGAGCATGCACCAGCTTGTTAAATGAGCCCCGTTATCTGGTGCAGATGTCCTGCTTTCCCCCCAAGCACTTGCAAACTACTTTTATCTAGATAATCATCCAACGTTTTCTTGAATGCCTCACTGACCCTGTCTCCACCATGGTTTCAGGCACTGAGTCCATACCCCAACTACTCGCTGAGTGTAAAATGTTTCTCTCACTTCCTTTGCAGACCAATTGAAATGGATACCCTCTTGTTTTACTACAAACCGACCGTCTCCCAACAGCTACCTCGATTACCCCTCCTCCCACCCTGCCCCCTGTAAAAACGCCATCCCATATTCCCAATTCCTCCGCCTCCGCCGCATCTACTCCCAGGAGGACCAGTTCCACAACCGAACAACTCAAATGGCCTCCTTCTTCAAGGACCGCAATTTCCCCTCCGAGGTGGTCGACGATGCTCTCCACCGCATCTCCTCCACTTCCTGCTCCTCCGCCCTTGAACCCCGCCCCTCCAATCACCACCAGGACAGAACCCCACTGGTCCTCACCTTCCACCCCACCAACCTCCGGATACATCGTATCATCCGTCGTCATTTCCGCCACCTTACAGACCATCTACTTGCCGAACGTTTCATGGAACACCTCTGGGACACCGGCACTGACCAACCCAACCGCACCGTGGCGGAAAACTTTAGCTCCCCCTCCAAGTCCGCCAATGACATGCAGGTCCTTGGCCTCCTCCATCGCCAGACCCTGGTCACATGACGCCTGGAGGAAGAGCGCCTCATCTTCCGCCTAGGAAACTTCCAATCACATGGGATGAATGTAGTTTTCTCCAGCTTCCTCATTTTCCCTCCCCCCACCTCATCTCAGTTCCAACCCTCGGATTCAGCACCGTCCTCTTGACCTGCAATCTTCTTACCGACCTCTCCGCCCCCACCCCCTTTCCAGCCTATCACCTTCACCCTCACCTCCTTCCACCTATCATATTCCCAGCGCCCCTCTCCCAAATTCCCTCCCCCCTACCTTTTATCTCAGCCCGCTTGGCACACCAGCCTCATTCCTGAAGAAGGGCTTATGCCTGAAACGTCGATTATCCTGCTCCTCAGATGCTGCCTGGCCTGCTGTGTTTTTCCAGCACCACATTTTTCAACTCTGGTACTCCAGCATCTGCAGTCCTCACTTTCTCCTACCCTTTTGTTGTTGTAAATTTCAATGTCTACCATGGTTCGATTGGAATCTATGTCCCCTGGATGTTAGGCTTGGTTCTGAATTACTGACCCAATGAGTCTACCACTCCTCCACCTCTCCACATTTAACAGATAGGGCTAGAGAGTGAACAGGACTGTGGGAGGATTTTAGAACCTCTTTATGGACAGGATATGAATGCTACAGAGAGCATCCAGAAACAAATGAAAAGGAAGCATTGCATTTATGTAGCACCCTTCATAACCTCAGAATGTCCTGAAGTGCTCTCCAGTTAAAGATGTATTGTCACAATTGTAATGTAGGAGACACAGGTGAGCTGAGAAAATCCCTATTACTTTTTCTCCAGTGTAAATTATTGTACTTATTTTGTTTTCATTAATCATCTTTTGCCCCTTAATTATTTAGTATTTTTATTTTTGTGTCGTCTACAGTAAAAATTAATGTAAACTATTTATTAAGCTCATCTGCCATTGCCTGGTTCCACATTATTGTTTCCCTAGTTTCATTTTTTAAGAAGTCTATGTTCACTTTGACTTCTCTCTTTTTATGTATTTTAAGAAGCTGTTACTGTACGTTTGGATTTATTCATGGGGCTAAATCTCCAGCCAACCTCAGCATGGAAGAGTGCTCAGTTAGGCTGGGTAGTCAAGAGAATAGTAGCTTCTGATTTTTCATCAACTGACCTAATTCGATAGAAAATCAAGGGCTGCAGGCTTGTGGAATTCTACCATCTGCAAAGTATCTGTTCAGCTGATTGGCTCATCTGCTAGCTAAGTATCATATCAGAAAAAAAACACGCTTCTGTCTCTGCCATCTGGTTACACAATCTTAGATCCAGTTCTCGCATGTTTGTCACACTTTGAGACAGAGTTGAAATTCTAGAGCTTAGACTCTTGGCACATGAGGCAATGGACTTGTCAGTGGAGCGAAGAAAATCAAGGATGCCCCAAGAGGCCAGAATTAGAGGAAGGTAAATATTTTGTAGAGTTGTAGGGCTGCAGGAGGCTATAGCAATGGGAGAGGGATAAGGCCATGGAGAAGTTTGAAAACCAGAATGACAAATTTTAAATGATGGCATCACTTAAAAAATGGAGTCATAATAAATAAATAAGTAGAGGGTTAAGACCATATGCCTTAGGAGCAAAGCTATCGATAGATCTATTGAGTTTAATCCACTATTCATTGAGATCAGACCTGATAATACTTAACTTCATTTTCCTGCTTTTCCCCATAACTCTTCATTCAGTATTGATTAAAACTCTACCTCAGCCTTGAATATACTTAATGACCCAGCCTCGGCGACCCTCTGCAGTAAAGAATTCTACAGATTAACTCTCCTCTGAGAGAAAAAATTCCTCCTCTTCTCAGTATAAACTGGTGGAGACTGGTACCTTTGCGATATTTAAAAGGCATCTGGATGGATATATGAATAGGAAGGGTTTGGAGGGATATGGGGAGGGTGAGGCGAGATTGGGTTGGGATATCTGGTCGGCATGGACGAGTTGGACCGAAGGGTCTGTTTCCATGCTGTACATCTCTATGACTCTATGGCTCTATAAATGAGTGGTTCCTTACTCAGGTTATGCCATCTGATTCTAGACTGTCCCACAAGGTGAAACAACCTGTCCACACCTACCCTGTCAAACTTGCTTATAATCTTAAATGTTTCAATAAAGTCATCTCTTGTTCTCATAAACTGCAATGAGTGCAAGCCTAACCTACCCAATCTCTCTTCATATGAAAGTGCCTCTGTAGCAACTTAGTGAATCTTCTCCAACTGTCTTCAATGCTAATATTTCTTTCCTAAGATAAGGGAAACAAAACTGTTCATTGTATCCTAGTTGTGGTCTAATGAGTACCTTGTATAGTTTTAGCAGGACTCCTCAATTTATTCTCCACTCACTTTGAAATAAAGGCCAATATTCCCATTTGCCTTCCCTATTACCTATTGAACTTGGGTGCTAGCTATTTGTGATTCATGGACAAAGACCCCAAAACCTTCTAGCTTTCTACAGACTTTCTCTATTTAAATAATATTCAGCTCCTTCATTCTTCAGGTCAAAGCGCATAACATCACATTTTCCTCTTTTATTCAATCTACCAAGTTTTGCCAATTCACATTATCCATCAATAATTTTTTATGTCATCCTCACCACTCACCTTCCCCCCTATTACACCCAATGTCTCCATTATCTTTGTAGTAAGTTGTTTTAATATCTAACAGGTCCAGGGAACTTAACAGCCTTTATCATAGAAAAGTACAGCACAGAACAGGCCCTTTGGCCCACAATATTATGCCGAGGTTTAATCCTTATCATTATCCCAATTACTTTTCCCCTAGTGTTAGATATTGTATTTATTTTGTTTCCTTTAACTATCTTTTGCCCCTTTATTATTTAGTATTTTTATTTTTACACCTCTTACAGTTAAGATTGATGCAAACTATTTATTAAACTCATCTGCCATTGTCCAGTTCACATTATTATTTCCCCAGATTCGTTCTTGATGGGGGACGGTGTTGGATGGGGTTTTGGCGGGGTGGGGGTGGATGCAGGATGGTGTTGGATGG
>NC_057745.1:27098787-27149814 GCF_004010195.1 Chiloscyllium plagiosum | reverse complement strand
GTGGGGGGGGGGGGGGGGGGGTGGGGGTGAGCGGGAGTTGGTGTTGGACAGGGTTTCTCCTGAACGGGGAGCGGACTTAACAGAAAGCCCCGAGCCCCAGAGGAGAGGCATTAAATCAATTAACTGAGTAATCAATTATCCGAACAAAATGGTGCCTGCCCATCTTATTTGGATAATCGAAGTTCTTCTGTATTGGGAAGCTCTAGCTTTCGGAGCACTGCTCCTTCGTCAAGTGGTTAAAGAGTTATGACTCTCCAGAACCACCTGATGAAGGAGCGTCGCTCCGAAAGCTAGTGCTTTCAAATAAACCTGTTTGACTATAACCTGGTGTTGTGTGATTTTTAACTTTGTACATTCCAGTCCAACACCAGAATCTCCAAATCATGGATACTATCCTGAACTTCCTTAGCTAATCAAGGTTATTTTATCCCCTTCCTAGATTCCTTTGTCCTTTGTTTTGAGTCATGAGCTATGTTCTGATAAACAGCTGTTCAGTGTTCATCAACCCCCTTTTTTCCAATAATCTTTACCCTGTCCATTCCAGGCAAATCTGGTTGGAACTGAGCATGAGTCAGGACACAGGCAGCAGAAATTTGGATGCTCTCATATTGAAAGCTGACCAATAATGTGTAGGAATAGTCTTGATTTAGAGACAAAGCATGGATAGGCATTTCAGCAGCAGATGGGCGGAGGCAGAGACAGAACTGGACAATGTTACAGAAGTGGAAATATGCAGCCTTTGTGTTGGCATGTGGATACGGCTGGATTACTCCTTACTGCATCACAGAAATAACGTGGCATTCATTCGTGATTTAGATATATGTATATGATTAACTAGGAGCTAATTATGCGATTTTACACTGAATCTCCTTGTTACTGACTTACAGTAACTGCTCACTTTGCTTTTATGAATCTTTCTCTCATACAGTTAAGATGACAAACAGAAACTGTGTATGAAATTTACAACATCCTGTTTAAATAAAAAAGGAGCAAGTGAGAAATGAACCTTTCAGTATTACTGTTTGGTTACACCTTGCAAAATTAGCAGTTGTTTTCTGTCACTTGTAGTAACAACTATCAGACTGTTTCTCTGTAGCTGGTACTAAACACCACAGTGTGAATGAGAGGATCACATTGAATAAAGTCACTGAAAGATTGATGGGTCTCTTTGACAGAGGAGACTGGAATTTGTATGAACTGGAAGGAGAGATAGAGAGTTGACCATTACATTTATTCTCTATTGCTTCTCAGGTACAAGGGCGGGGCAGCCTCTTCTGCTGTTTGTGCCTATTCTATGGAAGATATGAAGAAGGCCTTCAATGGAAGATACATGGAAGTGAACCGGGAGACACAGCAATGGTATCCTTACAATCATGTTGTTCCTGAACCAAGGCCAGGAGCTGTAAGTATCTCTAATAATTAAGAATGAGCCTTATTGAGTTTTGGAGGAATTAATTGACATTTTAATACAAAAGCCTTGATGCTTTATCTAGTGCCAAGTACATTGTGAAAGTAGTTCTGATTATATTCTAAATTATTCAATGATCTTTCTATTCATCAATTAAAACCTTGCATAGGGCCCCTATTTCCTGACAAAAGCTTAACTTCCTGTTATAGTGGTTTCTCATCATGGATTTCTTTCCTTACTGTAAGTAGCTATGTCAGTACTTCCCACATTGAACAGCACTTGAAGGAAGCATTAATGGAGGCCAAGTGCAGAATGTGCTCTGTGTGGTGTCTTCAATGTCCACCCTCCGAGTGGCTTGTCAGTACCACTACTGACCGAGCTGGTCAGATCATGAGGACTTAGCTGCTAGACTGGGTCTGCAGGAGGTCATGAAGGAGCCCACAGGAGGCAAGAACATACTTAAACCTGTTCTTACCAATCCACCTGTTGTAGATGAATGAGTATTGTTAGGATTGACCACCAATCTTATCTGCCACGGATGCATCTGCCCATGGCATCATTGGTGGCAGTGACCATGGCACAGGCCTTGTGGAGAGGAAAGCCTGCCTTCGTGTTGAGGATGTACAATTATACAGCATCATCTTGTGCTAAATGGGATAAACCTCAACCAGATCTAGCAACTCAAAACTGGGCATCCATGAGGTGCTGTAGGTCATCCTTACCAGGAGTGGTAGCACTATTACTGACAGAGCTGAAAATGTGTTGCTGGAAAAGCGTAGCAGGTCAGGTAGCACCCAAGGAGCAGGAGAATCGACGTTTCGAGCATGAGCCCTTCTTCAGGAATGGCTCATGCCCGAATCATCGATTCTCCTGCTACTTGGATGCTGCCTGACCTGCTGCGCTTTTCCAGCAACACATTTTCAGCTCTGATCTCCAGCATCTGCTGTCCTCACTTTCTCCTGCTGACAGAGCTGGTCAAGTTTGAAAGGTCATAACTGCTAGACTAAGTCTGTGTTGTCAAGTGTCGAGGGAACCACTACCTGACCACATCCTCACCAAGCTACCAGTTGTAGGTGAATCAGTCCGTGACAGTAATGTTAGGAGTGACCAAGGCAGAGCCTTTGGTGGACAAAGTGCCAACTTTAGATTGAGAATACTCCCCATTGTGTTGTGTAGCACCACCACTGTGCTCAATGGGATAGAAGTTGAACAAATCCGGCAGCTCAGAACTGGGTAACGAGGTGCTATCGGCCATCATCCACAACAGCCTAATTTGTCAGCAATAGCCCAGCATGCAGCTGATCCCATAGGGATTTCCTCTTTGAATGGATGATAGTTCTTCAATTCTCTTTGGCTACACAGATCCCCTTAACCAATAACCACCAAAACAAAGGAACTGCTTGTCCCACTGATACGTTCGAATGCTTACCATTTGAAAATCATTGAACACTCAGAGCTGACTAAACAATAACCTTTTCACTTCAGCAGAAGAAAGTTATTCATTCGCTGTGCCAGGGCTCTGTGAAATCCTGAAGATGTGAAGGATATTCGATGCATGTCATACATTGCTTGTCACAGAAATATTTGGAACAAAATTGCTCTGGTCGGTCTAATACAGCGCTACCTCCAAAATATTTTGCTGCAAATTTTATTCATATGCTGCAGACGTGTTGACATGTCTGACTTGTTGAAAGCAGTGTCGAGAGTGTGGTGCTGGAAAAGCACAGCAGGTCAGGTAGCATCTGAGGAGTAGGAGAATCGACGTTTCGGGCATAAGCCCTTCATCAGGAATGACTGTTGAAAGCAGTGCAGTTTGCTTTTGTCAATGCTGAAAGAGGTGGATGAAAACTACACTCACACAGCACAGGATAATCACTGTGAATGAAAAATTGTTTTAAAATTTGCTGCTGTAGAAAACTGTTTTAAGTTTAAATAAATGTTTCTGGCACTTATTTAGTCACCTGGAGCCAGTCGACCTGCCTCTCTCCCTCTTTCTCTCTCCATCCACATCCCCTACCATTCCATACACTCATGTAATAATGGTCTAATGATTGTGATAAATGGATTAAGATACACTTCAGTCATGATCTAACTGAATGACAGAATGCAGTCAAGGGGCTGAATGGCCTCTTAGAGTCATAGGGTCATAGAGATGTACAGCATGGAAACAGACCCTTCGGTCCAACCCGTCCATGCCGACTGGATATCCCAACTCAATCTAGTCCCACCTGCAAGCGCCTGGCCCATATCCCTCTAAACCCTTCCTATTCATATACCCATCCAAATGCCTCTTAAATGTTGCAATTGTACCAGCCTCCACCACTTCCTCTGGCAGCTCATTCCATACACATATCATGCTCTGTGTGAAAATGTTGCCCCTTATGTCCCTATTATATCCTTCCCCTCTCACCCTAAACCTATATGCCCTCTAGTTCTGGACTCTTATTATTATGCTTCTGAACTGTAACATATCCATTTTTCTTGGGAAAGCTACTGCTGCCCCATGACCTACAATTTATTAGCTACTTTGACAATTAACTCTGGATTCGCAAATGAAGTTATAAGGTCATAGGTTATAAATAGTCTTATCTTTTGTCAGTAGAAACGCAGATAAGAGCACATATAGCACCAGATGATTTAATGCACCGTGGCTTTGTTAATGGGAAATGATGGGAATTGGAGTGTTAATGACACATGGTAAAGAATACTTCCTTCACACCTTTCAAGCATCTAATGAGCTCCTTAAATGGAGGACAGTTCATTCATCCATCGGCAGATCAGTCAAAACTGTCTTTGTGATGACCCTGTGTCAAATTTCAAAATTTGTCATCACTGATCCCTGTGTGGAGATGGATCTGATTGGTATAATGGTGTAAAGCCAGGTTTTGTCATTAGGCAAGCTCTCAAATGATAACTAGCCGACAGAGCTCGCAAACAGAGACTTGAATATGAGAGAAACAAGAGTAAAACCATAATGGAACAGTAATTAACCTAAATTGGAATTAACCAAAATTAACCTAATTAACCTAAATTGGAAAACAAACTTGCATTAATATAGTAACCACCGTTTATTTCAAAACAATTTAAAGCAAGTGCTGCAACCACATTGCATACCACAAGGTTTTACCAACGGCACGATAGTAACTGATCAGATTGTCTAATCATGATAATCATTAAGAGAGAAAGAAAGGGCATGGCAATGGGGATAACCGCTCCCCCCCACCAACTCTTCTTCAAGAATCAAGTGTGGGATCCACCAGAAGGGACAGGAAGGTCCTCAGTTTAATGGTGCTGAAGGACAGCACCACCTACAATGTAGCACTTTTTCATACTGGAGTATAACGCATGAATTTTGTGCATAAGGTGACTTGAAACCAGACCCTTGCAGCTCAGAGGCAAGGGAGCTACCAAGTGCACCATGACTGTCATTATGAAGTGAAGTGGTGGGCATGGTAGAGATACTTTCAAAACAATAACACTTAGAAAAACAAGTTGGCAGAAAGTCATGCTCATGGACTACAATGGGTGCATGTTGGACAGTTTGCCACTATGTTACAAGGCAATGAGGAATGCAGAATAAACCTAGCTTTGGCAGTGGTGCTCACTTCCTAAAAATGAATGAAACATGAAAATGATTCAGACAAATCACCCCATCATCATGCAGTCTGGAAAACATGCAAATAGTAGGGGACTGTTGGAAAATGGGCAAAGGCAGATCTGCCCAGGGACCCCAACATCAGAAAAAAAAAGAATTGTGGATTTAACGAGAAGAGTATTGAATTTACTGGCTGTGGTATTGACAGTCAATTAGATCATGAACAGTTTTCATACTGAATATGTTATTTAAGAGCTACACCATCCGTATGTCACATCTCCCACATTCAGCTTTTTTCTATCAATGAATTATTGGTTGGAAGTCACAAATATAGCCTTGTCCATGCCAACTGTGTTTCTACATCAGAAATTAACACTCCCAGCTGACTTTGTCTCTCAATTTTGTAATAGTCTTTTAATTTAGGCATTTTTCAGTTTGAATAGCATGTTAACAATTGTATTCATTTTAAGAGGGAACACGTGTATATGCTGTTGATACCTATCATACAGCAACACATTGTCACACTGATTGATCCAGTTAAGGTGAACCTGCTTTCTTTTAAGAGTATTGTGAATATGTTTCTCCAATAAAATATAGTTTTGTGGATGCAGAGAATTTGAGTATTCCTGAAAAAAGGTATAGTTTTTCAAATCTTTTCATTTTGCAGTCATTAGGACAATTTACAAGAAATATGAAAGAAATGAGTAGACAAATATTGTATGAGAGGAGAGTGCTGATTGTTTGGAAAGTGAGCTCTGAGTGGAAGAGATGTCATCATGGAGAGTGCACCAGTAAATATGATTGGCAGTTAACTGCCAAGGTTTTGGTTACAATTTAAATAAGGCAGATTGCTTCTTACTGGTCATGGTATTGCCCTGAGCAACAAATGAGAAAGTGGCTGCCACCTATTTTGTTGTGTTGAAATGTGAGCAGTATGTATGGAAGTTCTTTCTGTCTGCAAAGAGCAGAACCCTTCTTTATTAAGGAAACCAGAGCATCGAAGGAAACCCACACAGACGCAGGAAAATTGTGCGAACTCCACATAGACAGTCACCCAGGACTGGAATCAAACCTAACTTCCTGGCGTAGTGAGGCAGCAGTGCTAACCACTATGTCACCATGCCATATATGACTCCTACTAGTGAAGGGTTTCCCCTGATTCCCTGAAGTTTTACGAGGGTTCTTTGACGCTGTACTTGATCATATGCTGCCTTGATGTCAAGGGCCATCACTCTCACCCTCACCGTGAGAGGTAAGGTCTTTTGTCCGTGTTTGGACCAGGGCTGTAATGAGGTCAGGATCTGAGTGGTCCTAGTAACATCTAAATTGAGCATCAATAGTAGGTTATTGTTTTGAAAGTGGCACTTAATGATACTGTCAATGACCCATTCCGTCACTTTGCTGATGATAGAGATTGGACAGATCATCTGGTCGGGTTGGATGTGTCCTGCATTTGTTACGGGAGCATACCTGAGTAATTTTCCGTACTGTTACATAGATGCCAGTGTTGTGGCTGGAGTAGAAGAGCTGTAATAGAAGGAGCTGGAGCACAGATTTGCCGGAATATTGTCAGGGCCAGTAGCCTTTACAGTCTATAGTGTCTTCAGCCTTTTCTTAGAATCACACAGAGTGGCTTAAGACTGACATCCATATTGCCTGGAGCCTGAGGAGGAGTCCAAGATGGATCATCCAATTGACAACCTTGGCTAAAGATTGGTAAAAAGAACTTGAAGCTTGTGTTTTGCATCGATGTGCTGGGTGCCTCCATCCTTGGGGATGAGGGATATTTGTGAAGCCTCTGCCACCTGCCAGTTGTTTAATTGCCCAGCACTATTCATAGCTGGAACTGGCAGCATTGCTGAGCTTCAGTCAGATTCATTGGTTGTGGAATCAATCAGCCCTGCCTATTGCTTGCTCCTTCCACTAGTTGTTGTTGGTGCAGAAAGTTGACACATCATTTCTAGATAAGTCTGGTGCAGCTCCTAGGAGGCTCATCTGCACTCTTAATTAAACCAGGATCGGCCACTCAGCTCAATGGTGGAGTGGGCGTGACTAATTACCCATTATACCAATCAGATTCACCTCTACATGGAGATCAATGATGACAAGGTTTTGAACTTTGACACCGAGTCATCACAAAGACAGTTTTGACTGGTCTGCCAATGAATGAATGAGCTGTCCTCCATTTAAGGAGCTCATTAAATGCTTGAAAGGTGTGAAGAAAATATTCTTTTCCATGTGTCATTAACTCTCCAATTCCCATCATTTCCTATTAACAAAGTCACGGTACATTAAATCATCTGGCGCTTTAATTGCTCTTATCTGTGTTTCTACTGGCGAAGGATAAGACTGTCTATAACCTATGACTTTATAACTTCATTTGCGAATCCAGCCCTGTCAAAGTAGCAAAAAAAAATGTAAAATGTAAGACTTGGGGCAGCAG
The DNA here is from genome assembly GCF_004010195.1 of Chiloscyllium plagiosum. Taxonomy (NCBI): domain Eukaryota; kingdom Metazoa; phylum Chordata; class Chondrichthyes; order Orectolobiformes; family Hemiscylliidae; genus Chiloscyllium; species Chiloscyllium plagiosum. The sequence goes on along the minus strand of NC_057745.1, from coordinate 27,142,368 downwards.
TAGGTTTCCCAAGCAAAATGGATATGTTACAATTCAAAAGCATAATAGTAAGAGGCCATTCAGCCCCTTGACTGCATTCTGCCATTCAGTTAGATCATGACTGAAATGTATCTTAAAACATTTATCATAATCATTGGACCTATACCATGACTGTACAGAACCAGTGGAGAGGGGAGAGAGAGAGAGAGAGATGTCTACTGGCTCCAGGTGACTAAATAGGTGCCAGAAACATTTATTTATATTGCAACTTAAAAGAGTTTCCTACAGCAGCAGATTTTAAAACTATGTTTATCCTGTGCTGTGTGACTATAGTTTTCATCCACCTCTTTCAGCATTGATAGAAGTAAATTGCACTGCTTTCAACATGTTGAACATGTCAACATCTGCTGGTACAGCACATGAATAAAATTTGCAGCAAAATATTTTGGAAGTTGCGCTGCATTAGACAGACCAGAGCAATTTTGTTCCAAATATTTCTGTGATAAAGACTGTGCCACATGGATCGAATATCCTTCACATCTTCAGGATTTCCCAGACCCCTGGCACAGCAAAAGAGTAACTTTCTTCTGCTGAAGTGAAAAGGTTGTTGTTTAGTCAGCTGTAAGTGTTCACTGATTTGCAAATGGTAAGCACTCAAAGATATCAATGGGATAAGTAGTTCCTTTGTTTTGGTGGCTATTGGTTGTGGAAGACTGTGACATGTAAGTAGCTCACGTGACCACGCACTTGAGTGAAATAAACTTGCTGAGTTCTGGAGATAGACAAAGTGGATTGTTCTAGAGAGCAAGCTTGAGGTCACTGGCCTGATTGGCCTTTGCCTGGGCTGTAATTGTTCAATAAATTTGCAGAGGAACTAGAGACGCTGACATTGTTCATTTTGAAAGAACAAAAGTAGAGGGGAGACTTTTAACAGAGATGTTCAAAGTTATATCATCTTTGTTGAAATAAGATGGTGACATTTCGGAATAAGAAAGGTTTCCAGAGATATGGGCCAAATGCTGACAAATGGGACTAGATTAGGTTGAGATACCTGGTTGGCATGGATGAGTTGGACCAAAGGGTCTGTTTCCATGCTCTGCCTCTCTCTGACTTTATGACTGTATTGTATGGGTAAAATGGAGTAAAATGTGTTGAGTTTGCACTTTCTCTCTGTGTCTGTGTGGGTTTCCTCCAGGTGCTCTGGTTTTCTCCCACAGTCCAAAGATGTACAGGTTAGGTGGAAGGGCCATGCTAAATTGCCCCATTGTGCCCAGGAATTTGCAGGTTACGTGGGTTAGTCATTGCTAAAAAAAAGGGCTACAGGGATAGGTTGAGGGCCTGGGTCTGAGTGGGATGATCTTTCGAGGATTGGTGCAGATTCACTGGCCTCTTTCCACACTGTAGGAATTCTATGGCTTTAAACTGTCTGTTCATCTCCAATATAAATTGAAGTCAGAAATCTAGAAGATACCTAATTATCATTTCTCCAAAGCCAGTGAGATTCACATTGCCTTTTGGCTTTGAGAAAATAAAGGTCCACAGGAAGCCATTGTAGGATCCAGTGACAGATCTTCTTGAAAATATTACTGCATTTAACAGACTGGTGCAGTCTGAAAGATTCTGAGAGAGAGGGAGAGAAAGAGAGAGAGGGTAAATCTTTATAGTTCACCACACACAAAAGTTGGTGGAAGTCTGTATTCAGACTGAAGAGATTGAAGTTGTAAGAAGCAAATGGAAGATGCACTTAGCTTTAGATGAAGAGACGAATCTCTAAGTAGCTGTAAAAACCATTTGAGGAATTTGAAGTCATCAGACTGAGAAAGGAAAAGGGCGGAATATGGTCCTTGGGAGCTAACGATCACTTTGGACATGAGATTAGAATCTTTGTTTAAGGGGTAATGTACAGTATAACCGTGGAGGTTAATTTTCAGTTGTTCAAAATGTTAAATGGGGAGGTACATGTTCTCCTCTGTATTTTTCAGGATACATTGCCTACTGAATAGCGTTTAGTCAATGCTGCTTTAAGATTGCATGTTATAGTAAAAGCATTAAAACATGAAATGTTGTGTGGTTCTTTCAGTCATTCATTGGAAGTTTGAAAAGTTATCAAAATCTTTGGGGATTGTAACAGCTTTCAGCAAAGTATAGATAGAACCTATTTCTATTGACCAGTAACCCAGCTGTTGTTACTATCCATTAGACATGCTTATTGTTAACTAATACCCTTTCTGGTGTTATACCTCACAGTGCATTACAAATACAGCAAGAGCCATGAACATAAATTCTTCATTCCAAATGCCAGACAAGGTGCTGAATTTTGCAAAAGATCACTTTCTGATGGAAGAGATTGTCAGGAGCCAGCCCTTGCTGATGAAGAAACATATGAAGTACATCCAGATCACTGTGGACAGAGTGCAGACTATCTCGGGTTATTATGACGTACTGTTTCTGGGCACAGGTAAAGAGAATCTGATACTTCTCTCTATACTAGTTAGTTCATGAGGAATTCTTGAAAATGTAATCCTTTATGAAAACAAAGAAAGTTTATTTGTTTATTCTTCCATGGGATGTGTAACATTGCTCACAAAGCCCATGGTTATTGCCTCTTTGAACTGTGTGGTCTGCTAGGCTATTTAGTTAAGTCAACAATATCACTGTGGATCTGGAGTCTTTTCTGTAGTCGCAGCTGCTTACCTAGTCTCTTTTGTATTTATTGTGCTGTGGAGACTGCTGTTCTCCCTAAAGGCTAAAGCAAATAAAGATAGCGGATTTCCTTTCTCAAAGGACTTTAGTGAATCAGATTGGTTTTTACAACAGTTGAAGATGTTTCCCCACTTGTGAGACCCCTCTTTGCCCAGGAAGTGTTTAGGATGCTAGCAGGGAAAACCCAACGGTGGCTACAGTATCCCATTTGTTCCTGCCAATCACATTTGAATTTGTCTCAACTACACTCTAATGCAGTATATAGCAGACCCCAATCACTTGCATAAATTATGGTTCTCTATCTTTTCAAGAATGAAAATAATTTGGTTAAGATCTCTCATGGTTATTAAAACATCTTTTAAATCTCTTCAATTGTGTCTCTCAGGTGAACAGGTTCGGTGACTCAATGGTTAGTACTGCTGCCTCACAGTGCCAGGGAACCAGGTTCAATTCCTGTCTCGGGTAACTGTTTGTGTGGAGTTTCCACATTCTCCCACTGTCTGGGTGTTCTGGTTTCCTCTCACAGTCTAAAGATGTGCAGGTTAGGTGAATTGGCCATGCTAAATTGCCTGTAGTGTTAGGGGTAGGGGAATGGGTCTGGGTGGGTTGTTCTTTGGAGGGTCGGTGTGGACTTGTTGGGCGGAAGGGCCTGTTTCCACACCGTAGGGAATCTAATCTAATCTCATTCCTGAAACTGTTTTGCACCTTCTCTACTGCCTTTGAATCTTCCTAATGTGTGGTGCCCAGGGTTGGTCTCAATATTTCATTTGAGACTGACCAGAATTTCATAAAGGTACCTTTATTGCCATTTTACCGCATGAGTCTATTTATAAAACACAGAATGCCAAATGCCTTGTTAACCCTTTCTCAAACACACTTATCCTGCCTGGCCAGACATGTTTAAGGGTGAACTACATGAGGAATAAAGAATGTGAACATAGATACAAGCATACAAAGTGAGAGCTGAAGTGACCACTTAGCCATTCAAGCCTGCTCTACCATTCAACGCCTTTCTGATGAAGAGCTTTTGCCCGAAACGTTGATTCTCCTGCTCCTCGGATGCTGCCTGACCTGCTGTGCTTTTCCAGCACCACACTCTCGGCTCTAATCTCCAGAATCTGCAATACTCACATTCACCTCGCCTCCACTCAATATATCAGCTAGTCATGGCTGATTTGAATACTGTATGTCCCCTCCTTTACCCGGTAACTGTTCATCCACTTGCTCATCGAAAATCCATCCACCACTATCTTCAAAATATTCCAAGACTCTGCTCCCACTGCCATTTGAACTTGAGAGTTTCAAAGATGCATGACACTCTGAGAGAGAAAAAAAAATCTTCTGATATCTATCTTAAATTGGGCAACCCCTTGTTTTTAAAAAGTGACCCTTAATTCTAGATTCTTCCACAAGAGGAAACATCCACTCTCCATGAACTCTGTCAAGATCCCTCAGGATATTACATGTTCCAATCAAGTGATTCTTTCTGAATTCCAGTAGATACAACCTAGATCTGTCCAGCCTCCCCTCATTAGACAACCAGCCCATCCAGATATTAGTCTTGTAAACCTTCCAATACATTTAGATCTTTCCTTAAATAAAGTGAACATTACTCAGTACTCCAGGTGTACTCTCACTAATGCACTATATAATTAAAGTAAGACCTCCCTACTTCTGTATTCAATTTTCTTCACAATAAGTAATAACCTTCAATTAGCTTTCCCAATTACTTGCTGTATCGGCATACCAACCTTTTGTAATTCATGCGTGAGGACACCCTAGTGTCTCAATGCTACTCTAGCCAGTGATGTCCACATCTCATGAAATTAATGAAAAAGAACAAAGAAAATTTACAGCCCAGGAACAGGCCCTTCGGCCCTCCAAGCCTGAGCTGATCCAAATCCACTGACTAAACCGATCGCCCAACTCCTAAGCACCTGTATCCCACTGCTCCCCACCTACTCATGCATCTGTCCAGACACACCTTAAATGAATCTACCGTGCCTGCCTCTACTACCTCTGCTGGCAATGCATTCCAGGCACCTACCACCCTCTGTATAAAGTATTTGCCACGTACATCCTCCTTAAACTTTTTACCTCTTACCTTGAACGTGTGACCTCTCGTTATTGAATCCTTCACCCTGGGAAAAAGCTTATCTCTATCCACCCTGTCTATACCCTTCATGATTTTGTAGACCTCAGTCAGGTCCCTCCCAATCTCCTTTTTTCTAATGAAAACAATCCTAACCTACTCAACCTCTCTTTATAGTTATCACCTTCTATACCAGGCACCATCCTTGTAAACCTTCTCTGCACCTTCTCCAAAGTGTCCACATCCTTTTGGTAATGTGGTGACCAGAACTGTACACAGTATTCTAAATGCAGCCGAACCAATGTCTTGTACAATTTTAACATGAGCTGCCAGCTCTTATACTCAATACCCCGTCCGATGAAGGCAAGCATACCATATGCCTTCTTGACCACTCTATCCATCTGTGCAGCCACCTTCAGAGTACAGTGGACCTCAACTCCCAGATCTCTCTGCTCATCAACGTTTCCCAAGCCTCTTCCATTTATAGTATAGTTTGCTCTAGTATTAGATTTCCCAAAATGCATCTCCTCACGTTTGCCTGGATTGAACTCCATTGGCCACTTTTCCGCCCAACTCTCCAGTCTATCTATATTCTCCTATACTCTTTGACAGTCCCCTATGCTTTCTGCTACTCCACCAATCTTCGTGTCATCTGCAAACTTACTGATCAGACCAACAATGGCCTCTTTTAGATCGTTGATGTATATTAAAAAAAACAGTGGCCCCAGCATGATCCCTGTGGAACACCACTGGTCACCTTTCTCCATTTCGAGAAAATCCCTTCAACTACTACTCTCTGTCTCCAATTGCTCAACCAGTTCTTTTTCCACCTAGCTAGAACACCCTGCACACCATGTGACTTCAACAAAACTTCCAGATCTCTCTGCACCTCAAAGCTCTGCATTCCCTCACCATTGTAATAAAATGTTTTCTTTTGATTGGGACAACATGGTGGCTTTGGTTAGTTCTGCTGCCTCACAGCGCTAGGGATCTGAGTTCGATTCCAGCCTTGGACGACTGTCTGTGTGGAGTTTGCTCATTTTCCCTGTGTCTGTGTGGGCTTCCTCCCACAATCACAAAGATGTGTGGGTCAGGTGAATTGGCCACGCTAAATTGCCCATAGCGTTAGGTGCGTTAGTCAGAGGGAAATGGGTCTGGGTGGGTTACTGTTCGGAGGGTCGGTGTGGACCTGTTGGGCTCCACACTGTAGAGAATCTAATCTATATGTTTACAAGGTGAGGTAAAGCAAAGTAGGAAGTGAATGATATGGAACATCAATACCAGCATTGACCAGTTGGGCAAAATGGTCTGTTTCGGTGCTGAATGAATTTAATTGATTGTGTAAAATCAATAATTGATTGATAAAACAATGTGTCTGATCCCATTTGCCATTAACCTTGTGCCTTGCTGCTTGCTATAGGAGTTGGACATGAGCAATGTAATTCTAGAAACTGAAGAGTGTGTCACAGATTTCAAATTAAGCAAGAAGAACAGTTTTCTGACCTTTTCCCCTCAAAGCTTGATCCTCTGACGTTGACATTTAGCAGAACATAATCACAAAAGCATTCTGGATTGCTACAGGCTGAACCTCTTTTTGTCCTCAATATAAATATATTTATATTTGATGCAGTGTTCTATCTGCTTCGGAATGAGTCAAAACCAGAGTCGTATTTTGTGCAAACACAGCATTCAAAGTAAGGGACCTCACCCAGGAGCAAAACCAACAATAAGTAAAACAAAGGCACAACATACAAAGGGAAAAGGATTCTCAGGAAGGTTTGGAAAATCTGATCACCTACGGGCACACCTTGAATCTTGTCTAATCTCTCAGCCTAAGTTGCAACTTTAGCCATCTGTGAGGAAGACCCATTCCTGTGTTCACAGACACTAAGCCCACCTGGGTCTTCGATGTCTGAGGTTTAATGTCCACCCGGGGTCAGCATTGGGACCAGTGGGGTCTCCGTTGCAGAGCTAGAGGTAATGTATGGGGAGACTGAATTTGAATACGATGGCACTGATGATGCTGATTTGATTTATCATCATCACATGTACTGACGTATAGTGAAAAGGAGGAAGGGTCACTCGAGCCGAAACATTAACTCTGATTTCTCTCCACAGATGCTGCAAGACCTGCTGAGCTTTTCTAGCAATTCCTGTCTGTTTCTGATTTACAGCGAAAAGTATTGGTTTGCTTGCTAACCAGACAAATCCTACCTTACATACTTATATCAGGGTAATAGAGCAGAATGCAGAATCTCGTGCTGTATAGTGTTTAATATTTGTAGAATATGATGTTGAAGGATTCTCACCCCACACGGGTTGGTGTTCAGCTAGTAGATGTTGTCGTACATTGAAGCCGTCAGGTCTGGAGTATCCAGGGTCATTCCCTTGGACTGTGTAAAGAGGATCAAAGGACAGAGAGATCCGTCCTGCTGTTCCAACACTCAGGAAATCAAAGATAAAACACCTTGAGATCCCCATTCTCCTTGAGTTGTACTTATTGTTGATTGTGCTCTAGTTTTCAAGATATTCAGCTTTGCTAAATGCTTAGGCAATTGAGCACAAAAGGGTTAACCCTTCAGCTGATAAATTGCGTACTGCTAATAAAAGGGGCTGTTGTTGTCTCTGAGCCAGAAGCCTTGGGTTCAGGCTAGAAATGTGTAATGTCTTCACTGTACAGATTGAATAGAAATATTTAAAATGCCAGTAAATGAGGAAAGACAGACCTGTTCATGCTACCTGTGTAACTGCAGCTGGATCATTGTCTGTACTGCTATGGACCAGGCCAGACCCCTCCAAACATTTCAAGAAGGAAGCCCAGGCCCTAATTTTGCCAGTTGTTTTAAGCAGGTGAAAAGTGGATGTTCCAGGAGAAATTCTGCTGGTCAAACCACTTAGTTTTGAACAAAACAGAATTTATTTACAAGATTACTGAATGAAACACAAACAAAAAAGAAAAGAATAAAGAATAACTTAACCTTTCCGCAAACCCAACAGATCATCCCAACTTAACGATGCTGTTCCAGATACTTGCGATAATCCTCATAAACACCCCTTGGCACAAAAGGTAAAATTAAAGACAGGTTCTTACAGGAGAGAAGGCAGAGAGAGAGTACCAACCTGGACCTGTGTCTTTGGGTCCAGCAGCTTTTTTCCCACACTACTGCTGAAAACCAAACCAAACCAGAGTTAAGCTGAGCTGGGACAACTGGCCACTCCCCTTTCATTGAGGCGAAAGTGAGGACTGCAGATATTGGAGGTCAGAGTCAAGATCAGAGCGGTGCTGGAAAAGCATAGCAGGTCAGGCAGCATCCGAGGAGCAGGAAAATCGACGTTTTGGGCAAAAGCCCTTCATCAGGTGCTTTTCCAGCACCACTCTAATCTTAACTCCCCTTTTATTGTACGGGCTTTTGCCCAAAACGTCGATTTTCCTGCTCCTCGGATGCTGCCTGACCTGCTATGCTTTTCCAGCACCACTCTAATCTTAACTCCCCTTTTATTGTACAAGTGTTGTTATTTTAACTGGAAAGCCTTCTCCCTGAGGCAGTATCTGTTAGCTACTATCAAATTGCCCTTAAAATCCTTCAACCCAGACTTTTCGGAGTCTGTGTCATTTACAACCTCACTTACAAAAAAGCCAAGGACAGCATAACCTTGCTAAAAGAGCAACTTCATCGCAGTACCAATGGATGGATTTTCATAGAAAGCTGTCTTTTAAGGCTGGTAACCCAAAAACGTAATGTGTGATTTAAAAATATTCAGTAGTCGAAAGAGAAATCAGTGTTTGAAGTTAGATTCCTAATATCCTGAGGGACTGTCAATTCGTTGGATACTGTCAGATTCATAAAGGAATAAGATATCTTAATCAGAATGTTTCTTATGTTCACAGGAGGTGAAATTTATTTACATGAAATGGTAATGTTGCTGTTGGATTTTTATTACATTGCACTTTAAAAAAAAATTGTTTATTTTTTTGACAGAAAATGGAATATTGCACAAAGCTATAAACGTGAATCATAAGGTTCATATTATTGAGGAAATTACTGTCTTTGCTGAACCACAGCCCGTGCAGAATCTGATATTGGATTCGAAACAGGTACAAATTTCATTGCGATTCACTCTTATTTTTCTGAAGAAGGAAAAACAAACAGCTCCCACCTTAGCGATAACAGATGCTGGGACACAGCTCATTTACTAAAAAGCTATTTACTTTCAATCTTTTTATCAGCAGCCAATCACGGGGAGAGTAATAAGGTCATCTTCCTTCCTCTAACCCCTGTCAATTCTTTTCATTGAATTTGGGTTTTGAACCACAAGAGGATCCTCACTAGAGGCTGATGAGGAAAGAAATGGTAAATTAAAATAAGATGGAAACAGAGTATTTTTTAAGACTGTTGTTTTTGTAAGTTCCCACTCTTCATTTTGAAAATGGTATTGCAAAGTAGAAAGATTTGCAGACTGATTAAGAATTGGAAACGTGAACACTTCTTCCATTAGCTCAACTATAACAATCAATTATAGGGCCCTATGGATTCTATTTAGGTTACTCCTATATGCAGGATGGTTTTATAGACTCCCACTATCTACATGATGATGATCTAGGAGATATACTGGAACTGAGAGCGGAGACTTCTTGGAATTGAACTTTGAACTCAACACCTTTTGGCTCAATGGAGTAGGGTAAAGATTATATTATTAACACTAATGGAAAGATTTTCTAGGGAAGACAGTAGATTTTGAATTGTACCAAGACCAAGGTTTTAATCTTGAATCTATGGCCAGGCTTTTCTACTCCCTCGAGATGGCAAGAGGGAAATAATTGGCCAAGTTGTCCCTCTTCCACATCCCTCCCTCCCCCTCCTTCACAAGCAATTAAGTGTGTGGTGAGAAATTTCAATGAGTAGCCAGCAACTAATGCCTTTCATTGCTCAGTTAATGGCCTGTTAAAGGCCTCAACTCGTTGCTCTCTGACCTGGTAACCATGGCGATTGGCCTGATGGATTTGTCTGAAATCCACCTTCCTACTCTTTAATCTAAACACTCCTGCCCCTGAACCGCTTTCCCCTTCCATGAGAAGAAAAGAGAAAAGAAAATTCTGGAACCCACAAGAAGTACGTCTCAACCAGCAGGCCTTAGGACCCAAAGCTACCAGTTTCTGATTGGTCCACAGTTTCTAATGAGCCAGGTCACCAGTGTCAAGGCCTGTGATAGGGCAGGATCCTCCCCCTTGCACACCTGTCAGCTCTGAATGAGCTGATTGGTGGGTGATCTGCTGAGTTGTCCCCCCATTAGGGATGGCGCATTAGTCACTACCGAACACACTAAGAAAAACAAATGAGAAAGTTCTCTCTAACTTTCAAATTGCTTGAAAAGCTTTTTAGAACATGTGCACAAACAGCATTTTAGTTCAAATGCATTTCCATTCTGGTTGACCTGTTATAGGAAGGATATCATTAAACTGGAGAGGGATTAGAAAAGATTTGTCAGGATATTGCTGGGAATGAGGGTTTGAGATGTAAAAGTAGGATGGAAAGGCTAGGACAGCTTTCACTGGCGTGTAGGAGGTTCGGTGGGGGGTGACCTTATTGACGTTTATAAAATCATGAGGAGCATAGATAAGGTGAATGATAAGGGTGTATTCCCTTGGGTGGGGGAGTTCAAAACTCGGGGGCATATTTTTAAGGTGAGAGAAACAAGATTTAAAAAGGACATGAGGGGCAACTTTTTTTACACAGAGAGTGGTTCGTGTGTGAAATAAACTGCTAGAGGATGTGGAGGATGCAGGTAGAGTTCCAATGTTTAAAAGACATTTGGGTGAGTTCGTGAATAGGAAAGGTTTGGAGGGATATGGGCCAAGTGTAGGCAGGTGGGACTAGTTTGGGAACATGGTTGGTATAGACTGGTTGGACTGAAGGTTTTGTTTAAGTGCTGTGTGGTTCTGATTTGTAAGTTATTCTACAATATTAATAATCATATATTCATGAGCGGTGCCAATCAGTCTGTGTTGGATTGAAGCAAAGCATTTTGTCTTCTGTCCACAGGGCATGTTGTATGCATCATCATACTCTGGAGTGGTTCAGCTACCCGTCTCAAACTGCAACATTTATCTAAGCTGTGGAGAATGTGTCCTGGCCAGAGACCCTTACTGTGCCTGGGACGGGAACATGTGCAGAGATATGCGAGGGTTGCAACTAGAACTGTAAGTAGTTTTCATATGAAAGCACTGCTCACTTGTTAAACAGAAATCTCTAGTGAAGATTCGGCAAGTGAAAGACCTCATTATTTACCGTGACTGTGTTTCAGAACAGAGTGGGGATATTCTGGAAAGCTCCAAACTGAGTTATCACTGGGCAGTTAGGAAGAGATCACAGGAGAAAGGATTGGAAATATACGGATCAATGATTGCATCTGGGGGTCAGTGGGTGGCTGATTGCTTTACTGTCAGTGAGGAGGTGTAGATAGAGATGGTGTGTCCCTGATGTTGACACTGGGGTTATCAGTCGAGGAGAGATTTTTGAGGCTTGAGGAGTTTACATGTTTGGTTGTGGGGATGAGAGTATCTGTACCTCTCTGTCTCTCAGCCCACAAACAGTGCTGTAAAGGATGGATCCAGACTTTATCAGCTTTTACCTGCCAGATGTTATGAGACCCAGGCCTTCTGACTGACAACAGAGGCCCAAAAGATTTCAGTGGCAAACCAACTTACTTCTGTCTTCTCACAAGTGGGAGTCAGTGGGGGCTGAGGGAGGATGGGTAACTGCTATTGTTTTTATCACTGAACGAAGCCAGTAGCTGTGGGGGTAGGGGGCATCTCAATCCAGCAGTTAACTCTGTTTCTTTTGCCTCCATTGCTACTGGACTTACAAAGTATTGCCATCATTTCTTGTTTTCAATTACAGATTTCCACTATGCTTGGTAAAGTCTCTTTAAGGATGTATTTTGACATTTACAGTTTAGTAGAAAAGTTGCTGATTTTGTTGTGTGTAGAAGTCATCAAAGTTGCTCAGAAGTATATAGACACTGGCCATCTTACCTTTCTCTGTCATACCTGTGAATATCAGTCTCACCCATTTACATACTTATTGAGTAAAACAGAGAACAAAACCTAATTAGGGGTTGCCTAGTGATTTAGTGGTTAGCACTGCTGCCTCACAGCACCAGGGACCCAGGTTCGATTCACACCTTTGGGCGACTGTCTGTGTGGAGTTTGCACATTTTCTCTGGGTCTGTTTGAGGTTCTACAGGTACTCCAGTTTCCTCCCACAGTTCAAAGATGTGCAGGGTAGGTGGATTAGCCATGGGAAATGCAGGGTTACCGGGAGAGGATAGAGGGGTGGGTCTGGGTGGGATACTCTCTGGTGGGTCGGTGTGGACTCAATGGGCCAAATGGCCTGCTTCCACACTGTAGGGAGTCTGTGATTCTTTCCTTACTTGCAATGTGCAAAGCAATTTGTGGGCGGCATGGTGGCACAGTGGTTAGCACTGCTGCCTCACAGCGCCAGAGACCCGGGTTCAATTCCGTCCTCAGGCGACTGACTGTATGGAGTTTGCACATTCTCCCCGTGTCTGCGTGGGTTTCCTCCCACAGTCCAAAAATGTGCAGGTCAGGTGAATTGGCCATGCTAAATTGCCTGTAGTGTTAGGTAAGGGGTAAATGTAGGGGTATGGGTGGGCTGCGCTTCGGCGGGTCGGTGTGGACTTGTTGGGCCGAAGGGCCTGTTTCCACACTGTAATCTAATCTAATCTAATCTAATCTAATTTGCATAACAATGGAAACTATCCCAGTGATTTTGTAGATGGGGTGAGTAGCCCCTTACTGCCCAAAGCAATTACACTTTCTGACCCACAACATCACACGTGCAGTAACCTTCCCATCTGTCAACACTCAGCACCACACAGCAGTTAGTCTCTGATTGACCTCCATCTCCATTTAATTAAACAGCAATTTAACAGACAAAGCTGTGCCTCAGCAAGAGCACAATAGATTTTTTTGTGCAAGAACTGCTATTTTTTTAAAATATAGAAAACAGCATATCAGTGAATTTAATTTAAAAATCTTGCATTTTTGTAGCAACTTTCCTATCCTCAAGACCATCTCCCATCAGTTATAGCCAGTAAAATGCTTATGAATTATATTTACGTGCACAGCAACTAATTTGCACACAGCAACCTCACACACAAGTGACATAATAAAGACAGTTAACTTCTTTTCACGGATATTGATCAAGTGACAGATATTGACCCGGGAAAACCCCTCCACCTCGCATACATCTTCCTCCCCTAATTTTATCAAAGTAATTCCAAGGGATTGTTTGTATCTAGCTGATGGAGAGTCGCTCTCACACCAGTTAAGCATCACATCTGGAAGACTGCATTTCAAAGATTGCAGCATTCCCTCGGTAATGCATTGGGATATCAGCCTGAGGTTTTAGTACTCCAGTCTCTGGAGTGAGACGTTAATGTGTACCTTCAGACTCATAGCCAACATGACCCAATGAACCACAACTTGAGGCCATTTGTCAGGTGTCAACATTTGTAACAGATGAAATACTAATAGACATTCCACGTAAATTGGTTTGCTTTTTGTGAAGGAATTGAGGCATCGTTTTGTTTCCTAGTAAGCCCCCAGTGCTAAGTAGTACAGTGGAGGCACGATGTTGAAGTATTGCAGAGGGATTGTGTGGTCATTATGCTGTCTGTCTGATGAGTAGTCCATTCTCTTCAATGGGAAATTAGTTAGCCCAACTGATCTGTGCTGTCTACAGTATCACAACCACTCTGTCTGCTGGCCATATTCAGCCTGTCATTAGCCTAAATCACAGTGTCTAAGTCAACCCACCATATAGAAAATCCCCATTTTCCCAGTCACAACAATCACACATGATAGGCAGTGGTGGTGTTATGGAAACGTTATTGGACGAGCAATCCCAACCCTCATATTAATGGTCTGCGACAAGGTTTCGAATCCCACCTTGATACACGGTGCAATACGAGTTCAGTTAAAATCTGGAACTAAAAAGCAAGCCTAATAGTGAATATGTAAATACTGCCAGTGGTTGTTAAAAACCCATCTGGTTCACAGTTGCGCTTCAGGTTAGGAGATCTGCTGTCATTACCTTCTCTGGGCAATAAATACGGGCTTGGCCAGTGATGCCCGTATCCCATGAACAAATAAAAGAACACATTGTTACATATAATGATGTCGAGACAACTCCCCTTTTCATCCACAGTGTGCATTAGTAGTCAGCCTCAATCTTTCACTCCACAAACGCATGGTACTTACTAGAACCTGGTTGACCAACTAAGTGGTGGGTTGGGTTTGAGCTATAGGGATAGGCTGAGGCTATTTTCCCTGGAGTGTCAGAGGTTTAGAGGGTGACCTTACAGAGGTTTAACAAATCACATAGAAAGGGTGAATAGTCAAGGTATTTCCCCCAAGGTAGGGGAGTCCCAAACTAGTGGGCACAGGTTTAAGGTGAGAGGGGAAAGATTTAGAAAGAACCTGAGGGGCAACTTTTTCACACAGAGGGAAGTGCGTGTATGGAATGAGCTGCCAGAGGAAGTGGTGGAGGCTGGTACGTTTACAACATTTAAAAGGCATCAGGAAAGTTTGAGAGTGATATGGGCCAAATGCTGGCAAATGGATTAATTTAGAATATCTGGTCAGCATGGATGAATTGGAACAAAGAGTCTGTTTCCATGCTGTGGGAGTTAGAGGTGCATTACAAAGGTGATGTAGGAGCTTAAATTGCACCAAACTGTTTTCCCAAATGCAGGTGACATTTCAAAATGGTTCATTTTTAGTCTCCGTGCATATGTCAACGCCCAGGTTTGGAAAGATTTTCCAAGGCTTCCGATGTTTACAGTGGTTCCAATCGGCCCCAAGTAGAATTGGGGAAATAGTGCCATTCAAAATTGGAAGCAGCAATCCCAGAGTGATTGAGATATTAGCACACTGACCTTATACTGACTCTCATGCCAAATGTTTAATTTGCAGCCATTGGAAGCAGGACATTGAGAGAGGTCGACCAGAGCAGCAGTGTCAGCAACATGACAGCTCCTCATTAGGTCCCAGGGCTTTACAACCATCTCGTAAGTAATTCCTACACATCCAGGAGAAATGTTCACTGGAAAATAAGTTATTGTTTAAATTATGCCCTTTTTTAGAATGTTTGGAGTACAGCTGTTTATTTTGCGCTCAATGTAGGTTAGCACGTTGGAGAGAAACCATTTTGAATAACGTGGAGCTGGAACTTACACCCCGACAATCTCTCCTTCCCACAGCCAGCAAGCTGGTCAAGAGCCTGAGTATCTGAAACTTGACCGCCCCGCAGCGATTTTACTCAGGGACTGCCTGAATTGTATTGTTATGCAACTTCAGTCCCACCATTCACTACCTCTGGGAGGGGGCCCTCCCCTAGCGAGCTCCTGGTCATTCTGCTTTGGAGAAAGTGAGGACTGCCAAACGCAGGATAGGCCTGGCTGGTAGAACGCAGCAAAATCATGAAATAACTGGGATAGCCAACCTGGCCTCCACCTTGCCATGCTCCATG
The DNA here is from genome assembly GCF_004010195.1 of Chiloscyllium plagiosum. Lineage (NCBI taxonomy): Eukaryota > Metazoa > Chordata > Chondrichthyes > Orectolobiformes > Hemiscylliidae > Chiloscyllium > Chiloscyllium plagiosum. The sequence continues at coordinate 27,127,041 of NC_057745.1, read as the reverse complement.
TGGAATAGCAGAGAACCAGAGTGAGGCCCGAAGGTGGCTGTTAAATAGGTCAGTCGTGGGGGCCTGTAATGTCCAGTCCAAGCAGCACTCTTTGGAATATTGCTGAGGATGTGGTCTTCCCTCCCTCAAGCAACACTCTTCCAGGGTTATCCAGTCTCCACACATCTCCAACTAAAGTCCTAAACCCGACTAAGTGCTAAAGAAACAGGGAATTTGTGGAAAACACACAATGTTGCAGACAGTGTTAGCAACAGCATAAGCAGAGTCCCTTCATGTTTCTATTGGCTTTAGGTGACAGTTCGTGGCTCCAGCGTTCACCTCCAATTAGCCACTGACTAGCAGGCCCTCAGCTTCCTGAAGTTCTAGAACTCCCTCTGTGAACCTCTCAGTCCATCAATGTTCTCCATTAAGGTGCCTCTCGTAACCCAACTTTCTGTCGAAGCATTTGTTCATGCGTCCCATCAACCCTTCGTGTGTGTTGGGGGTTCACGTTGCGAAGGGCCTCGGGATGTATTATTGCGATAAAGTGGTCTTAAAACAGGTTGCTTTTCATCAGCAAACTACGTCACATGGAATCATAGAAGAATCATAGAATCCCTACAGTGTGGAAGCAAGCCGAAATCTGCCACATTAAATCCCTTTGTAGTTTTACAGTTTTCTAATAAATCATGTTGAGACTTCTGATAAAAGAGCCCCAGCCCATTTTGTTTTTCCTTATAGTTCCTTAGTTTCATGTAACCAACGGCTCTGCACCCAGCATTCAGGTTGTAAACTCTGTGACTCAGTTCCCGAAATGTGTTCTGCCAGATTCACTTCCCACACATTTATTTTACTACGGGTTATTTTAATCAACTTGTTTGGGCATGCTATGATACACTTCCAGAGCACTTGGACCCAGACCTCCTTGCCCAGAAGGACATTACCACTGTGCCATAAGTGTCTGGAGCAATGGAAATGAATGGGTTGGAATTTGCTGCAAGAAATGTAATAAGGCTGTCTGGCTCCAGGATGTTGACCTGTATGTTTTTTGGTTAATAACAAATCGATGCGCTGTTCATATCTTGTTAAATAGATAATCATTCATTTGTAAATAGAACAAATCTATTTGAAATCAAGAAAATTGATTGTAATCAAAGTAAGCCAAACACTGCTTGAATGGATACTTAACGCTGTGTTACCCATTATCTTAGTGTAAAAGGTAAGAAATGCATTTCTATAGAACCTTTCCCAATCAGTAGATCCTGCACGAGGAACTACAGCTGCTGTGTGGTTACAGTCAATGTGTAAGGAAAAACATATTATTTGTAATTCCTGTGTCTCAGCTTTCTCTGCGAAGGTGGGATGTGCTGACATTGCGTTTCTGTAGGTCTTTGTCTTTGAAGTGTGCATTGTGAGACACAGTATTGACGACTTCTGTCTCTGACAAGCAGGTACCACTTCCTGTGAGACGGTCACTGTGAGACCCAACAGTTTCAGGGTGTTGTCGTGCAAAGTGCAGTCAAACTTGGCCACCAGGACGTGGACTCACAATGGGGCGGCTGTCGATGACAGTTTCATGGTGCTTCCCGATGGTGGGATCATTGCTACAGCGGAACCTCTGGGGGTCTACGAATGCTGGGCCATAGAGGAGGATTTTTGGCTGCTGGTCGCAAACTACTGCATACGATTGGATGGTTCTCCTGAGGCCACGACCTTGCATGCGTCAAGGAAGTCCATCCAGGGATTGAATGATGGTCTGGGACCACAAGAGAAAGGGATCATTATCAATCCGCTCAGCAGTGAGAGCCGGTTCCCTCAGCTCACCAGTGGCAAGACCTACTGGACAGAGTTTGTTGTAGTGAGCGTGGTTTTTGGGTTAACACTTGCGGTCTCGTCCCTGGTCTTTTTGTACAGGAACAGAGACAAAATGAAGTCGCTGATTAAGGACGGCGAATGCTCGAACATACAGCAAAAGAAGCAAAGGAAGATTGAGATTCCACACGAAAGCCTGCCTTTGAATGGGAACCCAGTGCAAGTGGTAGCTTCCGAGCATCACAAAGGCTACCAGAGTCTGAATGATAACCATATCTGCAGTACCCCTGTGTTGGAAAATGCTGTCAGTGACAAGGACTCTGGGTACCCCGAATCACCGAACAACCAAATGAACCAAAAGAACTTATACGTGGAGATTTCTGCTCATTGCCCCCAACCAAGGGTGAGGATTGGATCTGAAATCAAAGACTCTGTAGTGTGAGATGGCAGAGTGAGTTTGGACTATAGCACCAACTGTAGCCTTCCTATATGGGACTGGGCACACACAATTGACAAACATAAAGCTTGGCAGCTTACAAGACTAAATTGTTATTCTGTGCCATGTAGACTATCTCTTCCATATGTAAACCACGTGCATGGATGGTTATTGGTGTGGAAACTGAGCTTATAGTAAACCTGTGTGTCTGTGACCATCAGTCAAGCAGCATGGAACAGCGCATGACTTATTGGCTGCATCTTTTCCCAATCTGTTTGCAATTTAAGGCTCATGGTTCATGATGTTGATATTCATTTCTTTTTGTAGGGGGGCCAGGGGAGCGACATGGTGGCAGGGGGAAAAGATAATCACAAGACGAAGGCGGATGAAAAACTCAGTAAGGTTTTGTGAATGGGGTTGTTGCTAAGCAGTCTTACTATGGGCTGATTATATATGTAGCAAACATTGCATAAAGCATTATTACTTTAACAGCAGTCGCTAAATATCTGTAGTGGCTGTTTCATACTGTGTGTCCTACGGTGACCTTGAGAGTACAGAAAATCTGTCGAAAACCCTTCCCTTCCATGTGAAATGTACAAACCTGATGTCTTTCTGCAGAAAGCTACCTTAAAGTAGACACACGTAATGTACAGAAAGATAAAACATTTCTCCAATAATGTAATGGTTGTAATAAATCTTTCAGAAGAGGGGAAGATGTGACAAAACACAACCCTGTTGTTTAAAAGGAAACACTTGAAAATTTAACAAATTGTTCTTGATCAAATGACTTTTTTTGTGTTGAATTGATAAAGCAAATAATTATAACGGACATTAGTCATAGTGTAGTTGGTTGTTCCTTATGTAGTTAATAACAACTTTGGTCAATGGATATTTGGAGACTTAAGCTCCAGTGTTTAGAATATCTGCCCATAGTTTGTTTGTGATGTTCAAATAGCAGTTTGAACAGGCGAAACACTGACAGAGATAGGGCAGCATACATTGGGAATGTTCCACAATTACAACTAACCAGTTTGTATTTTTTTTTAAAATGTCCCAAAGCATTTCACTGAGGTGCAATGTAGGAGAAGAGTTCGAGATGGTCAAAGACCTGATAAAATAAACAGTCACTATTGAGTTTGCAATCAGAAAGTGTGCATAGTGAGCCCTGTATCTCTTCTGTTAACAGTCAGTATAAAAATCAATTATTTTCAAAGACAGGAAGAGCCTAATTAAGATGCATTGATAATTTTACGTGACACCAGTTAAATATAAAACCCTGGTGAAGTATATGTGTTGACCTGATCCTAAAATACTTTGTTAGGACCCTGGTTTTTCATTGGTTAAGGCTCTGCCTTTGGATAAAATCACAATTTCTTGATATTATCTTTTAAGGACAAGTCCACATACTCAACAGTATTCACTGAAAGAAAAGTTCAAGTAATTGGATAAGTCATTTGTTAGAAATGTGGACTTTAAGACAAATTAGTTTGGCTAACTAAATGGCACTCTTAAACATTAGACTTACTTTAGATACATGGTAAAAATCTGTAAACACCTAGCAACATTGCTAGAGCAGTTTTTAGGGTCCAACTTATGTTCTTGGAAATGTGTGCACATGTACAGTAGGGTTCTGTGAATTAAGTTTTATGAAGAAGGTACGTTGAAAAATATGATGCTGGAAAAACACAGCAGGCCAGGCAGCATCCGAGGAGCGGGAGAATCGACGTTTCGGGCATAAGCCCTTCTTCAGGAAGCCCTTTTTCAACTCTGGTCTCCAGCATCTGCAGTCCTCACTTTCTCCTACATATCATATGAAATCATATGTCTGTCTCCAGTTGACATTTATTTTTCAGACATTACATTTAGATCCACAATTTTGTTTCTAGTTTCTCACTAATATGACAGATTGTTTAAGGCAAATGTTCTCTCAGTTTCTGTTTAAAGTGAGGTTGTGTAGGTATAGGTAACAACAGAACTACTACTGCAAGCTGTGCTAAAAGATGGTATGAAAATACACCCAAGGAGAAAGAAAACAGATTTTTGCCAAATAGTTAAGATTGATGGGAATTGTGCTGACTTTTTTTTTCCACCAGAGGTACATTTTTAAGCTGTGAAACCAGGCTGTAGTAGTAATTTCTCAGCAGAAACCCCGTATTGTAAAGGAGCTGCTACATTCTGAAACATAGCATTTTAAATCGTCTTATATTGTGTGTACATTGTTAGTTGAAAAACAATCTGAAAAGCTTGGTCAGTCGAAAGGGAACTTATAGTAAAGGAACTTTAATGAAAGAGGAAGCCATGCAATGCAGTGAGCCTGTTGGTTAGCAGGTCCATACTGCTGTTTATCCCCCTTACAAGCCTGCTCCCAACCTAATCCAGTCAACCACATCAGGAAAGCTTTGCGCTCCTTTTTTCCCCTATCTACCCACCTAGCTTTCCACAGCTAAACTTAATTTGAAGGTTTTAGTGCAACCTCAATTAATGGCTCTGCAACCACCCCAGTTCCAAAAGCAATTTGTCTTGTGTGTTAGAACTGTGATGTTATTGTCAACAGGGTTGAGGAGCTGTTAGTTTAAAGGCAGTGGCATTTCCTCACAAGCAATTATTCACAATAGAAATAGTAGAAACATTGAAGTTTTATCAGACAAATAACGATACATCTGTGACAACGAGCTGCAATGGCAATTAAATCTGTTCTTCTTAGGCCCAAATGTATCATTTTTAATCAATGTGCATGCAAAAGTCTATGTTATCATTTGTTTTATAGTAAATGCTTTTTCTGAAAGAAATATAAAAACTCATGTTACCTTCTGCAGATTAAAATAAGATTTTATGTTGGCACATCTAAACACAATTTTACTAAGGAATACTTGTAATAATTGTCTAAAGTACAATGGTCTTATACAGTTAGCACAAACCACAAATCTCCGACTGGTAATAGTTGTTACCTGAATTCCTATGCACTATGTATAAAATCTTTCTGTCGGGTACTAGTGACTGCACATTGCCATTTACATTCTTGGGCTTTTTGCACACATCTTGTAAATATTGTATTGACTGTATTTTGTGTATTTTGTGTAAAATGTGATGTTTTCCCCCTGTAGGTGGAATTCTTAAGCTGTTACTTGTTTTGTTGCTAATGTTTCTTTGCCTTTTTTAAATGAATTGATCTAGAAATGTAATAATTTCAGGAGAAAATGGTCTTAAACTTCATTTTACACTGTTATAAATACGCTTGATAGTCTTAAGTTAGATGTAGGCTTGGCAGTCTTAAATATTTATGATGGGGGGGAAAAGTAATCTAATTGTCTCCTGAAGTCTCTCATTTTATGTGTGTGTTTTTACAATCAAATGATTGCAGAAAGCAACAACCAAACGCAAAGTGTATTTTAAAATGTTTTTAAATGTTGGATAAAAATATGATTGTACTTTATACTTGTGGAGTCTGTAATAGCATGTTTTTAAATGAATGATGTTTTTAACATTGTGTGTTTTAGTGTGGCTGTAATAATGGTAAGTGTTAGTTCTGGTTTAAAGTGGAATATAGGAATCTGGGATTGTTGGGGATAAGGTCAGAGCAAGATAGCTCGGTTTGGAAGCTTAAAGTCCATCTGAGCACTAGATGATGTTCCAAGACACTCCAACCATGTAGACATCAACATTTAGCTACAGTATCAATTTCGATCTACATAAGAACTTCAAAGTAATCTTTTTAATTGTAAAGTCCTTTGAGATGTCCTGAAGACATTGTAAGACCAGATAAATGCAATGTCTAAAGAATTTATCATAGGCATGTTTTATGAAATACCAAAGTTACTTATTATTCAGAATAATAATGTGACTGACTTGTACGGGTTCAGAGACCTGGAAGCATGTGGTTTATACTGGTTACATTCAAGTTGTTAAACGAGGGGAAAAAAACATTATCACTGATCTGTGTCCTTTTTTTATTAAGAGATTTAAGGGTGAGGACCGAGAGGTTTAGGTCAATGCTTAAGCATTGAATAGTTGTATGGTTGGATCTGTCAGAATGAATCCGCCTATTGTGCACTCAATGAAAATATAAAAACATAGGGAAAGGGCGAAGTCTGTCCTTGAAAAGTATATGATACAAATGACAGTCTACACTTTTTGTAATCTGCATTCAAATAAACTCATTAAAAATGGTACCAGAGACTGCCAAGCCTTACACAAAGCAACAAATGTGCCTGTTAGTGTTTTGTATGTTAATCTTGTAACTGTATGGTGTTATTAAAAAGGCACTTTATTTCCTTTTTTTTGTAATAAAACACAATAAAACAAATGTATTTTGGTACTGCGATTTGTGAATGCATTTTGCGTGTTTGATCTTTTAACTAACACTCTCAATACTGCATGTCAAGGTATGCAGTTATGGCCCTATGGCTTTGAAATGACGAGAGACTGAAGATAGAATTGAGGGAGGTGTTTAGCTCTGGACAGCGTGTATTACATATAGTGGGGGCTAGTTGTACAGCAGAAAGGAAATTTGGGCAGGATGTAAAATGGGTGGCCAGGCAACAACTGCCTATTTTGCCCACCCTTGCAATAGAACAGATCAGAAAATGGCCAACTGAGAGATGCTCTAGTAAGTTTTAACTGGAAGCTGCTACCTTTGCATTGACTTCTAACGCTGTGCTATCCATTTCACTTGCCACCACACACATTAACAAATTCCCTCCCTAAGAGTACTGTGGGCCTACCTACAGCAGGTGGACTGCAGTGGTTCAAGAAGGCGGCTCACCACCACCTTCTCAAAGGCAACTAGGGACAAACAATAAATGCTGGCCAGTCAGTGATACCCAGATCCCACAAACAAATTAAAAAAACTTGCACGGCAGTATCAACTGCTCTGAGTTTGATGTTTTTGCTGGAATTGTATCAGCTGATTATACTAACATGATGTGAGTAATAGTTCTTACACAAATATTGAAGTGTGATCTCTATACTTAAAGTATGTGAGATAAGTGATATAATCATTTCATTATTAATTTGTTGATGGTAACCTTCTAGTTCCTTTCTCCTTCAATCTAACTAGTTCTGCCCCACATTCCAAGTCTGTAGACACAAAGATCACAGGGTAGTGGAATGACATGGGGTAAGAACAGGAAAATGTGGCTCTTTGTAGAGACCCTTTTAGAGAACTGGCCCACCCACGAGGGGTCTAACCACCTCACTCCATGCTGTAAAATGTTATGAGTTCAAATTCCTAAACCTCTATCTTGTTTGCCTTGCCCTGTTGCAAAACTCAGGTTTTTTTTGTTATCTTTAGTTCAGATCTCGAACATCGGCAGTACTTTGATATATTACTGTGTCCATTTCCATAATGTTTCTCTTGAAGACACTTTCCCCAAGTTTTCTCTTGATATGTTGCTCATTGACAAAAAAGCAAAGTCTCAAGATGTCTCTACTTTTTCCATGTAAATTCGCATTTTATATTTTCTATTATTACATATATAATAAGGCACTTTCTCAGCAGTATGAATATATTTTAACATTTCATTGAAATAACAGAATCATGCTGGTTCTAATTGCGTGAAGTTTGGTGTTCACCTACAAAAGGTTATATTGATTCTGTTGCCTGTTATATGTCTCTTGGATTGAAGTTAATGGAAATAAAAATTGAGACTGGCATATGACAGATGCATCAATATTGTCCATTTTAAATCAAAATGACTTCTACACTTTTCTGTGAACATTTATTGGGACTGATTGTATTCTCAATGTTCTATCTCATGCGCTTGGTGATATGATCGGAATCTCCTAATACTCTCAAACTTGACCCCAGCCAACTTGATGACTGTAAGAATTCTCTCAGTTTCTCTGTCTCTGTTGCAGCTGCCCTGATGTTGCCAGCATCAATATTAGCCTTTTTTCATGAAGCATAGGTCCCTTCCCACAATGGTTGACCAACCCCTCAACTGTGTCTGTCCCTTCCCACAATGGTTGACCAACCCCTCAACTGTGTCTGTCCCATTTCCTGCAATTTTGCCCTTGCTATTTAGCCCCCAGAATCATGACTGTGTTCCTGTTTCCACCTCAGCCAGACTCGACACCCAATAAATCATCCTCCACCATTTCCACCACCATCATGTAATACCATCATGAAAAAAGACTTCCACATCCTTTCTGTCATTCTGAAGAAGATATCATCTCAGTAATACTTCAATACAATTGTCCAACACCTGGAATATGCACTTCTTTACCAGGGCATTGTGTGTTCTCATTCGATCTAAATGTAACACTAATGAGACATTTGGATTCCCTTTATTTGATGATATGGGTTTATTTGCAACTAGTGCAGACAGTAAGCAAAACAATTCATTAGTACTTTCAACTTAGTATAATGGATTGGCTGCTATCTTGGTATCTTCTACATTGGGGATTCCAAACGCAGGTTAGAGAATTAGCTTAAATGTCCATTCAATCGGTAAGTGTGATGCTGAACTTCTGGTCACTTGAGACATTAATTCTCAGTTCCACTCAGACTTCTCTGTCTTCTGCTTCCTGTACTGTTACAGTGAAACTCAATTGGAACTCAGGAAATAGCATCCCATCTTATGATTTTGCAGCCTTCCAGAGTCAACATTGAGTCTAACAATCTAAGATGACAATGTTACGACCAGGGTGAGGAAGGGTGAGTTATTATCTTCTTTCACACCATCTCAATTAGTTGCGAAAAAAAAATTTTGATTTCCTTTTTACACGCAACCATGTCACACATTAATTAAAAATGTGGTTAACTACATCAAAATGAAGGAGGCGATTTCTACCTGAGGAAAAAAATAATAAAATGTGACAAGTAAACCTGCATAATCATACAAGTAATACATTCAGCAAAAGAGAGTGTATAGAAAGAGAACTGGCTGGAGAAATATGATTTAAAAATCCTTATAGTTGCCATGAGGTTTTTAACCTGAGACCACACTTATGAATTGTTGACTCACACCAACAACATTGGTGCAGCTTGTACATATATTTGAACTGTCGGTTAAATGGTTGTGTTGAAATGGAGTGTTGTGTGTATTCCTGACTCTGGCTTCAGTGTCTTCCAAAGCTGGTTAAGGGGAAGATCAGTATTTCAGTCTCAACATGTGAAATTATCATACAAATATTAATTAAAGCAGGATTACTGATCTGAGCTTCTTGGCATGTAACTCAGTTGACTGGTTTAGGTAAAGATGGTAATTGCAGTTTTGTTTATTTATTTCCTGGACTTTGCTTCAACCTGTGGCCTTGGCAGCCATTTTAAGTCTGTGTTTGTCCCTTACAAAAACATGTCAGTCCATGAAAGATCTCAGACATTAAAATCAGATGATTGACTCTTGATAGCTCATTTTTACCTATAAGCTGAACCACAGAGGGGGTCTCCATTTCTGGGCAATCCTTCAAATGGGAGTACATTTGGGGATTCCCTTTTTCCTCCTGCTTTGGGGGGATTTTCCTCTTTAAAGCAAATCATTGTGTTTATTGGGGAGTCAGTTTCCTGTCGGGAAGTGCAACCAGTCACCCTTACGACTGACACAGTCACCCTCTTCAATTATACTGTCATTGAGGTCTAGAGCATGGAAACAGGCCCTTCAGCCCAATGTGTCCATGCTGCCCTGTTTTCACAATTAAACTCACCCCATTTGCCTGAATTTGATCCATATCCCTCCATGCCTGATATGCACCTGTCTAAATGTTGCTTAAATGATAAAATTGTATTCGCTTCCACCACTACCTGAGGCAGCCTGTTCCAGACACTCACCACCCTCTGTGTGAAAAAAAATTGCCTCTCTGGAATTTGATTAATACGGGGCCATTTGAAATGCTTGGGCAATGCTACGGTGTAAACCCTGCGACCAATTTTGTTCACAATATTGTACAGGCCCCGATAACAGGGCTCAAACCAATCCCACTCTTGCATAATGCCATACCATCACCTGCTCGCCGAGATCTCACTCTTCTGTTTCACTTGGCATCAGCAGTAATTTAATTTGCCAGTGTTCCTTCCCAAGGTTACAGGTCTGCCTGTCTGTACAATCACAGCAACCATTTCCACAAATCACGAGTGAATTTATGTTTGATCACCTCATACCTGGCCCCAATAGTATCGGTATTAGGAGGTGTGGTGCAGTCCATATAAGTGTGTCCATTACTAGCTCCTGGGGAGAGTATCCTGGCCCCTTAGATTTATATCCCTGTACAAGTGGACTGGGGAAATGCCTTATCCCTTTCCTAAAATTGACCCACAAGTTCTTTCCATGAGGTTGATCAAATGGTTCTGTTCATGTGCTCCAATATTCCCGAAGATTGAAGATTGTTGGACATATGTCACTTAGTCTCTACCCATAACCACCTTAAGGTGATTTGCATCAACTGCCCAGATAAAGTGGGAGAAAGTGAGCACTTCAGATGCTGGAGAGTCAGAATCGAAACGTGTGGCACGGGAAAAGGACGACAGTTCAGGCAGCATCCGATGAGCAGGAGATTCAACGTTTCAGGCATCCGCTCTTCATCGGGAATGTCATTGACTGTTGTGTTTTGCCTGACCTGTTGTGCTTTTCCAGCGCCACACTTTTTTGCCTTGGTAAAGGGACTTCCCTGATCCGATCCCACTATATCAGGCTAATCCCATCTAGGAAACAATTCTTTCACAAGGGTTCTTGCTGTTCACAGAACCGTAGCCTAACTACAGGAGAAATCTTCCACCCACTTTGTGAAATTATCTCCCAGGACCAGCAATGCCTTCATAGTTGCTGTGATGTTGAGGTGACAGTGTTGGACTGGGGTGGACAAAGTTAAAAATCACACAACACCAGGTTATAGTCCAACAGGTTTATTTGGAAGTACAAAGTTTTGGAGCGCTGCTCCTTCATCATCTAATACTTCCAAATAAACATGATGGACTGTAACCTGGTGTTATGTGATTTTTAAATTCATAGTTGCTGGCAGAGGACCAATGCAGTCAATTACCACAGCTTCTCCGTCCATTGGGTAACCCCCAATCCAAGTTTTCTGTTCAGGTGGGAAGTGTCTGGGTTATTCTGTAGACAGGCCAAACATCCTTTCAAATGGGTCTCAACATCCAACCTCATTCCTGGCCACTATCCCACCCCTTAATATGTTCCCAGTTCCCTCACTTCCTGGATCTCCTGCACCCCCTTCATTTTCCCAGACTAGTTTTTGGTACTACATTAGTGCCTTCACCAACAATGCCTCCAAATCCTAAGGTTTCGTTGCCACCTCACCTCCTGTCTCTGCCACCCCTGGGTGCAGATTCATCTCAAACTGTCAGCGGGAGGGCATCTCACTGTACGGCACAGCACTACGTCAACTGCACTCATGGTAACACACACACACGATTTTTCAAACAAATGGTGATGTCCTGAAGTCTGTTGCAGTCAAATTTTCCACGTGTTCATTTTTCACCCACACCATTAATGTCATACTCTGGAATACTAAATCGCAGAATTGGATCTCTCCACTTATATTAGTCCTCATTTATTTATGCAACATTTCAATGAACTATCGAGGTTAAAGTAACTGTCATCAATTTAAAGTTGAATGCCTTTCAAATTCAGCTGAGGATTTAATGTAGTTTTTTGATCCCAGTGCTCACATTCAGTGCAGGACCACTAATTGCACCTGGATTGCACCAATCTGAAAGAATTCATACCCACTACACGTAGGAGGCAGTTGTTCGATAATGAAACAGGGGTTTTTCCAGCACAGAAAATAAATTTAGCACTTTATAACAGTGATTCAGAAAATGTGCTTTCTATTTTGACAGAGAAATCAGATTTTGAAATTTATTTTTCTTACTGTTTCAAACCAGACGTAACAGTTTATTCTGCGGGCTCACTAGCCTGGAAACTTTAACTCTGCTTTCTTTCCACAAGACCTGCTGAATTTCTCCAGAAATTTCTGTTTTTGTTTCAGACTTTCAGCATCCACAACTCTTTGTTTTGTAACAGTGTAGTCCTGGTTTTCACCACAATAAGTGAAAAGGTTTATGCATATGGTATTTATCATCATAAGATTACAAGGGGATGATAGATGATGAAAGCTTCTCTTGGCTTATCCATCCACCAGGAAGTCTCAGTGCCTTGGTTCACTGTACAATTATTCCTCTAATGATTTCAGGATTGTCACCAAGTTGCAGTATATTCCATTCCAAATGATTAGTGAATGTGTTGGACTTTGTCCTTGTGAGTGTAAAGCAGATGATAACAAGGCAGACACTCATTTTACATTATTACTCCAATGAAAATGATAATTGGCATAAAACAAAGAGCTGCTAACTCTCTATCGCCACTTTCACACTGATGTACAAGGTCATTCTTACTGTCTTTTTATTGTGAACCTTCCTCGCATCAACCCTAAAATTGTCCTTGACAAGATCAAAACTTTGCCGAGTGTTTAAAATCATGAGGGCTGGGTAGTTAGAGACTGTTCCTACTGTTACAGACCCAGGGCACATCTGCTTGAGGTGATTGGCAAAGGAATCAAAAGTGACATAAGGAAATGTTTTTTCAGCAGCAAATGGTTAGGGTCTGGAGTTCATTGGCTGCGAGTGTGGAAGCAGATACAATTATTTCAAAAGGAAGTTTGATAAGAACCTGAACAAAACTTTTAAAAAATACTAGATGAGCACTTATATGTCGTAACATTCAAGGCTATGGACCAAGTGCTGGAAAGTGGGATCAGTGTGGAGTTAGCATAGTTTTTGGCAGTGCAGATACAATGCTTAAAGTCATCTTCTGTACTGTATGATTTGACCACGGCAGATGGTGGAATTTGAATTCAATAAAAAAATTATGGAATTAAGCATCTAAAGATGACTATTCAACCATTGGAAATTGTTGGAAAACCCCATTTGGTTCACTAATATCCTTCAGGGACGGAAGTCTGCCATCCTTATCAGTTCTGGCCTGCCCTCTAATATGGCCTAGCAAGCCATTCAGTTCAAGGGCAGCTAGGGACAGGCAATAAATGTTAGTCAGCCAGTCATGCCCGTGTCCCATAAGTGAATTAAAAATAAAAGTTCTGTGATTCTGAAAACGCAACATTTGCAAAGCTACGGTGAAAGAATGATGGGTTAGGCTGACTAAAGTGCTCATAGAGAGAGCTAGCAAGAACAGGACTAATCAAATAGCCTCCTGTCTGATAAATATTACATAACAGCACAGCTGTCTCAATTCTTCATTATTTCAACATATACCACTCCTTGCATTGTGTTATGAAGTTGTACAATCCAAATATTCACTTATAATTGCATTGATTTTACCCGCATATATCTTGAATTCATGAAAAGGACAGGAAAGGAAGTGACAGTGACCACAGCAGCAACAATGTTTTATTTGTTAGGAATAAATTGGTTAGATGGAAATATCCAATCTATACCAAATCCTTGTCGTCCCTGGGGTTAGAGGCATGGCCTTTTTTTTGAGGGAGCCATTGGCTAAGTCAGTATTTATTACCCATCCCTAATTACCCAGAGGCAAGTTAAGATACAACTACATTGTTATGGGTCTGGAGTCACATGTAGGCCAGATCAGGTGAAGTTGGCAGACTTCCTTCCCTAAATAGCACTACTGAAAGAGATGGGCTTTTTTCTGACATAGAAAATGGAATCATGATTTTAGACTCTTAATTCCAGATTTCTTTTTAATTATAGAACTTAAATTCCAACACCTGCTGCGACAGATCTTTTCCTGACAATGGTCATCGTGAGACTCTTAATTTCAGAACTTTACTGAATTCAAATTCCACCATCTGCTGTGGCAGGATTTGAATCCAGGTTCACCAGAACATTACCTGGGTCTCTGGGTTAACAGTCCACCGATAATATACCATAAGGCCATCGCTTTTCCCCAGGCTTAAAAAACACATGGATATGCTTCGATATAAATCTCCTATCTACTGCGAAGTACAACATGATAAGACCCAATAAGTCAATCCATGAAAAATAGACCTGGTCTGGGACTGACCTGACAAGTACACAGATCTAGTCCACAGAGAACAAGGACTGACTACATTGAGAGTTCACTCAGCATACATTGAGAATGTAAAGAAGCTACTGAGTTTCTGAGTTCTGAAGAAGTGTCATATTGGACTCAAAATGTTAACTCTGTCTCTCTCTCTCTCTCCACAACTGCTGCCAAGACCTGCTGCATTTCTAGGGTTGTAAGTGGGAACAAGTCCTCCCACTTTCTCAATTTTCAAAGAGTTGTCAAAATAAACATCTTCATTACTTATAAAATCATGAGGGGTACAGATTAGGTGAATAGCCAAGGTCTTTTCCCCAGGATGGGGAGTCCAAAACTAGAGACCACTGAGAGGGGAAAGATTTAAAAGGGGCGACCTTTTCACACAGAGGGTGGTACGGGTATGGAATGAGCTGCCAGAGGAAGTGGTGGAGGCTGGTACAATTACAACATTTAAAAGGCAGCTGGATGGGTATATGAATAGGAAGGGTTTGGAGGGATATGGGCCGGGTGCTGGCAGGTGGGAGTAGATTGGATTGGGGTATCTGGTCGGCATGGACGGGTTGGACCGAAGGGTCTGTTTCCATACTGTACATCTCTATGACTCTAAAGAGATCTTGGAGTGCAGGTTCATAACTCATTGAAAGTAGAGTCACAGGTAGATAGGGTTTAGAGGGGATATGGGCCAAATACTGACAAATGGCACTAGATTAATTTAGGATATCTGGTCATATGGACAAGTTGGACTGATGGGTCTGTTTCCGTGCCATACAACTCTATGACTCAATGATGGAGAGGTGGGAATGTGGGCAACAGGAAATGACCTTAAGATGACAATGGAGGAAAGATATATATTGTTGTTTTTAGCCTGTTTACATCACTCAAATTTAGCAGTCTGTTTTGAATTAGATGATTCACAGATGTAAATCAGTAAATGTGGAATTTGAGCAGCAAACCTAATTGCTACCAGCATGTTTTACATTTTCTATTGATACACAAAGCAGAAAGTCTCTTTTCATGTGGAAAACTTTCATAGTCTGCAATCTACAATTGCACAGTGAGACCGTTGCATCTCTTGCAGATTCTAATTAGTGAAGGGTACATTGCTGTCATTATGCTTTCACAATGTTCCTTGTCACTTTAAGTGACTGCCAGAGGATGACTCCCAGTCCCAGTGCTAAAGCAGCAACTCACAATGACACTAAGACGATGTATATGTAAATCACGAACCGACCAATTTTAACAGAAGCATCCCACATTCGATTCTGCTGTGGAACCACATGACTATTTTTCTCATAGCCCATAATGTTAAAGGAAACCCTATGGACTACCCTGGTTACTTTCTGCAGATTCATTGAATCACAAAATGGCAACCTCACTGACAGAGGCCTAATTGGCCCATCATATCCTCTGCAAGGAAAGCCCAGCTAATCCCACTCCTCAGCCCTTTATGTAGAGCTCTGCATTTTTTAAGGTAATTATTACATGTCGTATTGGATAAGCAGGGTGTTGGAGAAGTTGTTCCTTGAGACAATGATTATTTATTTTCCTATCACATCTTCATATAGGCAAAGAGTTTAAACTCAATCTGATAGAGGCAGAATGCTGACTGACCGTGATATGATCACAAGCCGCAGTTTATAATATCACTGGCATCCCTTATTTTCTTCGCAAGATTTTCCAAATATGGACAATAAAAATGGTAGACTCTGACCCGACTTCCCTGTGCTGCCTCTGTAGTGATGCTGCATCCATAACCATCTGCTGTTTTGGCTATTCTCCTATCACCCCATCTGCCTCACTGTCTTTAATAACCTCCAAGGCTCTGCTCCATCCTGTTCGTCTTTCTCAATCTGATTGCTTTTGTTGCTCCTTCTGTGCACAACAGCTTCTTCTCAAAATGTTTCACATCAGTAAAAGCAATGGTGAGACTGGTGAGGCCTTGCAATATTGAGGCAAGACATCCACTCCCAAATCCAAACCCAGGGTAAACTATCTCCACAAGACTGAACTGACCCTTCATGTTGATACCTGCCAAGTCTCAAGTAATAATATAGCCACCTTTGGGATATTCCCTCATCTTTCTTACCATCTCCAAACTCTCTGCTCATCTCAGATTTCACTATTCCACATGCCTGGGAAATCTTCCTTCAAGCTTTAGCACAAATTTAATTCCCCTCCTCCAGACCTTTCCTTGTCATAGTGCTTCTCCTGCTGTTGATATGCCCATTAGCTCCAACATTTCTGCCTTTAATGCTCTCATCTCCACCAAGTCATCCTATCTAGTCCTTTATTCCTGTGCGAACACATTTCCATATTTAGTATATCCAGTGAGTTCATTCACTGGCAAATTCAGTTAAACCATTCATAGCATGAATGGACTTTCCTCTCTATTGTCAGATTCATGGCTACTCCAGGATGACGCTAAAGGTTCTTGACTCTGCTTCTCAATGACCAACAACCTACATCAAGCCTCCTTACATTGCAAGTTTCGGGTTTATCTTTATCCTAACGCTGAAGAAGCTCGCAGAGTTCTTCCTGTCGAGATTGTGAGCACACTCTTCCTCTTATTTCTGCCATCAACTTTCCAGACAATTATTACAGTTCCAACTCTGCACACTTAGCAGTTTCACCCCCTTCCTTTACACAATAAAATTAAGCTTGATTCCCCATGCCCACTCAAATCTTTGCCACCAACTCGTCCATGCTGACCAGGTTTCCCAAACTAAACTAGTCCCATTTGCCTGCATTTGGCCCATAACCCTCCAACCTTTCCTATCCATGTACCTGTCCAAATGTCTTTTCAATTTTGTAACTTTACCTGCCTCTACCACTTCCTCTGGTGAACCACCCTCTGTGTGAAGAAAGTTGCCTCTCAGGTCCTTTTAAATCTTTCTCTTCTCACCTTAAAATTATGCCCCCTACAAACTCCCTAACCCACGGAAAAGACTTTTGCTATTCACCTTATCTATGCCCCTCATGATTTTATAAGTCTCTATCCGGTCACTCCTCAACCTCCTACACTCTAAGGAAAGAAGTCCCAATCTCTCCAGTCTCTCCTTATTCTATCATTCAAAATGACCTTGGGTTTCACTTCCAGTTTCCCTCTCATTTCTGTATCCTTTGATATCCTGAGAGACCAAAACCTATCTCTCTCAGTTTTGAACATATTCAATGATGAAGCAATGGTAACTGTTGGGGCTTAGGATCTTGTGAAGCAGTGGTAATGTCCCTGCTTCTAGCCCACAATACCCCACTTTAAGACCCACATGTCCCACTGGTGTGTCCATAATATGGCTAAACAGGTTGAGTAAAGTTATATCCTTTTGTAGCCCTCCAGGCTAGAGTTTTCCACAGATACACAAATCTTTGGGTGAAATAGTTTCTCTTTGTCTTGTCCTTGATGGTCAACTTGTTACCCTGAGACTAGACTCTCATGATTGCCAAAGCAGCAGAACAAAACTGTTACTTTTAAATTTGTTTATTCATTGAGTCAGGGTATTGCTGACCGGGCCAGCATTTCTTGCCCATTAATACTGATCAGGGGTTCCATGTAGACTGCAGATTTCCTTAGTTGAGGGGCAATAGTTATTCAGATAGATTTTTACAACTATCAACAGTGGTTATATGGGCAACCATTAGGATAACTTCTTATTCCAGATCTTTATTTTTTTAAATGAATGCAGCTTTCCCCATCTGACGTGATGGGGTTAGAAGCCATGTCCTGAGCCTGCAGTACTAGACTATGACATTAGGATGTCACTACTGCATCCATTCTATAAATGTAACCATATATTTCATCCTTGTTGATCTCCAACCTCAAATATAGACTTGATTTTTCCTCAAAATGAATAATACCCTTCATGATAGGTACAAAAATAAATAGATAGACAAATAATATCAATATTGTAATATTGGTAAAATACAATTGATAAAACTGTTTATAAGACAACAGTTACAATGTTTAAAAGATACTTAGATAGGTATGCGAATGGGAAAGGTTTGGAGGGATATGGGCCAGGAGCAGGCAGATGGGATTATGGTCAGCATGGATTGGTTGGACTGAAGGGTCTGTTGCCATGCTGTCTGACTCTATGATTCTACAAATATAGTGCATCAGATGGTGTGCGATGTTCTTCATTTTAAAAGCCTATTCTTCAAAGAAAACCTCAATTAAAAGGATTTCTTTTCGGCAGACATGGAATACCATTAGTCTTGCAGGTGTGTCAGCCTTGAAAAATTGCTCAGATTTATAGAGTTCTGAATGGATACAATTTTCATTCAGCAGCTAATCTTTAAATGCATCTGCAGGCGTTGCAGTGGCTTCATTCAGATTTCCCATAAAATAAATGTTCACAGCAGGTTGAACTTCACACAACTGCTGCGAATGTGAGCTCTGAAGCAGAGCAGCCAACTCCAATCCGTAGGCGTTAATCCCCTTCTCCTCTGGGTTCCAGAGAAGATTTCCTGGATACTTGTCACGACAGCTATTAAATATTAATTTGCCTTCTCCAGAAACCTTCCCGGTTCTTTGTTCTTAAAGAATTACCTCCCACTCTGAGTCCCACCCTGACACTAAACCCATTATCGGATGACATCAAATGTTCTGGAGGCAAACTCTTGGCCTTTTGACAGGTCGTTGGCCAATCCATCCAGAGTTTGTTCAAATGTGAGTTTCATTCAAAAATGTACTTCAAATTAGTTTTTGGAAGTATCTTTTCAAAGACTTAAATTGCTTTTCAGTGTCTGGGCTCATAAATTTAACCAAGCTCCATACTGACCATGTATAAATGCCGAAGAGATTTGCTTTGTATTTTCTTAAACAAAACAGTTGGGTTTGTTGTCAAGGTGACACAATACATTACCACATCAATACAATGAGTGAATAACACAGACTTGCACTAATGGATGCTGCACAGACTTTGTGATGTCAGTCACACTATCAGGGCAGATCCCGAGTAAAACTTGCTCAACAATTGAAGAGGGATGGAACTCAGTCAAAGAAGCAGGCTGTTTGCTACCTCTTGTTAGTCATTGCTATGGTTTACTGCTCTTATGGCAATGGAAAGAACACAAACATTGGCTTGGATTTCACAGTCAATGGCAAAGCAAGGGGCCTTTATTGAAGAAAGCTGCAATGAGACATGTAGTGAGCTCTGGGGCAAGAACATCAACTCTTTCGATGTTGTTAGAGCTGCACTCATTCAGGCAGGGGATGAGTGTTCCATCACACTCCTGACTTGTACCATGTCTATGGTGGACAGTGTTTGGGGATTTAGGAGGTGAGTTAGTCACCCTCAGAGTTCCGATCCACTGAGTTGCTCTTGTAGCTACAGCATTTGGGCGTCTGGTCCAGGTCAGTTTCTGAGTTGATAAAGTGTGGCACTGGACAAACCACTGCAGGTCAGGCAGTATCTGCGGAAGAGGAGAGTCAATGTTTCAGGCATGGCCCTTCATCAGGACTGCAGAGGGGAAAGGAGGCTGAGCAATAAATAGAGGGAGGGGAGGTGGGCTTGGGGGAAAGGTAGGTGAGATGGCAATAGGTTGATACAGGTAGGAGGTCAGTGGGAAGGATGGAGTGGATGGGTGGGAAGGAAGATGGACAGGTTAGGTCAGGACAGGGGGGCAGGATGGAATGGGAGGGCTGGATCTGAGGTGAGGTTGGGGGTGGTGGGGAGATCTGGAAGCTGGTGAATTATATGTTGAGGCCGTATGGTTATAAGCTCCTAAACCGGAAGATGGGATGTTCTTCCAGTTTGCATGTGGCCTTATTTCAGTGGTGATTGAGAGACGATGAATGCCATTAATAACTAGGGAGATGGTCAGATTCTCTCTTGCTGAGGCAATTCATTGCCTGATACTTATGTGGCATAAATGTCACATACCATTTATCACCCCAAGTTTCATTGCTGTACCCTGACAGGGAGTAACTGCTTCAATATCTGACGAGTCTTTTAGATGGGTCCTTTCTAGATGGGTACTTTTGAGCTGGTATGAAGTTAAATACATTGGATGCCCATAGAGATTTCAGAGGTCAGGTGCATAGATCTTTAAAATGCCACAAACAGGTGCAGAAAATAATTAAGTAATGGAATTCTGGACCTTGTATCTAGAGGAGTAGAGTACAAGGATACATAAGCTGTGCTGCAGGGTAGACGTTAATTGCAGTCTTGTGTAGATCTGGGCACATTAGAAAGTATATATTGGCTTTGGAAGGACAATATAGCTTTACAGAAATGATACCTGGAATCCAGGGGTGATGTTATGCGATGGAAAGGGCTAGGTATATGCCTGAGGGGAAGAGTTATAGATGAGGAAAAGCAACATGATGTGATTAGGCAAGATTTAGGATGCATAGGATGGGGAAGGAAACTGCAGGGGATGGGCACAATTAAAATGTGGAGCTTGTTCAAGCAACAGGTACTGCATGTCCTTGAAAGTTATGTACCTGTCAGGCAGGGAGGAAGTGGTTGAGTGAAGGAACTGTGGTTTACTGAAGAATTTGAATCTCTTGTCAAGAGGAAGGAGGTTTATGTAAAGATGAGACATGAAGGCTCAGTTAGGGTGCTTGAGAATTACAGGTTAGCTAGGAAGGACCTAAAGAGAGAGCTAAGAAGAGCCAGGAGGGGACATAAGAAGACTTTGGCAGGTAGGATCAAGGAAAACCCCAAAACTTTACATAGAACATAGAAAAGTAGAACACAGAACAGGCCCTTAGGCCCACGATGTTGTGCTGAGAATTAATGTAAAATGTAGTTACTTAACCTATGCACCCCTCAACTCACTGCTATCCATGCGCATGTCCAGCAGTCGCTTAAATGTCCCCAATGACTTCGCTTCCACCACCACAGCTGGCAACGCAGTCCATGCATTCACAACTCTCTGCGTAAAGAACCTACCTTTGATCCTCAAACCCTTTCTTGGCTATATCATTGGCGCCAATATGTACCACGATTTCTGGCTGCTCACCCTCCCCCTTCAGAATCCAGTAAACCCGATCGGAGACATCCCGGACCCTGGCACCAGGAAGGCAACATACCTTCCGGGAGTGCCATTCCTGACCATAAAATCTCCTGTCAATCCATCTGACTATTGAGTCCCCTACCACTAGCACTTTTCTGTTTTCCCCCCTTTCCCTTCTGAGCCACAATGCCAGACTCAGTGCCAGAGACCTGACAACTTTGGCTTTCCTCTGGTAGGCCGTCCCCACCAGCAGTATCCAAAACGGTATACTTATTGCTGAGGGGAACGGCCACAGGGGTCCCTGCTCTGACTGTTGGTTCCCTTTCCTCCCCCTGACAGTAACCCAGCTGTCCTTATCCTGTGTCTGGGCAGTGACCTGTACATCCTCTCAATTTTCCCTTCAACCTCCCTGATGATCCGTAGTTCATCCAGCTCCAGCTCCAGCTCCAGTTCCCTAACTCGGTTTTCGAGGAGCTGGAGTTGGGTGCACTTCCCACAGATGCAGTCGGCAGAGACATGTGAAGTGTCTCTCACCTGCCACATTCTGCAAGAGGAACATTCAACTGCCCTGACATCCATATCCCGCTAGTCTGAAAGCCCGCACAGAACTAAACAAAGGAAGAGAAGAAAAATAAAGAGAAACCTGAAAACTTACCTAGTTTACAGACTCTTAGTAAGGTTAGAGGAGATGGGTGGGAGGGAGGCCTTACGGTGTAGGGTCTCAGGTTTAGATCTCACCCACTTAAAAACTCCCCAGAGGTTCTTCGCTCCTCCCTCGCACCACTCGGCAAATGGAGGCCCGACGCATGAACTAAGGTTTTTAAACCGTTAGACTCACCTTTCTATAGGTATGTCAGGAATAAAAGAATAGGCAAAAGTGAGGACTGCAGGTGCTGGAGATTTGAGTTGTGAGTGAGTGTGGTGCTGGAAAAGCACAGCAGGTCAGGCAGCATCCAAGGAGCTGGAAAATCAACATTTTGGGCAAAAGCCCTTCATCAGGAATGAGGCTGTGAGCCGAAGGGGTTGTGAGATAAATGGGAGGGAGGTATGGCTGGGGGGGCAATGGTAGCTAAGAGTGCGATAGGTGGATGGAGATGGGAGTAATGGTGATAGGTCAAAGGACATAAAAGAGTGACTAGGGTAAGATTAGGGCCAGTCAAGGACAGCAGTGGGAAGTTGGGCGTGGAGTCCGAAGAGATAGGAGAGGTGCTAAATGAATATTTTTCATCAGTATTCACACAGGAAAAAGAGAATGTTGCTGAGGAGAATACTGAGATACAGGCTATTAGACTAGATGGGATTGAGGTTCATAAGGAGGAGGTGTTAGCAATTCTGGAAAGTGTCTGAATCGATAAGTCCCCTGGGCCAGATGGGATTTATCCTAGGATTCTCTGGGAAGCCAGGGAGGAGATTACAGAGCCTTTGGTTTGATCTTTATGTTGTCATTGTCTACAGGAATAGTGCCAGAAGACTGGAGGATAGCAAATGTTATCCCCTTGTTCAAGAAGGGAGTAGAGACAACCCTGATAGTTATAGACCAGGGAGCCTTACTTTGGTTGTGGATAAAGTGTTGGAAAAGGTTATAAGAGAGAGAATTTATAATCATCTAGAGATGAATAAGTTGATTAGGGATAGTCAACACGTTTTTGTGAAGGGAGGGTCGTGCCTCACAAACCTTATTGTCTTGATTGAGAAAGTGACCAAACAGATGGATGAGGGTAAAGTGGTTGATGTGGTGTATATGGATTTCATTAAAGTGTTTGATAAGGTTCCCTATGGTAGGCTATTTCAGAAAACTTGGAGGCATGGGATTAAGGGTGATGTAGTGGTTTGGATCAGAAATTGGCTAGCTGTAAGAACACAGAGGGTGGTGGTTGATGAGAAATGTTCATCCTGGAGTTCAGTTACTAGTAGGATACCGCAAGAATCTGTTTTGGGCCACTGCTGTTTGTCATTTTTATAAATGACCTGGATGAGGGTGTAGAAGAATGGGTTAGTATATTTGCAGATGACACTAAGGTCAGTGGAGTTGTGGACAGTGCTGAAGGATGTTGCAGGTTACAGAGGGACATAGATAAGCTGCAGAGCTGGGCTGAGAGATGGCAAATGGAGTTTAGTGCGGAAAAGTGTGAGGTGATTCAGTTTGGAAGGAGTAACAGGTTTACAGAGTACTGGGCTAATGGTAAGGTTCTTGGTGGAGTAGATGAGCAGAGAGCTCTTGGTGTCCATGTGCATAGATCCCTGAAATTTGCCACCCAGGTTGATAGGGTTGTTAAGAAGGCGTACAGTGTGTTAGCTTTTATTGGTAAAGGGATCGACTTTCGGAGCCATGAGGTCATGTTGCAGCTGTACAAAACTCTGCTGCGGCCACACTTGGAGTATTGCGTTTAGTTCTGGTTGCTACATTATAGGAAGGATGTGGAAGCATTGGGAAGGTTCAGAGGAGATTTACCAGGATGTTGCCTGGTATAAATGGAAGGTCTTATGAGGAAAGGCTGAGGGACTTGAAGCTATTTTCATTAGAGAGAAGAAGGTTAAGAGGTGACTTAATAGAGGCAAAGAAGATGTTCAGAGGATTAGATAAGGTGGACAGTGAGAGCCTTTTTCCTCAGATGGTGATGGCTAGCATGAGAGTGTGTAGCTTTAAATTGAACAGTGATAGATATAGGACAGATGTCAGAGATAGGTTCTTTACTCAGAGAGTAGTAATGGTGTGGAATGCCTTGCCTGCAGCAATGGTGGACTTGCCACATTAAGGGTATTTAAATGATCATTGGATAAAAATATGGGTGATAATGGAATAGTGTCAGTTAGATGGGTTTTAGATTGGTTTCACAGGTCAGTGCAACATTGAGGGCTGAAGGTCTGTACTGAGCTGTAATGTTCTATGTTATGAGGAGAGATTACATAAATTAGACCTATCTCCTCTAGAATTTTGAAAGTTAAGGGTTGATCTAATCAAAGTCTTCAAGATATTAACAGGAAAAGACCAGGTAGATAAACTACTTCCATTGATTGGGCTTTTTAGAGCTATTGGGCACAGCGTGAGGATTAGGGCCAGACCATCAGGAGAAATGTTCGTAAGCACTTCAATACACAAAGGGTGGTAGAGGTTTGGAACTCTCTTCCACACACAAGCAGTCAGTTCAGGATCATTTGTTCATTTTAAACCTGGGAGAGATGATTTTTTTTGTTAAAGCAAAGATTTTTTGGGATATGAGCCAAAGGGTTGGAACAAGATCAGCCATGATCTCATTGAACAGGATCGAATGACTGAATGGCCCACTCATGTTCCTATGTTCTGATAAAAAATCATTTTTTAAAAAAAATCTAGTAATTAATCACAGTAGGGGCATTTAACAACATCCCATTAGTAGAAAAATCATTTTTCAGAGCCAAATCTGTTGTTCAGAAGTAGTTATTACTAATAAAAAAAACAGTTACACATTATTGTATAAGGCTTAACATTTTATGAGGTTTCTAACAGTGTTATAAAAATGAAAGGGGAGAAATTCTCAACAGGTCAGTTCATTTCACTGACTCCCAATTTGTTGGTGGTTGGAGTTCACAGGGTAGCCTGT
The DNA here is from genome assembly GCF_004010195.1 of Chiloscyllium plagiosum. NCBI lineage: Eukaryota > Metazoa > Chordata > Chondrichthyes > Orectolobiformes > Hemiscylliidae > Chiloscyllium > Chiloscyllium plagiosum. The sequence continues at coordinate 27,102,280 of NC_057745.1, read as the reverse complement.
GGCAGAACAGTGAATAGCAAAATTAAATATTAAGATCTACACTCTGCAGTCTACACTTGTTACTATATCTGAAGATGGGAATAGAGGCGGAGATCAATGACAGTAAAGATTGGCAGTTCACCATTGAAAAACGTTGACCACAATGGCCTCAGATTCTACGTAGCTATGGAGAAGGAGAGAAGCAGGCACAATGGGAGGATATTTAATTGGATTGGGAGCATGGATTGGGAGCAATTGTTCCTTGGAAAGGGTACTACAGACATGTGGAGACTGTTTAAGGAACAGTTGTTGCGAGTGATGAATAAATATGTCCCTCTGAGACAGGCAAGAAGGGGTAAGATAAAGGAACCTTGGATGACGAGAGCGGAGGAGCTTCTTGTCAAAAGGAAGAAGGTAGCTTACATAAGGTGGAGGAAGCTAGGGTCAAGCTCAGCTCTACAGGATTACAGGCAGGCGAGGAAGGAGCTCAAAAATGGTCTGAGGAGAACCAGGAGGGGGCACGAAAAAGGCTTGGCAGGAAGGATTAGGGAGAATCCAAAGGCATTTTACACGTATGTGAGGAATAAGAAAATGATCAAAGAAAGAGTAGGGCTGATCAGGGATATAGGGAACTTGTGTATAGAGTCTGAGGAGGTAGGGGAAGCCCTAAATGAGTTTTTTGCTTCTGTATTTACTAAAGAGAAGGACCTTGTCGTGAATGAAACCTTTGAAGAGCAGGTGTGCATGCTGGAATGGATAGAGATTGAGGAAGCTGATGTGCTGAACATTTTGACAAACATTAAGATTGACAAGTCACCAGGGCCAGATCAGATTTGTCCTCACTTGCTTTGGGAAGCGTGAAATGTGATTGCTTCGCCGCTTGCGAAGATCTTTTCATTCTCGCTCTCCACTGGAGTCGTACCTGAGGACTGGAGAGAGGCAAATGTAATTCCTCTCTTCAAGAAAGGAAATAGGGAAATCCCCGGCAATTACAGACAAGTCAGTCTCATGTCTTTCGTCTGCAAGGTGTTAGAAAGGATTCTGAGGGATAGGATTTATGATCATCTGGAAGAGCATGGCTTGATTAAATGCAGTCAACACAGCTTTGTGAGGGGCAGGTCATGCCTCACAAATCTTATTGAGTTCTTTGAGGATATAACTAGACAAGTTGATGAGGGTCGAGCGGTGGATGTGGTGTATATGGGCTTCAGCAAGGCATTTGATAAGGTTCCCCATGGTAAGCTCGTTCAGAAGGTCAGGAGGAATGGGATACGGGGAAATTTAGCTGTCTGGATACAGAATTGGCTGGTCGACAGATGACAGCAAGTGGTAGTGGAAGGAAAGTATTCTGCCTGGAAGTCAGTGTTGAGTGGTGTTCCACAGGGCTCTGTTCTTAGGCCTCTACTCTTTGTAATTTTTTATTAATGACTTGGATGAGGAGATTGCAGGATGGGTTAGCAAGTTTGCAGACGGCACAAAGGTTGGAGGTGTCGTTGACAGTATAGAGGACTGTTGTAGGCTGCAGCATGACATTGACAGGATGCAGAGATGGGCTGAGAGGTGGCAGGTGGATTCAACCTGGATAAATGCGAAGTGATGCATTTTGGAAGGTCGAACTTGAAAGCTGAGCGCAGGATTAAAGACAGGATTCTTGGCAGTGTGGAGGAACAGCGAGATCTTGGTGTGCAGGTACATAGATCCCAAGTGGACAGGGTTGTTAAGAAAGCATATGGTGTTTTGGCTTTCATTAACAAGGGGATTGAGTTTAAGAGCCGTGAGATCTTGTTGCAGCTCTATAAAACTTTGGTTAGACCGCACTTGGATTGCTGTGTCCAGTTTTGGTCGCCCTATTATAAGAAAGATGTGGATGCTTTGAAGAGGGTTCAGAGGAGGTTTACCAGGATGCTGCCTGGAATGGAGGGCTTATCTTACGAAGAGAGGTTGACTGAGCTCAGTCTTTTTTAATTGGAAAAAAAAAGGAAGAAAAGGGACCTAATTGAGGTGTACAAGATAATGAGAGGCACAGATACAGTTGATAGTCAGAGACTTTTTCCCAGGGCAGAAATTGTTAACACGAGGAGGTCATAGTTTTAAGCTGTTTGGCGGAAAGGATAGAGGGGATGTCAGAGGCGGGTTCTTTACGCAGAGGGGTGTGAGAGCATGAAATGCGTTGCCAGCAGCAGTTGTGGAAGCGAGGTTATTGGGGATGTTTAAGAGACTGCTGGACATGCATATGGTGACAGAAATTTGAGGCTTCGTACATTAGGTTTACCTCACATGAGGATCAATGGCCGGCACAACATCTAGGGCTGAAGGGCCTGTTCTGTGCTGTACTGTTCTATGTTCTGTTCTAAATTCCATTTGTATCTATACAGTATTTATCTGAATTTTAACATATATAATATAGTGCACATCCTTGCCACCCATGCATCAACAAAGAACTTCAGCACGCATGCGGAGTGGGATTATTAATTCTCACGATTAGAGTGGCGCTGGAATAGCACAGCAGGTTAGGCAGCATCCAAGGTGCAGGAAAATCGATGTTTTGGGCTTTTGCCTGAAACATTGATTTTCCTGCTCCTCGGATGTTGACTGACCTGCTGGGCTTTTCCAGCACCACTCTGATCTCCAGCATCTGCAGTATCCACTTCTGCCTTATTAATTTTCACTTTGAGTGTCAGTGTGAAATAGTTAATATAAATTCAGCTGCCTGTTATACATCCCTCCAGAGTTTCACTTCTCTAACTTCAGGTAATGTTGACTCAGAGGTAACTATGTAAAACAATTCTGAAACAGTGCTTTAATGTCTAACAATCTGGAAATACTGGCGCATGGTGGCTAGATATTATACTTTCCTGTATGGCACTAACACGCCATCAAGTGGCTGAATGTAAATATTGCAAGCAGATAATTCCAGTAGCATAGATCATGCCTATCAAAAGCTATACCTGCACTTCACACAATCTAGTCAACCCCATTCACTGCTCACAATGTGGTCTCCTCTACATTGGAGAGATGCAGCATAGACTGGGTGACTGCTTTACAGAACATCAACGTTCTGTCTGCGAAAAAGACCCTGAGCTTCCAGTTGGGTGAAAGTGAGTACTGCAGATGCTGGAGATTAGAGCCAAGAGAGTGGTGCTGGAAAAGCACAGCAGGTCAGGCAGCATCTGAGGAGCAGGAAAATCAGCGATTTGGGCAAAAGCCCTTCGCCAGGAATGCCCTTCCTGATGAAGGGCTTTTGCCGAAATGTCAATTTTCCTGCTCCTCAGATGCTGCCTGACCTGCTGTGCGTTTCCGGCACCACACTCTTGGCCCTGAGCCGTACAGTCATAGAGTCATAGAGGTGTACAGCAGGGAAACAGATCCTTCGATCCAACCCGTCCATGCCGACCAGATATCCCAACCCAATCTAGTCCCACCTGCCAGCACCCGGCCCATATCCCTCCAAACCCTTCCTATTCATATACCCATCCAAATGCCTCTTAAATGTTGCAATTGTACCAGCCTCCAC
>NC_057745.1:27088427-27098706 GCF_004010195.1 Chiloscyllium plagiosum | reverse complement strand
GCAATATTCCAACAGTGGCCTAATCAATGTCCTGTACAGCCGCAACATGGCCTCCCAACTCCTGTACTCAATACTCTGACCAATAAAGTCAAAGCATATCAAATGCCTTCTTCACTATCCTATCTACCTGTGACTCCACTTTCAAGGAGCTATGAACCTGCACTCCAGGGTCTCTTTGTTCAGCAACACTCCCTAGGAGCTTACCATTAACTGCATATGTCCTGCTAAGATTTGTTTTCCCAAAATGCAGCACCTCACATTTATCTAAATTAAACTTCATCTGCCACTTCTCAGCCCATTGGCCCATCTGGCCCAGATCCTTTTGTAATCTGAGGTAACCCTCTTTGCTGTCCACTACACCTCCAATTTTAGTGTCATCTGCAAACTTACTAACTGTACCTGAGCTTCCAGTTCCCTGCCACTTTAACACCCCACCCTGTTCCCTAGCCAACATCTCTGTTTCAGGCTTGCTGCAGTGTTCCAGCGAAGCTCAGCACTAGCTGGAAGAACAACACCTGATTTTCCGCTTGGTAACTCGACAGCTTTCTTACCCAATATTGTGTTGAACAATGTTAGGGCTTACGGCGCCTTCTCTCATGTCCTTACCCTAAACCCCCACACACCAGGCCTTGTTATCACACAGTTTGCTATTACACACTACCCATTGTTAGCCACTAATAGTACCCAGTAACAGTCATTTATTCTCCTAGACTGACCTTTATTCATTCCATTATCTGTCCAACTGTTTTAGTCACATAATCAGAGACATACAGCACGGAAACAGACCCTTCGTCCAACCAATTCATGTCAAATGTAATCTCAAACTATACTAGTCTCACCAGCCTGCTCCTGGCCTATATCTCTCCAACCTTTCCTAGTCACGTACTTATCTATGGGTCTTTTAAATATTGTAACTGCGCCCACATCTACTGCTTCCTCAGGAAATTCTTCCACACATTAGCCACCCTCCATGTAAAAAAAAATTGTCCCTCGTGTCTTTTATAAATCTCTCTCCTTCCATGTTAAAAATATACCCCCTAATCTTGAAATCCCCCATCCCAGGGAAAAGACACTTACCGTTAACCTTATCTATATCCCCCATGATTTTATAAACCTCTATCAGGTCGTCTCTTAACCTCCAACAATCCAGTGAAAAATGTCCCAGCCTATCCAGCCTTTCTTTATAACTTTTCTCTCTCTTCATGCTCTATCTCTCGCCTATTATTTACTTCTTACTCCATTGCCCCACCCTATCTTCAACTTTTTTTTAGATACCATCAGGTTAAAAGAAAGTTCACTGGACCCAAAGTTTTCCTGCTCCTCAGATGCTGCCTGACCTGCTGTGCTTTTCCAGCACCACTCTAATCTAAACTCTGGTTTCCAACATCTGCATTCCTCACTTCTGCCAAAATGTTAACTCTTGATTTCTCTCCACAGATTACAGCCAGCTTTTCCAGCAGTTTCTATTTTTGTCTCTGATAAAATTGAGGTGATGGCCTTTCGGTATTGTTGCTGAACTAGTTAACTCTGTGATGATATGGGTCTTTAAGAGGCGTTTGTCTGTCTTGTTTCTCTTAAAGATTGGTATTGTAAACCTGGTACAGAGATGACTGCTCCACAGTGAGCAGAGCAAATAGCTCTGGGTTTGTTTTAAATTAAACTTAAGAATTATGAGTGGAGTCAGGCTCACACAAACCCAGGGTTTTAGTTTTGCTTTCAGTGCTTGAAGTTGGGGGGCTTTGAGTTGAAGCTGCTAGATACAGGTCTCTCTATCTCGCTCTCTAAGGGCAGCATGGTGGCTCAGTGGTTAGCACTGCTGCCTCACAGAGCCAGGGACCCAGATTCAATTCCTGCCTCGGGCAACTGTCTGTGTGGGGCTTGCACATTCTCTGCGTGTCTGCGTGGGTTTCCTCCCATAGTCCAAAGATGTGCAGGTTAGGTGAATTGGCCAAACTAAATTGCCCATAGTGTTATGGGTAAATGTAGGGGAATGTGTCTGGATAGGTTGCTGTTTGGAGGGTTGGTGTGGACTTGTTGGGCCGAAGGGCCTGTTTCCACACTGTAGGGATTCTAATCTCTCTCTGCTGCTGAGCTCTCTACCTGCTTCTCGATTCATGCTTTTGGGTTTTTTTTTCCTTTCTCCTGGACTGGAGCAGATCACAAGTGAATCTGTTTTGCTGAATTAGCCTTTGACAAAGGGAGTGTTTGTAGGATGCTGTTATATTGGAACAATTGATGAGCAGTAGTAACGTAATATATTATGATGTGAAGTATTTTAATAGAGTTAAAGTTGTGGTAATCAGAAAAGGTTGGTTTGCAGGTGCAGCAGGTAATTTGGAAGGCAAATGGAACATCCTCCTTCATTACTGAAGGGATGGAATTTAAAAACGGGGAGGTTATGCTGCAGCTGTATAGGGTGCTGGTGAGGCCATGTTTAGAGTACTGTGTACAGTTTTGGTCTCCTTACTTGAGAAGGAATGTACTGGCAGGGAAGGGGCATCAAAGAGGGTTCACTCAGTTGATTCCTGAATTGGGAGTATTGCCTTATGAGGAGAGATTGAGTTGACTGGGGCTATAGTCATTGGAATTTAGAAGAATGAAAGGGGAGGGGATCTTATAAACATATCAAATTATGAAGGGAATAGGTAAGATAGAGGCAGGGAGGTTGTTTCCACTGGCAAGTGAAACTAGAACGAGGGGGCATAGCCTCCAAATAAGGGGGAACAGTTAGGACTCAGTTGAGGAAGAACTTCTTCACCCAAAGGGTTGTGAATTTGTGGAATTTCCTGCCCAGGGAAGCAGTTGAGGCTACTTCGTTGAATGTTTTTAAGGCAAAGAGATAGATTGTTGAACAGTAAAGGAATTAAGGGTTATGGTGAGTGGGCGGATACTGTATGTACTCAATCTCATGTAAAAGTTGACTCCCTATTTTTGGCCATATCTCGTGTAAAGGTCAACCCTCGTTCCTCACAAATAACAGATCAATGTTTATGAGTCAGTGTGCCGGCCGTCATGTTCCAATATTCCAGTCTGCCGGTTGCTCTGCTCTGCTCCCGGGCTTCCAGTCCACTGACTGTTGTGTTCCGTTCTGGGTTTTCAGAATTACCCATTATTCATTTAATCTCTTTATTCGTTTAGTAATCACTTAGGCTTCTGCTAATGGGATGGTACGAATCTTGACAGGAATAAAATTCAGCCCCTCAAAAGTAGTATATCCATGTAATAGTCAACCCCATGAATTTAACCTTAAAAAGTAGGCAAAAACATGTGACTATTATTTGAGTATATATGAGTAAGTGGAGCTGAATCCATGAAAAGATCAGCCATGATCCTATTGAATGATGGAGCAGGCTCGGTGGGTCAGACGGCCTACTCCTGCTCCTATTTCATATCTCCTTATGTTAAATTTGGTTTTGTTTTTGTTTGTATTTGAACTGTGGCGTCGTAATAAAGTGTGTTTTGCTTAAAGCCAAATTTGATCAATCATATCACATCTGGAATGCAGTGCCTTACACTTCTCTCAAAATCAGGTGTAGGCTATCGCCTTGACATGTTTTGAGAGTGTTTGGTCTTGTCCATAGAAATCCAGATAACGTTCTGGGCACCGAAGTTCTGCTTTCACCACAGGATCTGAACTGCATCAAATCTGGAATTAACAGCTTAATGATGACATCAAAATCATTGTCACAAAAACCCATATGATTCATTAATGCCTTTCAGGCTAGGAAGGTTGCTGGCTGACATGTGACCCCAAGACACACAGCAACCTCTTAACTGCCCTCTGAAATGCCAATCATGTCACTCCGTTGTAACAAACATTTAGAAAGGGAAGAAGCTATCTGTTGTCAACAAAGACAATGGCAATGACAATAGCAAACCAGCCCTGTCAACAATGTGATAAATCCTCCTCACTAACATCTCGGGGCTGGTGCCAAAATTGTCTCACAGAGAGTCTCACAGAATCGTACCTGATAGACAATGTCCCGGACACCACCATCACCATCCCTGGATATGTCCTATCCCACTGGCAGGACAGACCCAGCAGAGGTGGTGGCACAGCGGTACACAGTCAGGAGGGAGTTGCCCAGGGAGGTCTTATCATTGACTCCAGATCCCATGAAATCTCATAGCTTCAGGTCAAACGTGGGCGAGGAAACCTCCTGCTGATTACCACATCTCACGCCCCCTCAGCTGATGAATCAGTACTCCTCCATGTTGAAAAATACTAACAGGAAGCTCTGAGAGTGGCAAGGGCACAGAGTGTACTCTGGGTGTGGGGATTTCATTGCCCACCACCAAGAGTGGCTCAGCAGCAGCACTACTGATCATGCTGGTCGGGTCCTAAAGGACATAACTGCTAGACTGGGTCTGCGGTAGGCGGTGAGGGAACAAACAAGAGGAAAAAACATACTTGACCTCATCCTCACCAATCTACCAGCTGCAGATGCATCTGTCCATGACACTATCAGTAAGAGTGGCCACCACACAGTCATTGTGGAGACAAAGTCCCTCTTCACATTGATAATAACATCCAACATGTTGTGTGGCACTGTCACCATACTAAATGGGACAGACTTCATACAGATCTAGCAAATCAAGACTGAGCATCTATGAGGTGCTATGGGCCATCAACAGCAGGTGAATTGTACTCCAGCACAATCTGTAACCTCATGGCCTGGCATGTCCCCCACTCAACCATTACCATCAAGCCAGGGGATCAACTCTGGTTCAATGGAGAGTGTAGGAGGGCATGCCAGCAGCAGCACCAGGCATACATGAAAATGAGGTGCCAGTCTGATGAACCTACAACACAGGACTGCTAGTGTGTCAAATGAATTAGGAAACAGGTGATAGACAGAGCTAAGCAATCCCAAAATCAACAAATTGATCTAAGCTCGGCAGTCCTGCCACATCCTGTTGAGAATAGTGGTGGACAATTAATGGGGCAGCACGGTGGCTCAGTGGTTAGCACTGCTGCCACACAGTGCCAGGGACCCGGGTTCAATTCCCACCTCGGGCAACTGTCTGTGTGGAGTTTGCGCATTCTCCCCGTGTCTGTGTGGGTTTCCTCCCACAATCCAAAGATGTGCAGGTTAGATGAATTGGCCATGCTAAATTGCCCATGGTGTTGGGTGAATTAGTCAGGGGTAAAACATAGGGGAATGGGTCTGGGTGTGTTGGTCTTTGGAGGGTCGGTGTGGACTTGTTGGGCCGAAGGGCCTGTTTCCACACTTTAGGGAATCTAATCTAACCGAACTCACTGGAGGAGGAGGTTCCACAAATATTCCATCCTCAATGATGAGGGAGCCCAGCACATCGGTACAGAGGATAAGGCTGAAGCAATAGCAATAATCTTCAACCAGAATTGCCAAGTGGATGATCCATCTCGACGTCCTCCAGTGATCCCTAGCATCACAGGTGCCAATCTTCAGCTAATTTGAGTCACTCCACGTGATATCAAGAAATGATTGGACACAGTGGATACTGCCAAAGCTATGGGCCCTGACAGCATTCTGGCAATAGTATTGAAGACTTGTGCTCCAGAACTAGCAGCTCCCATGGTCAAGCAGTTCCAGTACAGTTATAACACTGGCATCTACCCGACAATGTGGAAAATTGCTCAGATTATATTCTCTATACAAAAAGCAGGAGAAATCCAACCCAGCCTGTTACTGCCCCAAACAGTCTACTTTCAATCATCAGGAAAGTGATGGAAAATATCAACAACAGTGCTACCGAGCAGCACCTGCTCAGTGACACCCAGTTTGGGTTCCCCCAGGGCCACTCTGCTCCTGATCGCATCACAGCCTTGGTTCAAACATGGACAAAAGAGCTGAATTCCAGAGGTGAGGGGAAAATGACAGCCCTTGCATTTGACGAAGTGCGGCATCAAGGAGCCCTTGTAAAACTGGAATCAATGGGATTCAAAGGGAAAACTCTCCAGTGTTTAGAGTCACATATGGCACAGAGGAAGATGGTTGTGGTTACTGAAGGTCAGACATCTCAGCTCCAGGACATCTCTGCACGAGTTCCTCAGGGTGGTGTCCTCAGCCCAACCATCTTCAGTTGCTTCATCAATTACCTTGTTTCCATCATAAGTTGAAAGTGGGGTGTTCACCGATGTTTTCATGATGTTCATCTCCTTTTGTGACTCCTCAGGTGTTAAGCAGTCCATGTTCAAATGCAGTAAGACAAGTGCCGGGCAATGATCCCCAACAAGAAAGAAATCTAACCATCACCTCCTGATATTTAAAGACAATACCATCATTGAATCTTCCATTCTCAACATCTTGAGGGATACCTTTGACCAGGAACTGTACTGGACTAGCTGAGTAAATACAATGGCTTCAGGAGCAGTTCAAAAGCAAGGAATCCTGCAGTGAGTAACTCACCTTGTGACCCCCCAAAGCCTGTCACCTATCAGCACACCTTCCTATTTCAATATCCCTCTTGCTTATTTAAAATTACTTTAAATGCTATTCACTTCGACCGTTTCCTATCGCCATGGGTTCCACATTCTAACCACTCTTCAGAACACGACATTCAACGTAAATTCCTTATGGACTCCAATGAGAGGAAGGGGAAATGGATGGGAACAAGGGGGAAAGGGAAATGACCAAATGTTTGGGGAAAGCAGCAATACTGGGAGTCGATGAAAGGGAGAATGACTAGGATTTGGAGTGATGCAAGAGTAATGATCAGGAGTCAGTGGGGTTGGGGGGAGGATGAATCTGGCAACATTTCTGTAAGCTTTGGGTCAAGGTGTCAGGGTCACTGGGATAAGGGGTGGGTGCCATGGCAGCTTCCCATACAGGGTGTGCGATGGTCACCCAGCAGTGATCTTCCCTGGTGTGACCAATTAGTGGCCGGAGGGTTGGCTCACTGTCCAATCAGGGGTGGGCAGCTGAAGGATCAATTGGAGGGCTCTGTGCACTGAAGAATCAGCGAGAGAGAGAGAGAGAGAAGCTCCATTTTATTGTGTTTTCTCAAACTGAGAGGTGACCTTCTGAGGAAGACTATCTTACCACCTTTGTTTCCAGCAAATGTTCTAGTCTATAGTCCCTCAGCTCTCTCCTCTCAGTATCCCTTCTCTGACTGCTTGCTCAGGTCCATGTGTATGCACCATTTCCGCAGTTTAATGAGCCCAATGCTGAGTTTAAAACCCCACATCGCTCTCTTGTTGCATCCACTTTCATAATGTCATCAATGCATACCTCACCCCATTGTTGGTACAAAGCAGCACAGTGGCTTAGTGGTTAGCACTGCTGCCTTACAGCACCAGGGACCTGGGTTTGAACTCTGCCTTGGATGACTTCTATGTGGAGTTTGCACGTTCTCCCCTTGTCTGTGTGGGTTTCCTCCAGATGCTCTGGTTTCCTCCCACAGTCCAAACTTGTCCAGGTTAGGTGGGTTGGCCATACTAAATGTGGGCCTGGGTGGGATGCTGTCTGGAGGGTCAGTGCAGACTCAGTGCTGCACTGTAGGGATTCCTACTCCGGCCTTCCTCACCTCTGGACTTGATTGCTCTCCTATCCTATTCAACAGGATCCTGATACATGCGTTTTTAAAAATTCTACAATTTAAAAAAAAACTGTTGTTCCTAATTGGTCAGAATTATTTCTTTGTTCTTTTTCGGGATGTAAGTGTTACTGGCATTTGTTTCTCATCTCCAATTGCCCTTGAACTCAGTGGCTTTATGCTACATTCAGAGGGCAGTTAAGAGTCTTACACAGATGAATGCTGGAGAAACTCAGCAGGTCTGGCAGCATCTGTGGGGAGAGAGAGAAACAGAGTTAACATTTCGATATCGAGAGTGTGGTGCTTGAAAAGCATTGCAGGTCAGGCAGCATCTGAGGAGCAGGAGTATCGACGTTTCGGGCATAAGCTCTTTATCAGGAATGCTGCCTGACCTGCTGTGCTTTTCCAGCACCACACTCTCGACTCTGATCTCCAGCATCTGCAGTCCTGACTTTCTCCTAACCCTTCAATGTGACTTCTTCAGAACTAACAGATACTGTCAGACCTGCTGAGCCACTTCAGCTTTTTCCATGTTGCCTTTAGACTTCCAGCTTCCTTAGTATCTTGTTTTTATAAGAGGCAAGCACATTGTTGTGGATATGGAGTCACATTGACCAAGCAAGTACATGTCCTTATTACCAGGAAGATTAGCTTTTATAACAATTGATGGACATTTCAAGGTCACTATTTCTGATGCTAGTTTTTAATTTCTAAGTTTGAAAAAGAAAATTATTTCAAACCAGCTGCCTTTAGTGGATTGTACTCCAGAACATTAGCCTGGGCTCTAGAATCCTAATCCAGCGATGTCAAATGACCATTTCCCAATCTTGTGGGGGCTGGAGCTTCAAGTTTGGACCAGGACGGAATTCGGAGTAAAGCACTTTGATGATTCTTGTCTCTAGGTGTACTCTCCAGAGCTGGACAAAGTTAAAAATCACACAACACCAGGTTATGGTCCAACAGGTTTATTTGGAAGCACTAGCTTTCAGAGCATCGCTCCTTCATCAGGTCGCTGTGAAGAGGTGGTGAGCACCAGCAGAGGCTTCCTACTTTGAAGTGACAGATAGGGGCTACCATTGAACGCCAAGCCCAGCAAGTGCCAACAGTTGGCTTGCCAAACTTGCCAGCCTTGGGTTCATGTTATAATTCCACGCCCACCCCATCCCTATATCACCAGCCTCTGCCAACTTAGCCACCATTGATTGAATTTCATTCCATAGTCCTTAGAGTGCCCTAAACATGGAGGGAGTTTCACATTCACCCAAACCCCAATCTCTACCAACAAGCTGCCAATCCTCTGGAGCTGTGAGTATCCTGGTTGAGGCGGAGCCTCTGGGACATGTAAACAGCCTTCCATTGGAGAGTAGACTGCCTCTTGGTTGCCTGTGGGAAGATCCTGCAGGAGGGCACCTTAACAATCAGAGCTGAGTTGTAGCTCGGAAATGGCTGAGGGAGCAGATTGGTCTCCAGGGTTTGGGAAAATGGTGAAGGTTCAGAGACAGATAGGAAGCTGAGATGGGGTGATTGAGGAGCTGATCACACAGAGGAGATCGGTGATCAGCAATATCACAGAGGTGTTTCTGATCTTGATGATGGCAAAAGGAGCAGGAGCCTGAGGGATCGGTAGTGCAGGAAGTTGCTTGTGGAAGTACGGTCAGGCACTCCTTTTGTTGAAAGTGCCCTTTTCTCCCCATAGCTGCCAGGTCTCCTGACACCTAAGAAAGCAAGCTGGCCAGGGGTAACATCAAAATGGAGTAAACACATGAAGCATGCAACCTTGTTAAGATACTTGTGAGAAACAAAACTCCGAAAAGGGTCTGGTTGCCTATCTCCTTCAAACTATTCTTACTCTATCAAAATTTAGAGTGGGGTTCAGCTTTGTGACTTCAAATATTTTTACATCCCAACCTGGTGAGGTTTTGAGAACAGATATTCAATCTGAGGCTAGAATAAAAGCTGAACAAGTTCTTAAACATGAGCTTTTATTAGCAGACTCTCTCTGCTGGTACATGTGTGTATGATGCCCTCAAGTGGACAAAATGCAGAGTGAAATTTTCTTTAGATCATGCAACCAACCCAAATTCATGCATTTCTTTGGGAGGATTGTGGAAAGGCTCAAATACTTCCCTGAGACTTCACAAGAATTGTGTGCAAGTCTCGTCTGGCAGTCCCAAAGTATTATTTTTAAGAGGAGGTTACTTTACTAATGCAGTTTTCCTCATCTACAGCTTGCTGTTCAAGTTACTTCTCTATTTGTCTCCTTTAAAGTAATTTATTGTTTTGAGTAATGTATAATGATAAAAGTACTTAGCTGTAAAGAGTGACACACAGAATGAAACACCGCAATGTCAGTACAAGACAGGACCTATTTTCTATAAATCATTGCTTCGTTTTCACGAGCTTCCCAATGTGGTTAAATCCTGTGGGTCAGGGATGTTATGTTTGTTTTAAGCACTTACTTTAATCATTTTCTTTTATAAACTGATAGTGTTCTGACTGATGACAGACAGGATTCTGGTCGGACTTATTTTGTCTGGGTGGGATAAAGTGTTAGAAGTCCAATCTGACTAATGGGTTCACTGCTCTCACATAGAACATAGAACATTACAGCGCAGTACAGGCCCTTCGGCCCTCGATGTTGCACCGACCTGTCATACCAATCTGAAGCCCATCTAACCTACACTATTCCATGTACGTCCATATACTTGTCCAATGACGACTTAAATGTACTTAAAGTTGGTGAATCTACTACCGTTGCAGG
>NC_057745.1:27070071-27086286 GCF_004010195.1 Chiloscyllium plagiosum | reverse complement strand
CCGCGCTCTACAGCTTCCTCCCTGCCTGACAGGTACATACTTAGTGAGGGCACACAGTAGCTTTTCCTTGAATAAGCTCCACATTTCTAATGTGCCTATCCCCTGCAGGTTCCTTCCCCATCCTATGCTTCCTAAATCTTGCCTAATCGCATCAGAATTGCCTTTCCCCCAGTTGTAACTCTTGCCCTATCCCTTTTTATCACTAAAGTAAACATAACAGAATTGTGATCGCTATCACCAAAGTGCTCACCTACTTCCAAGTCTAACACCTGGCCGGGCTCATTACCCAGTACCAAATCCAATGTGGCCTCGCCCCTTGTTAGCTTGTCTACATACTGTGTCAGGAAGCCCTCCTGCACACACTAGACAAAAACTGACCCATCTATAGTACTCGTACTATAGTGTTCCCAGTCAATACTTGGAAAGTTGAAGTCCCCCATGACAACTACCTTGTCTCTCTCACTCCTATCGAGAATCATCTTTGCTATCCTTTCCTCTACATCTCTGGAACTATTCCGAGGCCTATAGAAAACTCCCAACAGGGTGACCTCTCCTTTCCTGTTTCGAACTTCAGCCCATACTACCTCAGTTGACAAGTCCCCAAACATCCTTTCTGCAACTGTAATACTGAGTGAAAGTTGAACCTGGTGTTCCTTCTAGCTATAAAGGATCAAGCTGCAAGAATAGCTTTCCCTCCTCCAGGGCAACTAGGGATGGTCAATAAATTCTGGCCAGCCAGCGACACCCATATCCCACGCGTAAATAGAAAAAAAATTGCATTGTGCGAAGTCTGGGACTAGTTTGATTGGAACCTTGAAGTCGATTTCTCTGCAAGTTATTGTTATATTCATCTAGATATTCCAGTAAGTGTAGTTAAAATAACTAGGTGAAAGTGAGGACTGCGGATGCTGGAGATTAAAGTCGAGCGTGTGGTACTGGAAAAGCACACCAGGTCAGGCAGCATCCGAGGAGCAGGAGACCTTCCTGATGAAGGGCTTTTGCCTGAAATGTCGATTCTCCTGCTCCTCGGATACTGCCTGACCTGCTGCGCTTTTCCAGCGCCACACTCTCGACTCCGTTAAGTGTGTCAATAACAACTTGCTGTTAATTTCAGATTTTCCAATTAATCAGTCAGGGAAAAACAAAGAAATGTAAACCAAGAGATTAGTGCATAAACACATCTAGTGTTCTAGTAATAATGTGCAAGGATCAAACCAATCAATTTCTCAGGCATTAAGTTGCTATTGAAAGGACTCTTGTGCCACAACGCTTGTGTCTCTATTTTGAGATGAGATGATCCATGTTCAAGATTCACCTAGTCAGGAAGGTATGTAATACTACATCTGAACAGACCGATTTTCTTCAACCTTTTAAATATTGAATTGGGCAATGTCATCTTGAACTGCTGGACTTTGTGTGGTGTAGGTACACCCATGGGGGTTGGTTAGTTCAGTTGGCTGGATGGCTTGCGATGCAGAGTGATACCAACAGTGTGGGTTCAATTCCCACACGAGCAAAGGTCACCACGAGCGATTCTCCTTCTCAACCCTTCCCCTCAGCTGGACTGACCCTGAGGTTAAAGCAGTGTCAGTTGTCTCTCTCTCTCTCTCTACTGAAAGACTGTATTTACCTTTACCTAAAGGTTCATCCACCGTGAGTTTAGGAAGGGAGTCCCAGGATTTTGACCAGATGATGGTGAAGGAATAGTGATTTGGTTCTAAATCAGGATATGGTGCTTTTAGAGGAGCCTTGGTCAATTGTCGCAGTCCATTGTTTGTGGTTTGATGTCAGATTTCATTGGTTAAGTAAAGCACCTTTGGTCAATTCACTACAGGGAGTTAGCATTGTCATGCAGGTGCAATAAGTTAAACTGAAAAATTAAAATGACATTGTATCATTGTAATTGTCCAATTGTTAATCTCCCCCTTTGTGCTTTCATTCGGTTTGTAAGAAACTCCCATTCTGACACTTTATCAGGCATGGGTGACTGGTGCAAAAATAGCTTGAATTGGCAGAAGGTGCCTTGAACTGTGCTGAATGTTTCTGCTGAGACTGTGATTTTTATTGATTACTACAGGAAAGCCGAACTCTCTTTACGAGCTTTAATAAAACCATGAGCAAAGCTGCTGTCGAATCCCAGCCTCGTCAGTGAAGCATTTGGCTTCAATCCGGGAGGTGGGTGATGCTATCTTCTGCCAAAGGGCTAATGCTTCCCACTGAAAAAAAAACATCAGTTGTTATGTCGTAATGTTTAGCCCTTCTATGAGAGAATGTGGCCCAAGGGTAAGTGAATGATGTGTCAGGTTGGAGCATTGGATGGGGCACCGTTGATGTGTATGAGGATCTTGCTTCCTTCTTCTTGTATGACAGCGAACACATTGAAATAAATTTTAGGCAGTGTGAAACCTGGCTTCTGCAATATAGTGGTGAATGCTACTGTTTTACCATTCAATATAATCCTGTTGTAGTTAGTATGTGTTTCACAGCAACAACATATCGAATATAATGTTGCAAGTCAAAGATCACATGATACCGGGTTATAGTCCAATTGGTTTATTTGAAACCACAAGCTTTCAGAGCACCCACTCCTTCCTCAGACAGCTAGAGAGACAGAATACATCGAACACAGAACTCATACTAAAAGATCAAAGGGTCATACACTTATGTATTGAACAAACCTAGATGGCCATTAAGTCTTTAAACAGTTAGAATGAAGGTGCAGGTTTCGATTGATTAATATGTAAATTCAAAAATTTCTTTCAAGTCACTACCCCAAGATAACTTCAGGTTTTATCAGAATCAAGGTGACACCTCAGGTCAGATAATGTGTTTCAGAT
Source organism: Chiloscyllium plagiosum (assembly GCF_004010195.1). Taxonomy (NCBI): domain Eukaryota; kingdom Metazoa; phylum Chordata; class Chondrichthyes; order Orectolobiformes; family Hemiscylliidae; genus Chiloscyllium; species Chiloscyllium plagiosum. The sequence goes on along the minus strand of NC_057745.1, from coordinate 27,083,449 downwards.
GTGAAGGTGCCAATGTTGGACTGGGCTGGATAAACTTAAAAATCACACAACCCCAGGTTATAGTCCAACAGGTTTAGTTGGAAGCACTAGCTTTTGGAGCGCTGCTCCTTCATCAGGTGGTTGGGAAGAACTCTTCCAAAGCTACCCGATGAAGGAGCAGCGCTCTGAAAGCTAGTGCTTCCAAATGAACCTGTTGGACTATAACCTGGGGTTGTGTTATTTTTAACAATATATTTTAGATATGAGTCCATGGGGTATCAGTCTGGTTTTTGACAGATACAGACAGACTTGAAACATGGCCTCACATCTAAAACTTATTCGCATAAGTTGTATGCCCTTTGATCTTTTACTTATAAATTCTCTGTCGGATGTATTCTCTCTCACTAGCTGCCTGAGGAAGGAGTGGGGGCTCCGACAGTGTGCAGTTGCAAAAAATCCTGTTGGACTATAGCCTGGTGTTGTGTGATCTTTAACTTTGTCCACCCCAGTCCAACAACGGCATCTCCGCAAAATGTGGCAATTCATCCCAAGATGTGTTTTGGCTACTGAGCCACATAAAGAGATACAAGGGCAACTGACAAAACTTAGTCAACAAGATAGGGTCAAAGGAAAGACGTAAAGGCAGAAAGTGGCTCAGAAATACAGAGAGATGCTAAATATGGATGGATGGATGGAGCTTGTGATCACTGGGGTAAAAACAATGACTGCAGATGCTGGAAACCAGATTCTGGATCAGTGGTGCTGGAAGAGCACAGCAGCTCAGGCAGCATCCGAGGAGCTTCGAAATCTCTGTGTTAACTGATATAAGCTGTCAACTAATTCAAAGCAATTTTCATAACATTTATTGAGTTTGTTAAGGAGCTGCAGTTTAGACATGAGGCATTAGTTCATGAGAAAAGAAAGGAAATGTATGACCTGTGACAGATGAGAACACTTTGCTATTTATAAAGTCATTCTGTGGAATGAGAGCAGGTGGTGGACTCTTACAGCTGGAATGGTGTTGATGTTTTGCAGCCTTTGTTATCCTCTTAAATCACTGTGTTTCCCCTAAGAAGATAGTTTCACTCTTTGGAACCACCACCTCTCTGTCTAACTCATCTCCCACCTGCCCCTTCCAATATATCTTTCTTTTTGGGGCTGGAAACCTTAGATGAACCGAGAAACCCACTTTCTGTTGAAGACCAAGCATGCAGCAGTTCAAGTCAGATGACCCAGACCTCTACAGAAAATCCAGATAAGACCACCTCAAAGCCATCAGGGATGTCAAGAGGCTGTACCATACCAAGTTGTAGGTCCAAACCAACCAAACAGACTCTCACTGCCTGTGGCAAGGCCTAAACAACATAATGGGGTACAAAATGAAGCAGAGTAAGAGAGCAGACAGAGACACATCCCTTCTGCTGTGCTCAATGCTTTCTATGCTCGGTTCGAGCTGAATGCCAGCAGTTGCGGTGAGCCCTGGACACACCTGTTCCCTCAACCACTGCCGCAGATGTCAGATTGGTCTTCCTGGGGGAGACAACCCAAGGAAAGTGACCAGGCCTGGACAGTGTCCTGGCCGTGTGCTTAGATCCCGTGTGGAGGCATTCACGGACATCTTCAGCCTCTCCCACCTACAAGCCAAAGTGCCCACCTGCTTCAAGAAGACCACCATCATCCCCGTCCCTAAGGAAGCAAATGCAACGTGCCTTAATGACTACCACACTGTGGCTCTGACCTCCATAATCATGAAATGCTTTGAGAGGCTGGTCATGGTCCATATCAACTTTAGCCTCCCAGCCTGCCTCGATCCCCTGCAATTTGCCTACTGATGTAACAGGTCCACAGCGGACACCATTTCCCTAACCCTGCACTTATCCCTGGAACATCTGGATAACAAGGACACCTACGTCACACTCCTGCTCATTGACTACAGGTCCGTATTCAACACCATTATCCCCATCCAGACTAATCTCAAATCTCCAAGACTGTAGTCTCGGCTCTGCCCTCTGTAACTGAATCCTCAGTTTCCTGACCCATAGACCGCAATCAATGAAGTTGGGAAACTGCACCTCCTCCCCAATAACACTCAACACAGAAATTCCCCGCGAGAATACATTCTCAGCCCCCCTGTGCACCCATGACTGTGTTGCCAGATTCTGAAAAAACGCCATCCACAAACGTGCTGACAACGCCACCATGGTAGGACAGAGATCAAACAACAATCAGTCAGAATACAGGAAGGGGAGATAGAGGGCTTGGTGTCATGGTGCAATAACAATCTCCCTCTCAACGCTGGCAAAATGGAAGAACTAATCATTGACTTCAGGAAGGAGGAGGAGACATCCCCATCTACATACATGGAGCTGAGGTGGAGAGGGTTGAGAGTGTTAAGTTCCTTGGAGTGACGATAACCGACGATCTATCCTGGACTTCTCACTTAGATGTGATGGTCAAGAAAGCACAATGCCTCTTCTTCCTCAGATAGCTTTGGAAATTTGGCATGTCCATAAGGACCCTCACCAACCTTCACAGATGCAATCTATCCAGGCACATAACAGCCTGGTACAGCGCCAGCTCTGTCCAGGGCCATAAGGTTGTGTGCACAGCCCAGATCATCACGGAAGCTAACCTGCCATCCATGGATTTTACTTACACGTCTCGTTGTCATGGAAAGGCTACCAGCATCACCAAAGATCTCCCTCCCCCCTCGCCGGTAATGCTCTCTTCCAACCTCTTCCATCAGGCAGAAGATAGAGAAGCTTAAACACACACACACACACTAACAAGATTCAAGAACAGCTTCTTCCATGTTGTTATCAGACTGCTGAACGGACCTCTCTAACTTTAAATAACACTGATCTTGCTTTGTGCACCTCCTGTGCAGTGTAACCCTGTATGCCTCGCTCTATCTAAGCAGCCTATGGTCTGTATGTCCCTTCTTACTATGATCTGCAAGTACTGCTCACAAAACAAAACTTTTCACTGAACTTAGGTACATGTGACTACAATAAATCAAATCAAATGGAAGTCTATTCTGTGTGAATTGCCAGTCTGAACCTTTTGCCCAACAATCCTGGGCAGCTATTCATGATGCCAAGATGATAGGCATCCCCTTGCCCAGCTTCAACTGAGGGTAAGTTTGCCATTCTTTTTAAGAACAACAACTTCCAATGCTCCCAAACAATACAATGGTAATAGGGCACATAGTGAGGAGATGATGGCCTAGTGGTATCATTGCTAGACCATTAATCCAGAGATCCAGGTTATGCTCTGGGATCCTGGATCTGAATCCTCTATGGTAGATGGGGGAATTTGAACTCAATTTTTAAAAATCTGAATTAAGACGCTAATGATGATAATGAAAGCATTGACAATTGTTGGGAGAATAAACGTCCATTTGGTTCACTAATGTTGTTCAGGGATGGAAATAGCTATCCTGGTTTACAAATTACACCAAACCCATAGTAATGACTATTACCTTCCCTCTGGGGGGAATAAGCAATAAATGATGACCTGGCCAGTGACATCCACATCCCACGGATTGAATTAAAAAACACATATAATAGCTGGTAAATTGTTGATGCTAGGTCAGTTGGGCAGTGTTACTCAGTAATTCTTGTGACCTTTTTGTTTTCCTATGATAGAAATTTGGAAGTGAGCTGTAATGTCACTTAAATGAAATCTCATGCTATCATATTGTAGGAAATTGCAGTTTTAAAGGGACCCCAATTTCTAACAGACATTTAGGAAGGAAGACCAGGACTCAGAGCAAAGGCATGTCCACTAATGGTGAAGCAAAGGTAATTTCACTTGACAGTATTAGTGGTCGTTAAGAAACCCCATTATAATGTGCGTTGGTCTGTGTTCCTATGGTGGAACAATCTCTGAAATGTTCTGGACTAAATACTCCTTGCCGTTTGGTGACTATGTTTAAAACAGCAGACTGCTCTTCATTGGTCCCATTGAAATTGGAGTTACTATCAAGAACTTAATTCACTTTTGAATGTGGGTCCATAGTTTACACATTTTATTGGCATTCTTTATCTACCAAATTGGGTGGGCTACAAATTGACGAAGAAATATTTTGTAATGATCTGTATTACTTTCTCTGCTCATGTTTCTTAATAAGGTGGGTCAGATTTTCAGTTGCAAGTGTGAACACATTGCTCCTCTATAAACCTACTCTGTAGAATAATTGTTTTATATTGCTACTGTTTAATATGTTTTCGTGATGTCATGAATTTGCATTCCTCCACGTTGAGGTGTTTCCTACTTGTCAGTCCAGTTCCTAAATCAGTCCAGCGTCTGTATTGATCATTTTCTTCCCTGTTACTTTCAGTGCCTGCCAGTTTGAAATAATCTGCAATTGTGGAGAGTTTTGATATCTATCACCACCTCGAAGTGATTATGTACACTGTAACTTGTGTTGGATCCAGCCTCTATCCCTCAGGTAGACTATTTCACTGTGATTCCAAATCCACTTACCACCAAGTATTTTTCCTGTGCTTCAGCCAATTTTCAATCTACTTCAGATGTACAGTACCTGAACAGTATCTTACCTTGTGAACATCTCCCTTCTGGCATTTTATGTGCAAACAGAAATCCCCTAAAACACTATATATGTTTAGATGATCAGATAGCTCATTGGCAGTGTGGTCAATTTGCAATACAGGGTAATTTCACAACAAGGTTTCAATTCCTGCTCTGGCTAAGGACTCTTGCTCTCTCCTCTTGGATGAAGTGTGCTGACCCTCAGGACAAAGCACCATCAGTTCCAGTGAGAGGGCAATCCTATAGTCTACTAGAATGGTGGTGACTTTACCTGATCAAGATTTCAATGTGACTTTCAACCGCTTCAGTACCCTGCTCTTTTCTCACTTCTAAAAGATGTGGCACATACTTTGAATACGAGGCTGAGTAAACCATGTTGAGATAAAACCAAGGTTCAAATAATCCACTCTGTTTTAATATTCTGGTTTGGCAGCCAAGATGATACTGGAGACTTTGTATGTTTTTCACTGTGCTCATGCATTCCTATACTTGAGTACATGTGACAATAAATTCAAATTCAAATTCTAATTCTAATTCTAATTCTAATTCTAATTCAAATTCTAATTCTAATTCTAATTCTAAGTCAAATTCTAATTCAGATTCTGATTCTGATTCTGATTCTGATCTTTCATCCTGCATTCCATCAGTTGAATAACATTCAGTTTGGCTTTTGAACAATAACAAAAACAAATACTTCAAATAATATTGTACCTTTCACATTTAGAGAATGTCCCAAGGCACGTTACAAACAAAGAACTACTTTTGAAGTGTTGTAACGTCGCACAGCAGTAAATGCTGGTTTGAGTTTGCTTATACATATGTCATTTCCTGTAAATTAAGAAGCTGGAATGTGGGTACTAAACTATTGAAGAATCTAGCAGACCATTATTTACAGCTAACGATAATAATCAAACATTGCATTTCTGAGGCATGTTTTGATGCTGTGATGACATCATAAGCGTGTCTCTTAAAGGCATACTGACAAACTTACCAAGTGAGCCACGTCACAATATCCCCCTTTTCCCAAAGATAAAAAAAATTATCTCAGACAGATATACATGGTTGTAGATACACATGTTATCAACTGATGAATCAAATAAACAGATAAAACAGAGTTTACAAGACCAACATTTCAAATTTCATTGTAACACTTGGAGGATTGACAGCTTGCCCTTATCTGGTGTTCATATACTTGTCTGGAGAGAAATGTTAGGAAAAAGTGAGGACTACAGATGCTGGGGATCAGAGCTTAAAAATGTGTTGGTGGAAAAGCGCAGCAGCAAAGGAGAAGGAGAATCGATGTTTGTTAAACTTGTTTGATTATTTGGTTGTCTTGCTGGTGGTTGCTGTGTCTGAAGGTCCTCACTCACTCATCATCATCATCAGAATGTTCATCCTCACCTCCTTTGTGCATGACTGGTTTGCTGTACACTGGTCAGAGAGACTGCTGTCCCTTTGTAATGTGGCACCATGGTCAGTAATGTTAGAAACAAAATCAATAAAATTTAGATGAGACCACCAAAGCTGGAAACAAGACAATTTATTACGAACTTGCAAGTAATGGCTTCAATTGCATAAGCAAATGAAAACAAATTAGAACTTAGGTTAGTGTCCAGTTATACCCTTTGAGCTGAGTGAGGTTATCTCTCCAGACTCCTAATTACCCAATCTCCCTTACTATTTCACCTCTACCCATCTATGCTCCATGCCCATTGCCCCTTTCTTTCCAAGTTGGCAATTTCCCCCTTGCACATGCTGTCATAAGGCTAAACTCTTATCTTGATGTTCCTCTTTGTAACTTCTTTCATTATCCATAGGTACATTCCATTTTTGTACGTACATCTTAACAATGGATCTTTTTCATGCTTCGCTTATATGTTTCAGTAATCTTAGCTTTTTGTTGAAACTGTTGTTTTAAACATTATGGTAAAAGGAATTATTTTCTTTAATAAATTTACATTAAAGTTAGTACTCAGTTATCCATAATTATGCACTGAAAAGTAGAGATACTCTTCCGTAAATACTTGCAGAGTTAATAGTTCTCTTGCTGTACCCTTTTCCTGTATGATTTTTCTATATCTGCAAAAACAACACTTTACCCCATTTCTAACATGTATTGATCTGAACTGGTTACAAATTTTAGAAATGCTAGAGTCCAAATATTTCAGTTTGGATTTCTAACTCACTCTCTCTGCCCAGTGCTCAGTTGTGGTAGCTCTGTTCCTGCACTCTCATTGTGTATTCTGAACATTATCCTTTGTCTTTGGAGAAGAACATCTATTGGGGACAGTAATGCTTTTTCCAAGGCTGCATGAAAATACAGCAATGCAAAGGGAAAACCCTACTTCAATGCTCCACACTTCATGATCATCAATTGCCATACATCCTGTGAGACAGAGAGTGGATACTGGGGTGACAATATAATATATGAGTCACTCCCCACTTAGTACACCTGCTTTGTAACCATTTGCCAATGTTTTGCAGTCCATTGTCAGACACTAGCTGTTCCAGGTTACTGAATAAACTAATGTTCATAATGTCACAACAATTGCACTAGTTGTGCTGCAAATTTGTTGAACAATGGGAAATGTAGTGAAGTATTCATCACAAGGATGTAATATACCCAGCGCCCTGTAAATATTCGATTGCTATTTTTGTCCAAGGAGTGGATGGAACATTGTGTGGAATGTAGTTGCTCCTCTGTTACTGGGGTCAATATGTTTGACAATGTCTCACATTCATTCACAAGTTGTTGAATATCCTGAATATTCCTGGTCAGTCCATGGATTCACACATTGGCTGTCTTCTGCAATCAATGCTCAAGTATCCCTGGTTTAACAATGACATTATATTCTGCCACAATCTTTGAGGTAGTAGGGCTTGTTTGCACTTGTCACGATATAGTAATTTTGCCTCTATATGGTTGAAATAAATTGGTCTTTTCCAATATTTCCTTAGTACTGGCGGGCCATCCTGGATCATGATCGTGTAGTTGCTCATCTTACTGATTGCAACTATTCACACACTGGCTCTGGCTAAAGTGTAACAGATCAATCTTGAGAACATCTTCAGCTTTGTAGTCAAGAGCATCATGTGCGGATCAAGAAGATTATTGTGTGCTTTTCTGTGGGTTGAATTAATCTGCTCAGTGTGCCAGATGGAATCATTCTGGAGCCTGGATAACAAAGATCCTTCCAAAACGTATTGCAATAGAATCATAGAGTCGTATGGTATGGAAACAGACCCTTTGGTCCAACCAGTCCATGCTACCATAATCCCAAATTAAACTGGTCCCACCTGCCTGCTCCTGGCCCATATCCCTCCAAACATTTCTTATTCATATACTTATCTAAATATCTTTTAAATGTTGTAACTGTATCCACATCCACCACTTCCTCTGGAAGTTCATTCCACACACAAACCACTCTCTGTGTAAAAAAAATGCCTCTTATTTTTTTAATCTTTCTCCTCTCATCTGATAAATATGCCCATAGTTTTGAAATCCCCCAGCCTAGGGAAAAGGCACCTGCCAATCACCTTATCTCTACCCCTCGTGATTTTATAAACCTCTATTAGGTCATCCCTCAAGCTCCTACACTTCTAATGGAAAAAGTTCCAGCCTCTCCTTATAACTCAAATCTTCCATTTCTGGCAACATCCTGATAAATCTCTTCTGAACCCGGTCCAGCCTAATAATAGTCTTCCTTTAACAGGGAGACCAGAACTGTACACAGTACTCCAGAAGAGATCTCACCAATATCCTGTACAGATGATGAGCCTCAATGAAATTCGAGCTCAGTGACCTTCTCCAATAAGCTAATCAATACACTCTTGGAGGTGAAATACGAAGGTAAGCAGGTAGGTGATAGGCTGTGGGGGGTCAGGAGGAATCCACTGCAAGATTCCTACTCTCTACTCTTGGAGCCACAGTATTTTTATGGCTAGTCCAATTCTTGTCGCTAGTCATCACCAGGATGTTGATATTGGAAGATTCAGTAATTGTAATATCATTCAATGTAAGGGGGCAATTGTTAGATTGTCTCTTGCTGGCATTTTATTGCGTGAATGTTACTTTCTACTTATCAGCCCCAAGTCTGGATATTATCCAAGTCTTGCTGCATTTGAACATGGACTTTTGGTATGGTTTCAGTTTCGGAAGCATTGTATAAGGAACTGAACATTGTGCAAACATCAGTAAACATCCCCACTTCGGACCTTAAGATAGAATGGAAGGTCGTTTTTGAAACAGCTGAAGATGGGCACTGGTTGGGCACTGGACACTACCCTGAGGAAATCTAACAGAGATATCCTGGAGATAAGATGATTGACTTCCAACAACCACAACCACAACCATCCTTTTTTATGCAAGGTATGGCTCCAACCAGCAGACAGTTTGCCCCTGATATCCATTGACTTCAGTTTTGTGAGGGCTCCTTGATGCCACACTCAAACCAATACAGCCTTCAAGGCAAGGGCTGTCACTCTCACCTCACCACTGGAATTCAGCTCTTATGTCCACGTTTAAAGCAAAACTGTAAGGAGGTCAGGAGCTAAGTGACCCCAGTGAAATCCAAACTAAGCATAACTGGGCAGCTTATTGTCAAATGCTGCTTGATATTGCTGCTGATGACATTTCCATCACTTTAATGATGATCAAGGGTAGACTGATGGGGTAGTATTTGGCCTGGTTGGAATGTATCCTGTTTTTTGTGTGCAGGACATACCTGGGCAAGTTTCCACATTGTCAGACAGATGCCTTTGTTACAACTGTACTGGAGCAGCTTAGCCAGCAGAGCGGCAAGTTCAGGAACAGAAGCCTTCAGTACTATTGCTGGGATATTGTCAAGGCCCATAGACTTTCCAGTACCTCCAACCATTTCTTGATATCTTCATAGAGTGCATTGAATGCTGGGGACCTTCAGGGGAGGCTGAGTTGACATGCTAACCACAAGATACAATGCAACAACTTTGTGCATAGCAAGATCCCAACAACAGGCAAAAGGAATGATCCCAAAAATCTGTTTGTCTAGCATTGATTGAGAGATAAATATTGGCCAAACACCCAGTATAACTCACTTGCTCATTTTCAAAATGTACTTTTGGGGTCTTCCCCATCTACTGAGGGGGCAGATGGGTCCTCGGTTTAGCATTTCATCCCAAAGTCTGGCTTTTATGCCACTGTGACACTCCCACAGTACTGCAGACACTACACTAGTCCCACCTGCCTGCGCTTGGCCCCAATCCCTCCAAACATTTCTAATTCATGTCCTTAACTCAATGCCTTTTAAACTATTACTACAGTGTGATCCTTGATTGCAGAGTCTTCTGATTCAGGGAGTCATGGATAACACTAATCAATGATTACACATTCATTATAATAATCTAAAGACTGGATCCTATTGATATTGAGCTAATTGTTGCTGTCTTACAAGGGATAATAACAGCGAAAACTTTTCATTTCAGTTTTGCATCATCTTTAAAAGGCTTTCTAAGAGATGTTCGAAGAGAGATAAATATGAAGTGAATTGTAAGTCTGAATTGTGGAGCTGTAGTTTACTCAGTATCCGAGGACCAGGATTGTTGGTGATTTGGACACGAGCCCTTCGTCAGGAATGATGTGTGGATGTACAAAGGGGCCTCAACATCCTTCCACACCAGTCACTGCCAGTTGTCAGACTGGCAATCAGTAAGGCAAGTGGTATATTAGCAAGAGTTCAGAAGTTGGGATTGCTTTCTGTGATCAGGCAGCCATTGAATATATTCAAGCCTGCGTTCATCTGATTTCTGAACAACAAAAAAGTGGATGGTGATGGGGAAAGCAAAAATAATGATTTTAAGACTAGTACAGAACAGTTACAGAGTCATACAGCACAGAAACAGACACTTCAGTCCAACTAGTCCATGCTGAATATATTCACAAACTGAACTAGTCCCATCTAGTTTGGCCCATATCCCTCTGAACCTTTCCTACTCATGTACTTATCCAAATGTCTTTTAAATGTTGTTACTGTACCTATATCTACCACTTCCTTAGGACATTGATTCCACACACAAACTACTCTCTTTCAAAAAAAGGTGTTCCTCATATCTTTTTAAAATCTTTCTCCTCTCTCCTTAAAAGTTTGCTCCCTAATCTTGAAACCCCCATCTGAAGGAAACAGCACCAGCCACTCACCTCATTGACAACCCTCTTGGTTTTCTCAACTTCTCAACTTCCTGTGCTCCTGTGGAAAAAGTCCCAGCCTATACACTTAGATGTAGGTATATTCATATCCAGTTATGATCTGATCAGTGCTGGTGCATGCTCAAAAGACCAAATGGCCTACTCCTGCTCCCAATTCTCTCTCACTGTGTCCAAGACAGCAAGAGACCATAAAATATAGGAGCAGAAATTAGGCCATTCAGCCCATCAGGTCTGCTCATACAACACAACCGTGGTTGATAAGTTTCTCAACCTCATTCTCCCACTTCCTCCCTGTAACCCTTGATCCCCTTGATACTCAAGAACCTATCTATCTCAGTTTTAATTACCCTCAGTGACCTAGCCTCCACAGCCTCATGTTGCAATAAATTCCACAGATTCACCACTCTCTGGCTGAAAAGTTTCTCCCTTCTAAAAGGTCTTCCCTTTTCTAGTCTCTTTCAGGTTCTGGTCTCTCCCACCAATGGAAACATCTTCCCAATGCCCACTTTGTTTAGGCCTTTCAATGTTCTGTATGTTTCATTTATATCTCCCCTGAGTGTGAGTGTGGGCCTGTGTTATGGACTAAGCCAGACCACTCAAAACATTCTTAAGCAGGCAGCCCCAGACCTTAACTTTGCAATTTGATTTGGTAAGTGCACAGTGAAAATTACCTGGAGTAAGTTAGCTCGGTTGACTACTAGATTTTAAAACAGACAAAAATTTATTCACAAAATTACACAATGAAACACAAATATCAGAATAAAGAACCCCGACAGAACTCAACCTTGCCAACTAGACTCAGTTATGCTGTTCTGAATATACACAACAGTCCCAATAAGCCAACTCCCTTTGAAAACCAGTATAAATGGAACACATGCTTATAGGTTGAAGTTGACAGGCGGAAACGAGAGAGAGTTTCCACATAGCTCCCTGTTGAACTGCCAACCAGTTCAATACTGAACTAAAACTGCTCAGCTCACTCCCCTTTCTTTATACAGGTCACTTCTAAAAGATGACCAATTTGGCCTGAAGTCACACCTGTTCACATATTAACAAAAGGCCTTTCAAAATCCTTTTCATCTCTGTTCAAACCAGACTGATCAGAACCCGGCCGGTTTATTACCTCTCTGAAAAAAATAATGGACAGAGTCTCCTTGAGCCAGGGAAAAGCTTTTTTCAAAAAAGGAACTAGCTTTGTGCCACCTGTTAATCAGCATGAACCAGACCCTTCAGGATGAGGTACAGCAGGGATTAGGTTCAGCAAAGTGAGAATGGAGGGAGAGTGTGTGAGATGGAGATTTTCAGCTTCCAGGGAATAAGAGAGGAAAAAGAGTTTGCTGTAAATTAGAATTGATCGGATGGGCCAATGGACCGAGGAGTGGCAGATGGAGTTTAATTTAGAGAAATATGAGATGTTGCATTTTGGTCAAGTAATTCAGGCAGAACTGGCACAGTGAAGGGGAGTGTCACAGAACAGAGATCTTGGAGTGCAGGTTCATGGTTCCTTGAAAGTGAGTCTTAGGAGGTCATAGAGTGGCTGTACAGGACATTGGTTAGGCCACTTTTAGAATACTGTGTTCAGTTCTGGTCTCCCTGCTACAGGAAAGATGTTGTGAAACTTTGAAAGGGTTCAGAAAGGTTTTTCAAGGCTGTTGCCAGAGTTGGAGTGTTTAAGACATAGGAAGAGGCTAAACGCCGGTGACAATTTTCCGTGGAGCATTGGAAGTTGAGGGGTGACCTTATAGATGTTTATAAGGGGCAGGATAGGATGAGTACCCAGGGTAGGGGGAGTCCAAAACTAGACGGCATATGTTTGCGGTGAGAGGGAATGATTTAAAAGGGACCAGAGGAGCAACGTTTTCACAGAGGGTGAGGGAGTCTGATACAATTACTACAAAATTTCAAAGGCGTCTGGATGGGAACATGAAGTGGAAGGGTTTAGGGGGATATGGCCCAAATGCTGGCAAATGATTTAGATTAATTTAGGATTTCTTGTTGGCACAAATGAGTTGGGTTGAAGGGTCTGTTTCTGTGCTGTATGACTCTAATCATCTTCGGTGAAAGCAGATGTGTGGTTGTGAAGACTGGACTTTCAGAGCAGCTTTCAAAGATGTTTTGCCTTGACTGGGAACAGAAGAAGTTGCAATTAAATCTTTTATTTGTGAGACAGCAACTGAATGAGTGAATACATCTTGGAAAGTGGGAATTCATTGAACTGGGGGGATGAAGCTCTACCCTATCCAGTCATTTCTGCTGGTAGATGAGACTCAGACTCAAGATTAGGGGGAGTAGATTTAGGACAGAGATGAGGAGGAACTGCTTTACCTGGAGAGTAGTGAATCTATGGAATTTTCTGCCAAGGAATCAGGAGAGGCAGCTTCATTAAGTATATTCAAGACACAGTTGGATGGGTTTTTGCAATGGTAGGGGAATTAAGGGGAGTTGGGACAATGGAGGTAGGAGTAGCTGAGACGATGGATAGGTCAGTCATGAGCTTAATGAATGGCAGAGCAGGCTCGATGAGCCAATGGCCTACTCCTGCTTCTATTACTATGGAACTATAACCCTGCATTTCTCATGGCTAACCCACCAAACCTGCACATCCCTGGACACTTTGGGAAATTTAGCCTGGCCAATCCAAATCAAGGCCAGTGAGCAATG
>NC_057745.1:27059403-27069859 GCF_004010195.1 Chiloscyllium plagiosum | reverse complement strand
CAATGTCTCACATTCATTCACAAGTTGTTGAATATCCTGAATATTCCTGGTCAGTCCATGGATTCACACATTGGCTGTCTTCTGCAATCAATGCTCAAGTATCCCTGGTTTAACAATGACATTATATTCTGCCACAATCTTTGAGGTAGTAGGGCTTGTTTGCACTTGTCACGATATAGTAATTTTGCCTCTATATGGTTGAAATAAATTGGTCTTTTCCAATATTTCCTTAGTACTGGCGGGCCATCCTGGATCATGATCGTGTAGTTGCTCATCTTACTCATTGCAACTATTCACACACTGGCTCTGGCTAAAGTGTAACAGATCAATCTTGAGAACATCTTCAGTTTTGTAGTCAAGAGCATCATGTGCAGATGAAGAAGATTATCGTGTGCTTTTCTGTGGGTTGAATTAATCTGCTCAGTGTGCCAGATGGAATCATTCTGGAGCCTGGATAACAAAGATCCTTCCAAAACGTATTGCAATAGAATCATAGAGTCGTATGGTATGGAAACAGACCCTTTGGTCCAACCAGTCCATGCTACCATAATCCCAAATTAAACTGGTCCCACCTGCCTGCTCCTGGCCCATATCCCTCCAAACATTTCTTATTCATATACTTATCTAAATATCTTTTAAATGTTGTAACTGTATCCACATCCACCACTTCCTCTGGAAGTTCATTCCACACACAAACCACTCTCTGTGTAAAAAAAATGCCTCTTATTTTTTTAATCTTTCTCCTCTCATCTGATAAATATGCCCATAGTTTTGAAATCCCCCAGCCTAGGGAAAAGGCACCTGCCAATCACCTTATCTCTACCCCTCGTGATTTTATAAACCTCTATTAGGTCATCCCTCAAGCTCCTACACTTCTAATGGAAAAAGTTCCAGCCTCTCCTTATAACTCAAATCTTCCATTTCTGGCAACATCCTGATAAATCTCTTCTGAACCCGGTCCAGCCTAATAATAGTCTTCCTTTAACAGGGAGACCAGAACTGTACACAGTACTCCAGAAGAGATCTCACCAATATCCTGTACAGATGATGAGCCTCAATGAAATTCGAGCTCAGTGACCTTCTCCAATAAGCTAATCAATACACTCTTGGAGGTGAAATACGAAGGTAAGCAGGTAGGTGATAGGCTGTGGGGGGTCAGGAGGAATCCACTGCAAGATTCCTACTCTCTACTCTTGGAGCCACAGTATTTTTATGGCTAGTCCAGTTCTTGTCGCTAGTCATCACCAGGATGTTGATATTGGAAGATTCAGTAATTGTAATATCATTCAATGTAAGGGGGCAATTGTTAGATTGTCTCTTGCTGGCATTTTATTGCGTGAATGTTACTTTCTACTTATCAGCCCCAAGTCTGGATATTATCCAAGTCTTGCTGCATTTGAACATGGACTTTTGGTATGGTTTCAGTTTCGGAAGCATTGTATAAGGAACTGAACATTGTGCAAACATCAGTAAACATCCCCACTTCGGACCTTAAGATAGAATGGAAGGTCGTTTTTGAAACAGCTGAAGATGGGCACTGGTTGGGCACTGGACACTACCCTGAGGAAATCTAACAGAGATATCCTGGAGATAAGATGATTGACTTCCAACAACCACAACCACAACCATCCTTTTTTATGCAAGGTATGGCTCCAACCAGCAGACAGTTTGCCCCTGATATCCATTGACTTCAGTTTTGTGAGGGCTCCTTGATGCCACACTCAAACCAATACAGCCTTCATGGCAAGGGCTGTCACTCTCACCCCACCACTGGAATTCAGCTCTTTTGTCCACGTTTAAAGCAAAACTGTAAGGAGGTCAGGAGCTAAGTGACCCCAGTGAAATCCAAACTAAGCATAACTGGGCAGCTTATTGTCAAATGCTGCTTGATATTGCTGCTGATGACATTTCCATCACTTTAATGATGATCAAGGGTAGACTGATGGGGTAGTATTTGGCTGTCCACGTTTAAAGCAAAACTGTAAGGAGGTCAGGAGCTAAGTGACCCCAGTGAAATCCAAACTAAGCATCACTGGACAGCTTATTGTCAAATGCTGCTTGATATTGCTGCTGATGACATTTCCATCACTTTAATGATGATCAAGGGTAGACTGATGGGGTAGTATTTGGCCTGGTTGGAATGTATCCTGTTTTTTGTGTGCAGGACATACCTGGGCAAGTTTCCACATTGTCAGACAGATGCCTTTGTTACAACTGTACTGGAGCAGCTTAGCCAGCAGAGCGGCAAGTTCAGGAACAGAAGTCTTCAGTACTATTGCTGGGATATTGTCAAGGCCCATAGACTTTCCAGTACCTCCAACCATTTCTTGATATCTTCATAGAGTGCATTGAATCAGCTGAGGACTGGTATCTGTAATGCTGGGGACCTTCAGGGGAGGCTGAGTTGACATGCTAACCACAAGATACAATGCAACAACTTTGTGCATAGCAAGATCCCAACAACAGGCAAAAGGAATGATCCCAAAAATCTGTTTGTCTAGCATTGATTGAGAGATAAATATTGGCCAAACACCCAGTATAACTCACTTGCTCATTTTCAAAATGTACTTTTGGGGTCTTCCCCATCTACTGAGGGGGCAGATGGGTCCTCGGTTTAGCATTTCATCCCAAAGTCTGGCTTTTATGCCACTGTGACACTCCCACAGTACTGCAGACACTACACTAGTCCCACCTGCCTGCGCTTGGCCCCAATCCCTCCAAACATTTCTAATTCATGTCCTTAACTCAATGCCTTTTAAACTATTACTACAGTGTGATCCTTGATTGCAGAGTCTTCTGATTCAGGGAGTCATGGATAACACTAATCAATGATTGCACATTCATTATAATAATCTAAAGACCGGATCCTATTGATATTGAGCTAATTGTTGCTGTCTTACAAGGGATAATAACAGCGAAAACTTTTCATTTCAGTTTTGCATCATCTTTAAAAGGCTTTCTAAGAGATGTTCGAAGAGAGATAAATATGAAGTGAATTGTAAGTCTGAATTGTGGAGCTGTAGTTTACTGAAGTTTGTGTAATTTAATTAATGCAAAGGTTAGAATGACAGATTTATTAAATATATAGATCCCAGATACAATCACGTCATTTCTTTGGGTGCAGAATAACCTTTACATAACCTGATAATAACATCATATCCATTGAGATCGACAACACAAGTACAACTTTTAAGTTGAAAAGTGTGGTTCTGGGAAAAGCATAGCAGGCCAGGCAGCATTGTATAAACAGAAGAGTTAGACTTGACTCCCCTGCTCCTCGGGTGCTGCCTGACCTGCTGTGCTTTCCCCAGCACCACACTTTTCGACTCAAATCTCCAGCATCTGTAGTACTCACTTTCTAGGCAAAAGTGAGGACAGCAGGTGCTGGAAACCAGAGCTTTTCTAGCACCACTCTAATCTAGTCCTCACTTTCTCCAAAACTTCTAAGTAGCAAATCTATCTAACACACTCTCAAATGTGAGGGCTTTTACCTTGTGAATTAACCTGTAAATGCGATGTTAGCACACTTATAACTGTATCAGTGATTTGATAATGGAACATCACTCAATACAGGAAGATCCTGTTCACCAAGATTCCAGTTAGGGTGCTGCAAAAACACGGATTGTGAACATTTTCCAAAACAAGGCTGAATATCTCGGGAAAGGTCAGCTTCTTATTCCCTCAACACACTTCAGGTGGAATTTTATTTCTGAATGATGTGGGCTTTAGAGAGAAATCTAGGAGAACCGCATGACAAAGAGGTCCAATGAGGTGTTTCTTGATGTCAGAAGGGAAAAGTCATATTTTCCAACAGAAATCTGGATGACGAAATGAGATTCCAGTTAGAAAGCAGCGGCAAGATTACTAACAGGAATATATTACCTGTTATCACCCTAATTAACTACAAATCTCAGCTCATTGATATGCAGCATCATATTGCACCACAGGATGGACAGGGACTAGACATGGAGAATTCCCAATGTGAAAGTCTGAGCAGCTCCTGGGGACTGCAGCTCACTGCTTGCTCCTGCAGAGTGTCATCTTGGACACTCAGCTCCAACATCTCAAGGCAATCCAATCCACCAGCTGCAAGTAGTTCATGTCTGTTGATGATGGCAGCCTCACCACGCCATCATGACACATCTCCAATAAACTTGCACACCGTTGCTGCATGTCAGTGCTGCACTTTATATGGGCAGCTATCAATGCAACGCTTGCTGCACAGACACTTTGTGAGCAGGGAGAGGTGGACCAGGCTGCAGCTCAGGGCAGCTCATTTGCTTTCTTAGCACCTATCCAGAGCATCTCCTACATTGCTTAGCCTGTTGGCACTTTTCCCCCTCAACCAGAGCTTAAAGGTTCATTGTTATGGTGTTGCCTTGCAGTTTAGTGCTGATATGAAGCCAGACAGCTTGTCCTGGTTTTTGCTGTCAGTTGTGAAGGAGGTAGATGTGTTTCTGACTGACACCTTGCAATGTCAATCTCACACTCGCACCATGTGCCGACTGTGTTAGCCACAACCACGCTGCAAATGGCCGTGTCTCAAAGTCTTAAGGCAATAGTTCTCATCAATGCCCAGCAAGGCACCTGTCAGTCAAGGGATCCTGGCATAGTAAGTCAAGGCATCCTCAGATATCAAGCCAGAGGCTTGGTATGGTCAGGCGTGCTCACAGTAAGTGGTACATACCTCCTGAGTCACAGTGGGGTGTGGATTACAGTCAGCCGTGTGCTCTGGCGCAGTAGAATGTGGAGTCGCAGGAAAGCAGTTGAGGTAAGGTTCAGATATCAGTCACTCGTCAGTTGGGCCTATCTGGCCAAGGAGCTCAAAGAGGGATGCTCCACGGCCAGTCTGGGGTCCTCACTACAGAAGGGGAAGGGGGATGGGTTTTACTGACTGGGCGAGTGGAGCTGGCGAAATGAATGGTGAGAAATACAAGCAGAAAGCTAGAGTGCAGACGGGATTGCAAAGGTAGAGGGGGAGGTAATCAGGCTGAGGTTAGGGCTTTTTCATGATCACCCCGCTGACGGATCACCCCAGGTCTCTCTCATGTGATCACTCTTCCAAACCTTCAAATTCACATTGCATCCACACAGCCCGTCCCTACAATCGCTACCCCAGCAGCAAGAAACCCAATCACTGCTAGGCCGCAGCCTCTGCTGTCCCAGCCTGATGGGGAAACAAGTTGACCGGGGCCTTCTGAGTGGGGCTCTTTTGGAAAATGAACCACACATGTGCCATGGATTTAAACTTCCACGGCAACCAAAAAAACCTGGGAATCATCCTAAATGGAATGTTACCCCCTATCTCCACCCATCGGAAATGTATCCCAATAAGGATTAGGGTGAATATCCTTTTTATGTGGCTCATTTTCAGATTCTGTCAGCTAAGTAACTTACTGCAAACTACCTTAAGACGTTTGACTATGTTTAAAGGCATTGTATCAATGAAAATGTTTTATTGCCTTCCTATATTGTTTTTGTGTTAAAGTGTGACCGGATATGAGTTTGAGTGGTACCAAATCTCTCAGGTCCCATGTTTTTATTTAAAGATGCCCGGAATTTCTCCCCATCCTAGACACTATTTATTTCCCAATCAAAACCTAGTGAGGTTCTTTATTCCATTGTGTATGGAGCTTGCTGTGTCCAAATTAGCTGCCGCATAGCGTTCATTACAACGGTGACTATCGTTGGTTTTTAACACGTGTTGGGACATCAGAAGTTGTGAAGGGCACTAAATAAACAGATTTCTTACCTTTTTTTAAGGACCTGTGCATTATGTCCCACTGCACCTTGGCTAATGTTGTAGAACAGAGGGGCCTAAGGGTTCAGGTGCACAATTCTTTGAAGTTTGCATCGCATATGGACAGGGTGGTTAAAAAGGCATTTGGCATGCTTGCCTTCATTCTCAGTCCCTTGAGTTTAAGAGTTTGGAAGTCATGTTGAGGTTGTACAGGACATTGATGAGGCCTCTTCTGGAATACTCTGTGCAGTTCCCCTCACTCTGTTATATGAAGGATATTATTAAACTGGAGCGGGTTGTGAAGAGATTTACCAGGATGTAGCCAGGTATGGAAGGTTTGAGTTATAAAGGATGGTGGATAGGCTGGGAGTTTTTTCACTGGAGTATAGAAGGTGACCTCATAGAGATTTATAACATCATGAGGGACATAGATAGAGTTAATGGTAGGTGTCCTTTCCCTGGGATGGGGGGTTTCAAGACTAGGGGGCATACTTCTGCGTGAGAGGGGAGGGATTTAAAAAGGACATGAAGTGCAAATGTTTTTACACAGACAGTGGCTCACGTGTGGAATGAACTTCCTGAGGAAGTGGTGGACGTGGGTACAATTTGTGGGCGGCACGGTGGCACAGTGGTTAGCACTGCTGCCTCACAGCGCCAAGAGACCCGGGTTCAATTCCCGCCTCAGGTGACTCTGTGTGGAGTTTGCACATTCTCCCCGTGTCTGTGTGGGTTTCCTCCGGGTGCTCCGGTTTCCTCCCACAGTCCAAACATGTGCAGGTTAGGTTATTTGGCCGTGCTAAATTGCCTGTAGTGTTAGGTGCAGGGCTAAATGTAAGGGAATGGGTCTGGGTGGGTGTGCTTCGGCGGGTGGGTGTGGACTTGTTGGGCCAAGGGCCTGTTTCCACACTGTAAGTAATCTAATCTAATTACTATGTTTAAAAGACATTTGGATAATTTCATGAATAGGAAAGGTTTGGAGGGAGATGGGCCAAGTGCAGGCAGGTGAACTAATTTAGTTTGGGAACACGGTCAACATGGACTGGTTGGACCAAAGGGTCTATTTCTATGCTCTATGACTATGAAAAATTTGATGTTAAACTGTGCAACTTGTGTAGCTACCAGTAGAGGTCGCTCTTCTCATGGATGTGCCATCCCAGGAGTGCGAGCTCCAGGCTTTCTCTCTGTGTGGATGTCGCACAGACTCTTTCATAGGGGTTTGTGCCAGTCAGATGGACTCCTCCTACCATTGCTGTATATATCTGTGCACATTTTTCTACATCGAATATTTATCTTTCGAAAGTTATGAATGAATCTGCTTCCACCGTCTTCTCAGGCAGCGCATTCCAGGTCATAACCACAGGCTGCAATAAAAACAAACAACCTTTTGAGTGAGGTTTTGGGGTAGATTTTCCCACTTAGAGAGATTAGATGCAAATAAACTGTTTCGGCAAGGAACGGTTCTTAAAGAGTGAATGTTGAAGTTGCACTAAGCACCACCCAACCTGATGGTGTCTTGCAGTCTTTTTGTGGATTTGAAGCAATGGAGCACAAGGTCCCAATGGAGACAGATGTGTTCTCTTTGGCTTCTGATATTCTTCTTAATTATGCCTAACTAGTCAATGTAACTTATTACTATCAGGTAACTTATTACTATCATGCAACAACTATGTCCTGGTAGGTGCCTCTGCCTATACAGACTTGTTCACTAAGAAAAGTGCCTTTTCTTGTTAAGACTCACAGTGGTTTGTCCTCTATTACTGCTAATTACGTCCTTTGACTCAGCATATAAAGGAAGGTATGTAAGGTTCTTGGGATACATTATTTTCAGCAACAGGTTTCACTGCAGGCAAAGATTATAATCTCACATTGAACGACAAGACCTTTATAAATACGGTGAAAGGATCCTAATCCATTCACTCTCTCGGGCAGGAGTAGTGTATGAACAATCTGAAGCTCCGCTGAGTTTAGGAGCAACTTTCAGTATCTGAGTACTTGAAATGGAAAAGCATCAATATCGAAGGAGAATTGGACAAATGCTGCAATGACAATGTTGGCAATGCTGAAACAGATAGTGAACCTTACAATCTCCCTTTGACATTCAATAACATTATCATCACTGAATCAATCCTTCACCATCAACAACCTGTGGGTTACTATTGACCAGAAACTGAAGTAAACCAACTACAGAAACACCACAAGAGCAGGTCAGATGCCAGGAATTCTGTAGCAAATAACTCGACCCCCCAAAGCCTGTTCATTTTAAAGTCAGGATTGTGACAGAATACTCCCCACTTGCCTGGATTAGTATAGATTGAACTACACTCAAGAAACCTGACACCCCATCCAGGACAAAGCAGCTTACTTGGCCAACAGTTGAACCTTCAACGTTCACTCCATCCAGCGTCTGAGCACAGCAGCTGCAGTGTGAATGATCTACAAGATGTACTGCAGGAACTTTCTGAGGATCCCTCACCAGGACCTTTCAGATGCACAAGGACAAGGGCAGCAGACGTGTGGGAACACTGCAGGTTCCCCGCCAAACCATACACTACCAGGACATGGGACTACATCAAGAAGTGCCTTGGGTTTGTTTGCTAGATAGTAAAACTCTAACATTTTATTGTTTCTTCATATGCTACTGTACAGAACCGAACTGCTTTAGTGACTATGTACGCATATAAAAATATTTTTATGAATAAAGTATATGTTTTGAAATTAAAAAGAACTAACGTAATGTCACTGGGTCAAAATCTTGGATCGCCCTCCGTTAACAGCATTACGGATGTACCTACTCAGCACAGATTTCAGTTCACTGCCACTTTCTCAAAGGCAGGGATAGGCAGAAATACAGCCAGTGATAATCACAATTCCAGAATAAATAAAAGGCAGGAGAGTTAGTCTGATACATGGAAAAAACAGATCATTCTCTTTTTTTTAACCAGGTAAATGCTCCTTGTACATTCTCAGGCCTTGTCAGGTTCCTTGCAATCCTTTTCTGAGTCTCACAGTAAAACACTGACATTGAAAGAACATGTTAAGCTATTCGCTGTTCATTGTTGCTACAGCAATCTGATTTGTAACCATTAAAACAACCGACAACCACAATAATACTCAGGGTTCTAAATTACATACATTAGTGGTAACCTTACCCAAAGAGTGGATTAGAATGTCTTACCTGCTACCACATGGAGTTGTTGAAGTGAATAGCATTGATGCCTTCAGGGTAACCAGGTAAGGGATATAGAAGAAGGGAATAGATAGATATGGCTGAGATAGATTCATAGAGATGTACAGCACAGAAACAGACCCCTTCGGTCCAACTCGTCTAGATATCCCACCCTAATCTAGTCCCATCTGCCAGCACCCGGCCCATATCCCTCCAAACCCTTCCTATTCATATACCTATCCAGATGTCTTTTAAATGCTGCAATTGTACCAGCCTCCACCACTTCCTCTCACAGCTCAGAGATAAAGGATTCAGATCAATCACCTATTAGACATCAGTTCTCATTTTCCAAATAAAAACGTCAGTTACGGAAAGACATCACAGACATTTAAATCCCACACATTCTCTGAAAAAGGTCCTGGGAAAATTATTATGAACAAGATGAAAGGCTGTTGCAGCAGTTGGAAATGCAGTGGCTGCCTTCTGATCTCGAGACTACCCTCCATGACAAGTTCCTTTCAACAGGTGTCTGGAGCAGATATATTCAAAAAGATCCACTTCCTGATTTTCCATCCATTAAAATGCATGAAAAATTTGATCATGAAAGAGGGCATATTAGAAGGACAATCTCAGAAATTCAGCATAATTGAACTTCAACTTAGCATCTTCAGGACAAGCATAGCCAAACCTACAATACTGCCATGAAATAGTGCACATTACTGATTGAAATATCAACATTAAGTACATTTTCATTCATTCATGTGATGGGGGAATTGATAGCAAGGTCAGCATTTATTGTCCATCCTTAATTGCCATAGAAACCATGAATGTGATACAGCACAGAAGGAGACCATTCAGCCCACATTGTCCATGCCGACCCAAAGACACCCTTTCTAATCCCATCCTCCTGCATATAGCCCATAACCCTGAAGCTTACAACACTTAAGGTGCAGATCCAGGCACCTTTTCAAAGACAAAATCAGATTAATGCTTCAGGTCCACTTCTTTAAGAATGGTTTCTGTTGTCTCTCCACAGGTGCTGCCTGACCTGTTGAGTTTTTCCAGCAAGATCTGATTTTGTTTCTGATTTCCAGCATCCGCTTAGTTTTTTGACTTTTTCAAAGGGTTTACGGTCTCTGCGCCTACCACCAACTCAAGCATTGAATTCCAGATACCCACCATCCTCTGTGTAAAAACCTTTTTCTTCATGCCCCCTTTAATCCTTCTGCCACTGAGCTTGAATCTATGACCCCTGGCTTTTGAACTCTCTGCCAAGGGAAACAGTTCCCCCTGTCTACTCTATCTCTCATAGAACATAGAACATAGAAAAATACAGTGCAGTACAGGCCCTTTGGCCCTCGATGTTGCGCCGATCCAAGCCCACCTAACCTACACTAGCCCACTATCCTCCATATGCCTATCCAATGCCCGTTTAAATGCCCATAAAGAGGGAGAGTCTACCACTGCTACTGGCAGGGCATTCCATGAACTCACTACTCTCCGAGTAAAGAAACTACCTTTGACATCTGTCTTATACCTATCTCCCCTCA
>NC_057745.1:27048042-27058974 GCF_004010195.1 Chiloscyllium plagiosum | reverse complement strand
CCCCTCATCATCCTCCTTCGTCACCTTTTCAAAGAATTCAATAAGGTTTGTGAGGCACGACTTGCCCTTCACAAAACCATGCTGACTATCCTTGATCACATTATTCCTATCCAGATGTTCATAAATCCTATCCCTTACAATTCTCTCTAAGACTTTGCCCACAACAGAAGTGAGACTCACCGGCCTATAGTTACTAGGGTTATCCCTACTCCCCTTCTTGAACAAGGGAACCACATTTGTTAGCCTCCAATCTTCTGGCACTACTCCTGTAGACAATGAGGACATAAAAATCAAGGCCAATGGCTCTGCAATCTCCTCCCTTGCTTCTCAGAGAATCCTAGGATAAATGCCATCAGGCCCAGGGGACTTATCTATTTTCACCCTTTCTAGAATTTCCAACACCTCTTCCCTACATACCTCAAAGCCATTCATTCTACTTAATTGTGACTCAGTACTCACATTGACAACAATGTCCTGTTCCTAAGTGAATACTGATGAAAAGTATTCATTCAGTGTCTCCCCAATCTCTTCAGCCTCCACACGCAACTTCCCACTACTATCCTTGACTGGACCTATTCCTACCCTAGTCATTCTTTTATTCCTGACATACCTATAGAAAGCCTTTGGGTTTTCCCTATCCTACCAACTAAGGACTTTTCATGTCCCCTTCTTACTGCTTTTAGCTCTCTCTTCAGATCCTTCCTGGCTCCTCACAATTTTGTATACCTCAATTATGTCACTCCTCGGCCTTCTCTGTTCCCAGGAAAACAACCCCAACTTCTCCAATCTTTCCTCGGAGCTACAAATCTCCAGGCCTGGTAACATTCAAATAAATTTTCTCTGCGTTCTCTCCAGCGCAATTATGTCCTTTCTGTAAAGTGACCAGAGCTGCACACAATACTCCAGTTGTGGCCTCACTAGTGTCTTATACACTAGTGTCTATCCCTCTGCCAATGAAAGAGAGCATTCCACACGCCTTCTTTACAATCTTATCTGTACTGCCACCTTTAGGAATCTGTGCACTTGTACACAAGATCTCTCACTTCATCTACCCCTCTACTTTAAGTCATTGCGGTCCATGAGATGTGGGTTGAAACAAAATGTCATGACAGAGGGAATAAAGGTTTTAACAAAGATCTCCTACATAGCATATACAGAGGAATCTCGATTATCCGAACAAGGTGGGCGGGCACTTTCTCATTCGGATAATCAATTTTACCTTAAACAAGGAAAGCCACTAAACAAGGTCCTGAACAGCTTCTATGATTGCAACAGTGTTTATCAGTTTCCGCCTGGCACATGCGTTTATGTTCTCGGCCAGTTTTTTCATGAACGGCCCGGTAAAGTGATGGGAATACTATAAAACACTTACGTTTGCAAAAGGCTGTGTAACTAACCCTTACCTAAAAAATATCCAGTTGCTGATGCTTGAGCTGCTTGTGTTTCTTTGTTTTTGCCAGCGCTTTCACATGTTCTTCAGTCCAGGGAAATTGAATTCACTTACCTCTTTGATGTAACGTTTTTGTGGGACCTTGAAATCTACTTCAGATAATCTGAAATTCGGATAATTGATATTCGGATAATCGAGGTTCTACTGTACTTCCAGTAGATCTTACACTTTCACCCTGTCTCTGTTCAATGTTCAATGATGGAGCAATTCTCCAGGAGTGAGAATTCCAAAGGTTAACCACATCGCAAGTGTAGAAATTTCACCTCAGTTCTAAACAAAAATAATTACTTATCCCCTGTGTCCTATTTTCTAGATTCTAGCAGTCAAGTAAAACAACCATTCAGTACTTAGCCTATGAAGCCCTTTCAGAATCTCAAATATTTCAATGAAATCATTTTTCATTCTTCTGAATTGCATTCTTCTGAATATTGGTCCAATTTACCCAACCTCTTACCACCAGAAGATCCTCTCACCCCAGGTCATAAACTAAAAATAAAACACAGCCATTTAAAAACAGAGGTGAGGGAACACTTTTTCTCTCAGAGGGTTGTGAGTTTTTTGAATTCCTTTCCTGAAAAGGCAATGAATGCAGACTCTTTAATTATTTTCAAGGTGGAGGTAGATAGACTCTTGATGACCAAGGGGCCAAAAAAGGTTACCAGGGTTCTGTAGAAATTTGGGTTTGCAGTTAAAATCAGAGCAGCCATCATCTTAATGAATGTCAGCACAGGTTTGAAGGGTTGAATGGCCTACACCTGTTCATTGTTCACCCGTTCAGATGTTTTTATGTTTGTATGACCAATCTAGAGAGCGTTGGCTATTCCACCTCAAGACCAGTGTGTCCTTCCATAGAAATTGAGACCAAAATTGTACATAATTTCAGTCTTAATCCTATTATGGGCAACATGGTGGCTCAATGGTTAGCAGTACTGCCTCACAGCACCAGGGACCTGGGTTTGATCCCAGCCTTGGGCGACTGTCTGTGTGGAGCTTGCACATTCTCCCCTTGTCTGTGTGGGTTTCCTCCGGGTGCTCTGGTTTCTTCCCACTGTCCGAAGATATGCCAAGTAGGTGAATTGACAATGTGTTGGGATGTATAGTTTAGGTGCATTAGTCAGGGATAAATGTAGGGGAATGGGTCTGGGTGGGTTACTTTTCGGAGGGTTGGTTTGGACGTTTTGGGCCAAATGGCCTGTTTCCACACTGTAGGGATTCTATGATATTACTTGGCTGGAGGTCTGGCCAGTTGTTTGTTCTGCAGTAGTCTAGTATACATCATTTAGTCTGACATTGTTTCAGGCAAATCAAGCTCCAAATTAATGCATAAAATTCAAAAAGCTTAATTTTTACTCAGGTTCATGAAAACAGTTTGTGCAGAATCACAAGGTTGACATCCTGGGCATTAACAAACATCTTGTGTCAGAATTTGGCAAGACAGTAGGCATGCATGGGCATTTCTGAACCAAAAATAATGGAGTTATGAGTTGTCTGGTGCATAATCATTGCATGGTCCTTCAATGTAACTGGGTTCATTATTAATGTGTCCTAAATCTGTCACTGAGGGATCTGTTTTCAGCTTTAGCTTGGGGTCAAATATTTGCTCACTTTATAAACTTTATAACATTAACTTCGTGCTACACAAGGAGTACACTGAGTTCAAATTCCAGCAGCTACCTGAACATTCAGTTACTCATTAAATAATTAGTGTCCTTTAATCTGTGGCATCACTGTCAGTTAACAATCCACACAGGAATCATTTTTAGAATAACCACATTCTTACTGAGAAGTTTTGTTTTCTATTCTCTCTAGCCACAAGTCCTGCACTCTCAATGTTCCTTTCTCCTGTTGTTGGTAAGAGACAGATGCTCTGTTCAAATTAGTTACTTCAGACTATCCATTTTATCAGCTGGATATATGCTCCTGAGGCAGGTAACAAGTGCCAGGTAATTTCCTGGCCTGGCAAACCCTACCCGGATACATGAACCCCCTCACGCCTGATTTCCATTCCAGTCGGGTGGATGTGAACATCTTCATAGAATCACGGAGATTTGTAGTGTGAAAACAGACCCTTCGGTCCAACTCGTCCACGCTGATCAGATATCCTAAATTAATCTAGTCCCATTTGCCAGCATTTGGTTCATATCCTCTAAACCCTTCCTATTCATATACCCATCCAGATGCCTTTTAAATGTTGTAATTGTATCAGTTCCACCACTTCCTCTGGCAGCTCATTCCATATGTGCACCACCCTCTTCTCACCTTAAATCTATGCCTTCTAGTTTTGGACTCTGTTACCCTGGGGAAAAGATCTTGGCTATTCACCCTATCTAGGCCCCTCATGATTTTATGAACATCTATAAGGTCACCCCTCAGCCTCCAACGCTCCAGGGAAAATAGCCCCAACCTATTCAACCTCTCCCTATAGCTCAAATCATCTAACCCTGGCAATATCCTGGTTAACCTTTTCTGAATCCTTTCAAGTTTCACAACTTTCTATAGCAGGGAGACCAGAATTGAATGCACTCTTCCAAAAGTGGCCTAACCAATGTTCTGTATAGCCTCAACATGACCTACCAACTCCTATACTCAATAGACTGAACAATGAAGTTAAGCAAACAGTCATCTTCACTATCCTATCTACCTGCAACTCGACTTTCAAGGAGCTATGAACCTGCACTCCAAGGTCTCTTTGTTCATCAACATCCCTCACAGCCTTTCCATTGAGAGGTCAGACGCGGACTGGAGGCAGCCTCAAAGGCTGCAGAGTGCCAAGTGAGACAGGCAGGAGACTGGAAGAACACAGCAAGCCAGGCAGCATCAGGATGCGGAGGAGTTAACATTTCGGGTGTAACCCTTCTTCAGGACCAGAGTGGGCTGGTTTAAAGGCTCACTTTGGTTATCTGGCCCTTCTTTCCAGTTGGTTGCTCATATTTTAGGTCCTCTGGTCCTCAGCCTCATCGCCACCCGTTTCCCCATGTCCCATCTAAGCCAACTCATTTCCTCACTCACCCTGCTCATAGTGACCATGCTAATTTACTGCCAAACCATGCCACCCACCCACCACCTGTGTCAGTCTCCAAATAAAGGGCACTGCAAATAGTGAACCAATTGCAGGACATCCAGGGAGCTATTGGAATAACAGTGTACTCTTATCTATTATGAAGTTCTGCATTATAAAGTTTATAATGCAGAACAAATTTTTAATTCCTAACTAAACCAGGTGCTCCGGTTTCCGCCCACAGTCCAAAGATGTGCAGGTCAGGTGAATTGGCCATGCTAAAGTTGTCCATAGTGTTAGGTGCATTAGTCAGAGGGAAATGGGTCTGGGTGGGTTACTCTTCGGCGGATTGGTGTGGACTGGTGAGGCCGAAGGGCCTATTTTCACACTGTAGGGAATCTAATCTAATCTAACTCAACTGACGGGTTTGGAATATGTCAGTAATGAAACAAGATAGCAGTAAGGAAGAAGGATTAGACAGTGATGGTGTGAGTGGATAACACATATCTCAGTCATCTACTCTCCAGCTCGGGTAGGCCTTTGATCATTTTGATGACCCTTTTAAGTCCCATGCCAACTTAATGCCAATTTTTGATTTGATTTGATTTATTATTGTCACATGCAACAAGATACAGTGAAAAGTGTCATTTTGCCTGCTATCCAGATAAATCATACCTTACATAAGTACATCAGTGTAATAGAACAGAGTGCAGAATATAGTGTTATAGCTACAGAGAAGGTTGCAGAAAATGATCAACTCTAATATATTCGAGGATAATTTATAAGTCTAGTAACAGCAGGGAAGAAGCTGTTCTTAAATCTGTTGGCATGTGTTTCCAAACACTTTCTGCCTGATGGAAGAAGGTTGAAGAGAGTATAACCAGGGTGGGATGGGTCTTTGGTTATGTTGGGTGCTTTCCCAAGACAGCTGGAAGTATAAATGGAGTCAATGGAAGGACGGCTGTTTCTCGTGATGGACTGGGCTGCATTCACAACTCTCTGTAATGTTTTGTTGTCTAGGGTAGAGCAGTTGCCATACCAAGCAGTGATGCATCTGGGTAGGATGCTTTCCATGGTGCATCAACATAAATTGATAAGAGTCATAGTGGACATATTGAATTTCCTTAGCCTTCTGAGGAATTTGAGTCAT
Organism: Chiloscyllium plagiosum; assembly: GCF_004010195.1. NCBI lineage: Eukaryota > Metazoa > Chordata > Chondrichthyes > Orectolobiformes > Hemiscylliidae > Chiloscyllium > Chiloscyllium plagiosum. Next base: position 27,053,376 of record NC_057745.1, on the reverse strand, counting down.
TGGCGTGCTTTCTTGACTGTAGCATCAATGTGGATGGACCAGGATAGATCATTGGCGATATTTACTCCTGAAGCTTGAAGCTCATGACCATCTGCACCAACCCACTCACTAACATTTGTGCTTTGATCGTCCATGCAAACATATCTAGTACCCAGCAGGTACAGACCTCAGGGACTTTGTTGACATTAAGTAAAATTAGGATTTAAATGTCTCTTTCAATGTTCACTGTATTTAGAAAAATATTCTCATTCATAAAAGCTCATCTAAGCTTTTAAATTCCCTCAAGTACTTAAACACTTTTAAAATGAGGAGGTGTATTCGCAAAACCAAATCACAGACATCAACCCTGTAATAACCTCTTTCAGTTGAGAATCAAACTATGAGCTTTAGGTTTCCAATGATACAATGATATGTTATGAAAAGCAGCCAAGTATTAATACTGACAGAATGATAGTCCTTATGATGGTATCTTATCAATGAACAGCTTTTGTCACTGAAACAACAGATTCTTTTAACATCTCATTGACAAAGGCAAGCTGATATTTTTATATTTTAACAGACTGGACATGAAAATAATTTTACAGCTTGGCAGTTCCACAGTCTTTCAAGATCCGGGCAAAAGAAATGTGGTCTGTTTGAAGTTAACACTGAGTTCTTCATTTGGGTTCCCTTATGTGTGAGTCACAATCTGACCCTTTCCCCCACTGGTGAAAATCAGATCTGCTGGAAAAGGAGCTGGGAGCTCCGAATCCAGATACCACCCATCTGTTTGAGAATTCTGCAGAGTTTCTGTGAAAATCCAGGCATACAGAAAGAATATGGAAAGGCAATCAGGAGCTGGAATCTCTATGCTGTAATATTCCTCCCTAACATAATTCAATGCAAAAAATAGGATTCTGCAACTTTAGTTACAAGACACAAGGAGAATTTATGCTTTGAATCTTCAAACTGATAAACTGTTGAAAGATTCACCTTAAGGCCACGGAAACATGCTTGGTTTGTAAACTTTCATAGCCCTAACGTTTTATACAAATATGCAGGTCATTATCAAATATGGAACACAACTTTGAGTGTTGGCAGTGTTGAATGGTTCAGTGAAGATCAGTAGATACAAATAATAGTTTTAGTAACTTAGAAAAGTATCTGATGTACAAAAATGTGTTTGAGTCAGATAAAGTGAGATAGTCTCCACCGTGCTCGTGAATCATAACCATGTTTCTGTCATCAATAGACCTTTCAAAATTCTAGGAACAATTCACTTGAACATGACTCCATGTCTTTTTCTATCTATTAGTCTCTAAATATATCACTCTGCATTCATTCAACAACTCACATTGTTAAACAACATTCACGCTTTACAGTAAAATCATTGCGACCTTTTCTTGAACATGAGAAACATCTTAATGAGTTTTAAGATGATTTGTAGCTCAGGTTGAGGTTTTGGATGTAGGTTTATTTGCTGAGCTGAAAGGTTCACTTCTAGACGTTTCGTTACCTTACTAGGTAACATCTTCAGTGGACCTCACGCGAAGCAATGCTGAAAATTCCTGCTTTCTATTCATATGTTTGGGTTTCTTTGGGTTGGTGATGTCATTTCCTGTGGTGGTTATTTCCTGTGGTGACGTCACTTCCTGTTCCTTTTCTCAGGGGGTGGTAGATGGGGTCTAACTTGATGTGTTTGTTGATAGAGTTCCAGTTGGAGTGCCATGTTTCTAGGAATTCTCGTGTGTGTTTTTGTTTGGCTTGTCCTAGGATGGATGTATTGTCCCAGTCGAAGTGGTGTCCTTCCTCATCTGTATGTGAGGACACATGTCTTTTTGTGGCTAGTTGGTGTTCATGTATCCTGGTGGCTAGTTTTCTGCCTTTTTGTTTGTTACTGTCCTTGCACGGTATTTTGTAAATGACATTAGTTTTGCTTGTTGTCTGTATAGGGTCTTTCAAGTTCATTAGCTGCTGTTTTAGTGTGTTGGTGGGTTTGTGGGCTACCATGACGCCAAGGGGTCTGAGTAGTCTGGCAGTCATTTCCGAGATGTTCTTGATGTAGGGGAGAGTGGCTAGGGTTTCTGCTTGTTTGGGTTTCTCTCAGCACTGCAGACTCACAGCACTAGGGACTCAGGTTCGATTCCAACCTCAGGCGACTGTCTGTGTGGAGTTTGCACATTAGTGGGTGGCACGGTGGCACAGTGGTTAGCACTGCTGCCTCACAGCAGCAGAGACCCGGGTTCAATTCCCGCCTCGGGCAACTGTCTGTGTGGAGTTTGCACATTCTCCCCATGTCTGCATTGGTTTCCTCTGGATGCTCCGGTCTCCTCCCACAGTCCAAAGATGTGCAGGTTAGGTGAATTGGCCATGCTAAATTGCCTGTAGTGTTAGGTGAAGGGGTAAATGTATGGGAATGGGTCTGGGTGGGTTGCTCTTCGGAGGATCGGTGTGGACTTGTTGGGCCGAAGGGCCTGTTTCCACACTGTAAGTAATCTAATCTAATCATGACTGTCTGTGTGAAGTTTGCACATTCTCCCCGTGTCTGTGTGGGTTTAATCCAGGTGCTCCACTTTCCTCCCACAGTCCAAAGATGGGCAGGTTAGGTGAATTGGCCATGATAATTGCTCCACAGTGTCCAGGGATGTGCCCTGGGATGGGGTGAAGTCTCACTGGGATGCTTTTCAGAAGGTTGGTGCGGACTCAATGACTTGAATGGCCTGCTTCCTTACTATGATTCTAATTACTTTTAAAATCATAGATTCCCTCCATTGTGGAAAAAGCCCATTTGGCCCAATAAGTCTACACCGACCCTCCAAAGAGTAACCAACCCCTGACCCATTCCCCTACCCTATTATTCTATATTTCCCCTACCCTATTACTCTATATTTTCCCTGAGAAATGCATCTAACCTACACATCCCTGGACACTACGGGCAATTTAGCACGGTCAGTTCACCTAACCTGCACATCTTTGGACTGTGGGACGAAACCAGAGCACCTGGAGGAAACCCACACAGACATGGGGAGAATGTGCAAACTCCACGCAGACAGTCACCCAAGACTTGAATCGAACCCGGGTCCCTGGCACTGGGAGGCAGCAATGTTAACCCCTAAGCCACTGTGTTCTTGCCATGTAGGAATTGTAGTGGCCAGTTTGTATACTGCAAATTCACACAAATGGTAAGGTGATAATTACCAGATGACCTCTTTTTGTGATGTTGTTTGAGGATGAGACTTGATATGTCAGTCTGCCCCGTAGGCTGTAATTACATAACTATGCATTGCTTCCTTGAGTACTGTCCAGGTCACATCATGTTGTCGCAGGATGAAAAGTTCTTTCGCTACTGCAGAACCTCATTTCCTACTCTCTTGGATTGGTTTAAATCTGACATCACACTGGGCGTGGAAGCCCACTGTCTAGCCATTTGAAGCAAAAAGGCAGTACGTGTTGACTCATTGTGTCAACAGAAAAAGGAGGTGTCACCAAGCACTGGGACTTCCAATGCTTAAATAAATGCATTGAAAACAATTTGAGATCCAGAACATATTTACAGAGAGATATCAGTGCTACCACTCAGTGCTTCAGGAATTCACCTTGGGACACGGCCAACTACTTGAGGTATTAACCCTTTAAGGTTTATCTTCTTATAAAAATTCAGTTCCAGGAATCACCAAAAATGGGCCTTAAATACAAGGAACTGTAAATGAGAAGGACCAAAGCCAATGTTCAAATAATAATAAACCTCCAGCTGTCTTGTTTGGTTTGAACTGATCTTGTACACATCTGCAGTTCAACCCACTACAAATCAAGAAATTGAGAATTTCTGCAAAGAGCATGCTAATTACTCAGAGGGAGGCACCAAGAAACAGTAAGTTGAAAAAGTTGAAATGGGTGAAGTAAACGTAGAAATAAGAAGTATTTAGAAAAAGGGATACAAACGAATTGATTTGATTAATTGTCACATGTACCCAATACAAATACAGGGAAAAGTGTTGTAAAGTGTCACCACTCTCCAGCTCCATCCTAAAGCACAGAAAATAAACCAAAATGCACAATGTAAACCTGGAAAAATAAAACAATAAAGTTTACCTTATAGGCTGATCTGAATAACGTGAGGTAATTTTTGGAACAGCTTCTGCTTCTAGCTCAGCTCTGAGCCTGGATCTGGATTCCTCCACCTCGATGCCTCGAGTCCCTGCGGCTAAACAGTCTGTGCCGTTATAACCGTGCTTCACCACAGCATCGCCACTGGAACAAAACGTCGCCGCTCTCCCATGCCATCTCACCTCCACCAACTCTACCACCGCCATGAGTTCACACTGGGGCGACCTCACCAATACAGCCGCCGCTGTTGCTGTTACAGCATCCTGTGCTGGGACCAAATTCACCGCGTCGCCATCTCCACCGTTTTCACCATCAGGTGCCCGGGCCTAGCTGCGGACCTGGAGCCTCAGCTCAGCCTGTGTGTCCAGACTGGGGTATAGTTGAGAACAGAAGTGAGTCAAACAGTTAGTGAAGGCAGGGACAAGGTAGGACTAATAAATTAAACTGCATTTATTTCAATGCAAGGGGCCTAACAGGGAAGACAGATGAATTCAGGGCATGGTTAGGAACATGGGATTGGGATATCATAGCAATTACAGAAACATGGCTTAGGGATGGGCAGGACTGACAGTTTAATGTTCCAAGATACAAATGCTACAGGAAGGATAGAAAGGGAGGCAAGAGAGGAGGGGGAGTGGTGTTTTTGATAAGGGATAGCATTACAGCTGTGCTGATGGAGGATATTCCCGGAAATACATCCAGGGACGTTATTTGGATGGAACTGAGAAATAAGAAAGGGATGATCACCTTATTGGGATTGTATTATAGACCCCCTAATAGTCAGAGGGAAATTGAGAAACAAGCTTTTAAGGAGATCTCAGCTATCTGTAAGAATAATAGGGTGGTTGTGGTGGGGAATTTTAACTTTCCAAACATCGACTGGGACTGCCATAGTGTTAAGGGTTTAGATGGAGAGGAATTTGTTAAATGTGTACACGAAAACTTTCTGATTCAGTATGTGGATGTACCATATAGAGAAGGTGCAAAACTTGACCTACTCTTGGGAAATAAGGCAGGGCAGGTGACTGAGGTGTCAGTGGGGGAGCATTTTGGGGCCAGCGACCATAATTCTAATAGTTTCCAACTAGTGATGGAAAAAGATAGACCAGGTCTAAAAGCTGAAGTTCGAAATTGGAGAAAGGCCAGTTTTGATGGTATTCGGCAAGGACTTTCAAAAGCTGATTGGGTGCAGATGTTTGCAGGTAAAGGGATGGCTGGAAAATGGGAAGCCTTCAGAAATGAGATAAC